>NC_140212.1:25928729-26528729 GCF_951802725.1 Rutilus rutilus | reverse complement strand
GGCAAGTTGTAGCTACCTCTGCAGGACAGTTTGGACACCCCAGCTTTAGGAGATGTTCCAATTACTTTAAGCTGGCAGTTATCAAACCCCCTTTAAACCGATTCTCCTGAGTCAAGCTTTTTTATGTCTAAAATATGTTTTGCAGAGTTATAGTATTTGGGAACAATTTCAGTCTTGATTTAAACCCCATTGTAGCACTGAAACGAAAACGAAATAATTAAAATTACATCTCTCTTCTAGTGCTATTAGTTCCCTTTCAAATTATCTACCATCTCTTGGAAACCGTCCCAATGCTCATTCCCTTCAGACATAAAGAAAATGGATTAGGTCTGCGTCATGTCATCCAGCCTGTAGCCACTTACCTCAGCAGCGCACTCTATTATCTATTTCATAAACAGAAAGGATTGGGTGGCTTTGAGAGTAGCTAGATGGCATTCCAGCTGGATCTAGCGGAGGAAGAGCTATTTTTTGGCCGGGCAATTTGCACTACATCGAGGCAGTATGCGTCATCCCGTCATGCATGTTTGATCGACCAATCCGAACAGTCTAACTTGGCTCAGGGGCTTTCTCGCCCTTGGTCCAGTTGGTGCTACAAGTGTGGGCGAGTCTTCTTCTCCTCCTCCTTTGGAGACGTGGATAAAGGATGACTTGGGGAGGAATTGGTCAAGATTCTGCTGTCTGACTTGAAACGACCGCCTTCCGTTGGATTCTTTGAAAGGGCCTGAGCATCCAATCGGGTCAATTAGTGGACTGCCGGACGGTTGGGGAGTTACCAGGGAAGTGTGTGAGTGTAAAGCGTTCTGCTACCCCCACACTTTCGGGAGGGCAGCAGAGATGGTGACGTCGATGAGTTTGGATCCCGTCCATTGCTTGGAGCTCGGGTTAGCCAAATTCAAGTTCTTCCCACACATCAAATACTGGGATGAGAAACGGACCCAGAAGGCCCTGTGGAACTTCAAAGATTTCATTGAGTCCCAGTCATGTTCCGGCAGCAGCCTACCGCGGAGATATGTGTGCGAAAATTGAGAAGTTGGACCTGTCCTTCTCCCGAAACCTCACTAAATATCGCGAGCATGGGATACCGTCTACCAAAGGGCATGCCGAAAGAGAGAATGATGACTGTTCTGGCCTTCCTCAGCTGCGTGTGGATAATCCGGAATGCCAACTAGTGTTATTCCAAAATCTGGCAGAGCTTTATTTTTTCACTCAACATTGTTTCAGTAGCTGAAGCTATGCAGAAACTCCTAACTCCAAGGTGGGATCCTCCATTATAAGGTGGTGCTAAACGTCATTCTCTTAGAATCTTTCTCCTTCAAACAGCTACGTTGTCAAGTAAAGTCAAATCACCTTCATTTATATAGCGCTTTTAAAATGAGAACTCCGGTCAATTTTAACATTGAGCTAATTTTTTGGTACATTTGGAGTGCTGTCAGTACAGAGAACAACGCCAAAAATCGGTGTTGCCTACACCGTGTTATCCTCTTTTTAAAATTTGCACCCTGTTGACTTCAATGGGGCAAGTTTTAAACCTGCTTTTAGCCTCTTAACATCCTTGATGTGTCATTACAAGTGCACAGGTCATGTGAGTGATTCCTTCGGAGTGAACGCGGGTGAATCTGACTGCATCAACAGGGTGCAAATTTTAAAACGAGGATAACACGGTGTAGGCAACACCGATTTTTGTCATTGTTCTCTGTACTGACAGCACTCCAAATGTACAAAAAAATGAGCTCAATGTTAAAATTGACCGGAGTTCTCCTTTAACAATATAGATTGTTTCAAAGCAGCTTTACAGTAATAGGAATAGGAAATAATAGGAAATTAAAGTAACAGAGATTGTTTTGGCTTTACAGCAGCTCTAGAATAAAGTGTTTGTCCAGCTAAAGTTAGTTTTAATTGATTCACTTCCGTTGCAAAGATCATTAGTTATTAACTTAGGGGGCCCTAACATTACGCCGTTCTAACAGAAACCCCTTAATGCGCTCCGGCCCACTCATCCACACTACAACAGTGCCTGGAGGCGCAAGAACGCAAACCTTGGGGGAAAAAAAAGGAAAAAATTATCTCTGCGCAAACTTCAAAAACGCAAACCTGTGAAACCGTTGACGGTGTGCACATGCGTATTACGTGGTTTAGTCTATAGGTATGCGCATTTGAATATATGTGCGCAGGCCTGTAGTCTTTCTTTACAAACTGACCTCAATAAATTACTTGGCCGGCCTTAATTTATAATACAGAATTATTTATCGCTTCCATATAACCATGTGAACTGGAATTATTTTGACAACGTTTTATCTGTAGAGGTAAAGGGAAGGGAAGGAGGCCTTCACAGGGGAGAGACTAGTTGATACTTCAGGAGTGCGTTGTCTTCATGAAGCCATCTACAGCTCATCGTTGAATTGCCTTTCCAGAGGATGATCCCCAACGCTGCTCACCTGCAGAATTCCAGTGAGGATAACATTTTCCTTTTATAATTATTGCATCTCAATGATGCCCTCCTGTAATGAACAAACATGCCAAAGTCTGTCTGTTTGCCCTCAACCAAAAAGGGTTATGGCTGTATAACTGTCAGTGATATGAGTGCCAAGAGCAATGGCCAGCTCCACCGGTGCACTCTCGCTCTTTCTCTGCACAGTGCTCTGCATAACGTTGTCTAGCTCCGCCTCAGCCCCTTGCATTAACCCTTTCACATGCAAGTTCCAAATTTGCTGTATGGTTCCCCAGCGTAGTTTTTGTAGCGTTATTTCAATCCACTATCAAATGATTCTGCAGAATAAGCAGTGAGCCTGTCACATGACTCCACAGTCATTTGATACTTCACCGCTGGAGGGCCTGGAGGAGAGCATGTAGGTAATTTAGGACGTTTAGCTCTGTTTTCACTTACAAATTGAGGTCGACTGATATGGGTTTTTCTCTGGCCGATGCCGATATTTAGAAATCAGGGCAGCCAATAGACGATTAATTTTTTTTTTTGGAGATGATATGTTTGGCTGGTTTGCTTTTTTTTATCTCATAAAATCTAACAGTTAAGTAAAAAGACGTGATACAGAAAACTGCTTAAATTAAACACTTATTGAACAACACAAGCCTCTCCAATCAGTGCACTTGTATAATTTTAATTAAAAATAATGTATACGTTAAATATTAAATACACAAAACAGGTAATCAAAAATCTAGATCTTGTCAAATAAACTTTTGGATGAAAAAAGTTTAAGTGCACAAAATTGTCCATCGGTCCTCATATCAGCATGAAAAACTAGTTTTATTCAATGGATTATATAGAAACCTCGAAAGCGAGCCAAGAGCGCTCCCTTTACAATCACTAAAACGCTGTCGCTTTGTCAGTTTATCACGATCTCATAAAGTTCCGTTATGATCAGTGAAGCTGCCAACAATGCACAATACATCTCTTACTTACATCATGTCTACACTTTAGCTGCGTCCCAAATGACGCACTATGCACTATGTACGAATCTGTGTAGTGTATGAATTTTATAAGGTTATTTTGTCACTCAACATCGGAGTCTGATGCCCCTCCCCTCGGCTACGTAATTAAAGCTGCGACATTTGAGTGCATGAAGTGTCAAACATTCCAACACTTTGATTTTTCCATTAATTTAGTGCATCATCCAGGTATTTAAAGTGCACTTTTTCTTTTTGGAATTTTCAGTGTGAACACACTACTTTCACTATTTACACTTAAAAACATAATTGAATAGTGCATAAGTATGCGAATTGGGATGCACCATTTGTTTGTTAATGAGAGGTTTCGCAAGCCTGCTTAACTCAACACTGAATGCTCCGGCGTTTTGAGCGGTTAGACTCTGAATAACTTAAACGCCTCTGATTGACCATTGCGTTAAAAAAATCAACAACTATGTCTGTGATTGGCTACATTGTTCACCACTGCAAAAACACGTTAAAAATAGTGAATAAGGCACGGCTGCATAGGATGAGTTGCTCCGTCTCACACGCAGCCTCAGAGGGACAGAAATTCTCCGGTACACTGTAAAAAAATGTATTACCATTTTTCCAGCATACTGTGCTTTTTGAGTCACATATATTAGGAATTGTGAATAACTGTGAATCTACATAAAAATACATGTTAATCCAACAAAATTCTCCAAAATGTCACAGCTACATGTTAAACAAAGTTTTCTGGATAAACTTTTTTATGTTGAACGCAATGCTAAGATCTAAATAGTTTGCGCATGCGTGATGAGCAAGAACATCGCGCCAAATGCACAGGGTTTCCCTTCTCCATTTTGTTTTTTAGCTCCTCATTTTATCGATGGCATGTTGGAGTTCGCTCATCCTGACTCTTCGAGGATCTAAATATTGCCCTAAGGCTGTAGGTGAGTATTAATATTACTTTGAATTTCATGCATTCAATGAGTCGTATATATTCCCGAGCTGACGGTGTGTTATTCAGTGTTGATTTCGTTGACGAATAATTTTCGTCACCGACATTTTTCACAGACGAAAACGAGACGATAACTAAATAAAAAAATAGTTTTGAATGGAAAAACCTATGACGAAAATCTATTGAAATTTTCATTAACAAATAAAAACTAGACGAAAATGTTAGATATGGACGATTTGGGAAGATAGTCAGAATATGTCCTGCGTTTGTGGTAGATGCCTGTGGGCAGGACATTGGCATGCGCTTAAAGGGATACTTCACCTCTGGAAAGATAAATGTGTATTTAAAATGGGTCATTTATGTAGAAGAAATGTGAAATTATTTTTTAATTTGGAGCTTTCTAGACTGAGAAAAGCCAGAAAATGTATTTTTGGCTTATGTGGATGAAAGACAACAACTCCCAGAATGCACTTGCTTCGCTGCCCTAGGAGGCCACTCCCAAGCCATGCCTACCGGTAAGAGAGCGCAGCAGTTAAACAACAAGGCTTAGCTACTAGTGAGTCTCCGTGACGACTCGAGTCTACCCGGGATTTCGAGATCGCCCAAAATGTCCGGGATTCGGCTTTTGCGTTCTACAGTCGCCATTCATTATGTTTACTGTGGCGAGCAGGACGAGACTGAGGGCTGTGGGAGAACGATGAGAGGCCGGTGGCGTGATTACTGATGAGCGACACCTGTGAGACGCACCGGTCTCGTATCTCTCACGGAGGAGCGGGAATTTTCTTAGCAATGTTAAAACGCACATCAACCGATCACTTGTTTAGCGTTCATGTAAACACTACATTCAGATTCACCAATCGGAATGAATTCAGTTAGATTGAAACAAAAGGTGTGCATGTAAACAATGAATGGCGACTGCAGAAAGCAAAAGCCGAATCCCAGACATTTTGGACGATCTCGACGGCCGGACATGTCCGGGAAAAAGAGGATGGTACCCTACTACTCAGCTTTCTCCTACTACTCAGCTTTCTCCTACTATTCAGCTTTCTCCACAGAACAAGAGCCTGCTAGCTTAGCTTCCAAAGAAAGACGGCTGACACTATGTGTACATTCTGTGAGTGAGATCCCACCCCCTATGGGCGGGTTGAAAACATGCGGGTCAGCCCCTACTACTGGCTGTAGTCTTTAGCCTCTGGCCAAAAAATCCTCCGATGACGCAAAATGACGATTTTTGCGTCATTGGAGGATTTTTTCCAGACAAAAAATACATAAATCTCTCGTCTCAGGAGGATATGAGGGTAGAAAGCACGGTAATTCAAAAATACTACAGGTTTTCTACTAATACAAAGCTTAATGCTAAATCCTGAAGTATCCCTTTAATGCATGTCTCATAAAACATTAAAAAAATGTAACGCTAAACATCTGGGAGAAAGAGAAGAGCAGACATATGGATAGATCTGAATAAGAGTGATTACGCAAAAGAGAGCTGTATTCGGTACGGTTTTCTGCGAGCACACACCCAAAGCTGCAGCCGTGCACTTAGAAAGCTATATAGTGCGCGAGTTCTGAATTGAGCTCTCTTTCGCGTCTGAATGGACAAATACACACAATATTGTCTATATGTCCGTTTTTGGAGTGCAATCACTTAAACGCAGTCACTTATGTCTTTATAGAACATTGTGAGAATATTGGATGTGCGTTTGGTGCAATTGGATCCGCACATTCTGTCTTAAAGTAACAGTACGTAATAAACTTAGTACCACCTGTGCCCTTAATATTAATCAAACAACTAAAGAAAAAGAGAAAACCATTCACAGCATTTACAAGGATCAAGTATATATAATGTATACGAATAAAAATAATGCTTGAAAGAATAACGAATGATGTATGCAAGTTGTTATAAAGAATGCATATATCATTCATTAAAAAGAAGACTGAGTTCTACTTTAGTAGAAGTGGTTTCATTTAATTTAAGATATTTTATGTCACAGCAGTTAAAATCTATGTCTGTATTGCTTGTTAAAACTTTAAAAGCATTCATATTAACAGGTTAATAGATGTTTTCTCTGGGAGCAATATAATGGTTTTGGAAATTTTAGAGAAATTCTAAATTAATGCATTTCAATTTAATTAAACCCATTAGATTTTAGTCGACTAAAATCGTGTTGTATTTTGTCACCTAAACTAGACTAAAACTAAAACAATTCAGATGACTAAAATATGACTAAAACTAAATGGCATTTTAGTCAAAAGACTATGACTAAAACTAAATAGAAATTTGCTGTCAAAATTAACACTGGTGTTATAATAATTATTGTGTAAGGTTCAAATTCAAATAGCTAAATAGAGGATAATCCATGCATAATTTTAACTACGTTAAGTCTTCACTCATATGTTGGTTGTAATTATAATTATACATTAAAAGACATATCATGGAAGCACATTTGCTATCAACATAATTTTTTAATGTAACGTTAGGGCTTGTGGCTAACTTTTTTTTTATGTTTGTGTCACTGTTCAGAGAAAGATTAACTCATTAAAGTTCTCTAGACGCAGATTATCGTAAATTCGATCATTTCAATTAAGTGATCAGGACCCCAGCGCAAATTCAGTATATTATCCCGCTTCTGTTAAATAATATTGCTTGCCAAGGATTAAATAATAAATAATTGTACACATGATAAAGTTTCACTACAATAGCCAAGACAAACTAAACTGAAATTAGCGAGTAATATGTATGTTTACTATAATGAGTATTAAAGTCCTTTGTTGTTAGTTAAGGTTCTTTTTTTTTTGTTTCAAGGTGGCGCTGATTAGCTGATTGTCTATCTGTTCTGCGCATTTGTGAAGAAGACTACATGGATGCACTCCTAGAAAGACTTGATGAAAGGGTAAGTTCAATTTCAGTGTTTTGATGGTTTGATCTGTATTACTTTGGCTGATGATAAATACAGTTTTGAATACTTTGGCTATTCGGTTGTTTCTTTTGTTATGTTTATCAAGACGACAGACATAGTTAATCACAGGAAGACTGCTGCTTTGGAAGGCCTTCCTGTGTTTCTTCGTGAGAACCCAACCGAGCTATTCAAGAAGTGTAAAGTATGTATTAAAGACTTTAAAAGGCTAAAAGGGTTAGTTTACCCAAAAATGCAAGTTCTGTCATGAATTACTCACGGTCAAGTCATTCCAAACATGCAAGACTTTTGTTGATCTTCAAAACACAAATGAAGATATTTGTAATAAAATCAGAGATGTCTGTCCCTCTATTGACAGCTACGCAACTACCACTTTCAAGACCCAGAAAGGTAGTAAAAACATTGAAGTAGTCCATGTGACTACAGTGGTTTAACGTAAATTTTGTAAAGTTACGCTAAAAACTTATGAGAAAAACAAATTAAAAATGTCTTTATTCACAAAAAATAAATCTCGCAACGCACCTTCATGAGAGCACGATGACGTATGCGTGTTGTTGACGCAAGAGCAGTGTTCTCACCCATCCTGGAAGCACCAATTTTAAAAAACAAACCAAAACCTAACGAAGCTTGCATCTGCAGCGCTTCCAGATGAGAACGTCTGCTCTCACGTCAACATAACACACATGCGACATGGTGATCTTATGAACGTGCATTGGAGATTTATATTTTGTGGATAAAGACGTCTGTGGCAAGGTTAAAAATGGTCTGTGGTTTAAAAGCACACTGGTTATCAGAGACGAGAGCGAGATCACAACTTTATGTATTTTCCGGGTCCAGCTGATAGACAGACACACACGTTGTCACGTCTCTAGGCTGAAGAAAGCGCACAATGAATGAATACCAGGAAAACAAAGTATTTAATAGCAAATTTGGAAATATTAAGACGTTCACTCAAACAGAAACAGAAACAATAACCAACCAGGACTAACTGAACAGAGGGAAACTAAATACAGACACAAATCAACAATGATGAGGTGAGCACAGGTGACACGGATGATTAAGACGATGAACAGGTGGGTAATTGAGGGAGTGAGTTCAGGTGTGAAGACACAAGGGATTCTGGGAAGTGTAGTGCAGACGAAGACAGAGTGGAGCAGACGATGACTGTGACATTACTCCCCCCTCCCGCTAGGCGCGAACCGCGCCGTAGAAGGCAGAACACGGGAGGGGGGGTGGCCATCCTGGAGTCTGTGACCGGAGGGTGGACAGGGATCGTGGGATCGCCGACCACGGCAGAGCAGGCCGAGGAGGTGGCCATGGCGAAGCAGGAGACCATCCCTCGGGCGGTCCAGGCGGGGCATGACGCTCACAGACTCTGGCTTGGCGGGCATGACGCTCAGTCTCAGGCTCGGCTGGACTGGCGTGAAGTGCAGGCTCGGCTGGACTGATTATGGGGAGTTCCGGTTCAGTGAAGAAGTCGATTAGATTAGTTTCCTTAGAACCTTGGAACAGCGACGGGAGGTGTGATTGGGAGATCAAACTAGATAAGGAGATCGGGCAACAAATGGATGTTGGTGAGGCATAATTGGTGCCTGTTGATTAAGTTTCCAAGCATTCTATTGTTGGTTAAAAACAAGTTTTATACAATGTTTAAAATGGACAGTTTTACTTCAAAGATGCTCAAAGATGCAGTGTTGTGGATACTTTTTTTGTTGCTGTTCTTAATTCTAGCTAAAACAGATTTGCAGCTCTTTTACAATGAAACACACTGCACTCTCTTATTGATAATTTTTCAAATAGTAAAACTGTTTAGTCTGTTTTATTAAAAAAATGAATCATTTATGCTGCGATGTAAAAAATTTTTTAATTGCTAATGAATATCACAAAACCAAATTGCATGATACTTTTTTCTTTCTTTTTTTTTTTGCAAATTCAGTGCAGTTTGATATTGTTTGAATGTTTATGGATCTGGCATTGACTTGTTTGCCTATGCTTTTTTTCTAAAGGCATTTTAAGCAAATTTGGACAAGTATTTCCATGTCTACATTTTATTTAAATTGTTCATTAAAGGGATAGTAAAATGAAATTAAATGGAAACAATTCTGTCAACATTTACTCACCCTTATATTGTTCCAAACCTGTATGAGTTTCTTTCCTCTGCTGAACCCAAATGAAGATATTTTAAAGAATTTTGGTAACCAGACAGTTGACCGTAGCCTTTGACTTCCATCCGTATTTTTTTTTCCTACCATGGAAGTCAATGGGTGCCGTCAACTGTCTGGTTACCAAAATTCTTTAAAATATCTTCATTTGTGTTCAGCAGAGGAAAGAAACTCGCACAGGTTTGGAACAACATGAGGGGTGAGTAAATGTTGACAGAATTTTTTAATTTCTGGGTGACTATCCCTTTAAGATTTCAATAACATTTCACTACATTCTTAATGCAATTGTTACAATGAATGAAATAAACTGATAAAGGAATAAGTCCATGCTTGTCATTTGTAAATAGATGTAAAATCACTATATATATATATAAAAAAGGATAGTGTGCTGACTTTATTTTACCAATTAAACTTTTTACATCCAGGAAACAGAAAAAAAAACACAATTATCTCAACAATAGTAATAGTTTTTTCAGTTGCTGTGACAAGAATATATTTATTCACAAAATACAACAATCAAAATTGCATGAACGAACAAATTTACGTTGGCTAAACAAAGTATTATTACTGGGAAGAACTAAAAAATAATTGTTGAGACAACTCAAAAGTCTTACTGCATCAAGTTGCCTTATATTTTTATGTTTTCTCAACTATTTATTTTTTACAGTGTACAGAAACAGAATTGATAACATCGGAGCTTATATACGCAGGCTACTAAAATAATTTAGCCACTAGGCTTGTTGCCATGTTCCACAACAACGCTTATCTGTGAAACGCGGGTGAAAACGTAAAAATATTTTATCAGATGTGCCTTTCGTTTAGACGGCGACGGCGTTTTTGGGGCTTAAAAACGCAAAAAAGTGAAACCACCCTCCAGAGTGGAAATCTTAAAAACGCTCCACTGTTGCGTTCCCGTCTAAACGGTAAAACCGCAAAAGTCTGCTAGACAGTGAAGGCACCGATCAGTGCTTCACATTGCCACCTAGCCGCCTGGAGTGCATACTACATTGAATTTCACACACTTTTGCGTCACCATATGCACGCAGATTTCCCCCCCCCCATAACGCTCGTCTAAACGCAGAATAAAAAGTGATCACTTTTGCGTTTTCTCTTCAGATCGTTTCCGTATAAACGTAGCCTAAAACCACACAAAAATGAACTGCAAACATTTATAAACTTTAAAAACACATCAATCAACACTTTATGCAGATGTTTTATTTCAGTTTTACTTGCCCTGCATTTCATGAGCACACGAGGACTAGTTGGTGAGTAAATGTTTAAGTTTAGATTCAATCTGCCCACATTATTTGTAGACATGCATAGACTATACAAATGCATTAACAAAACGCAATTGTAATTCACTGACATCAGAGTTGATTTACTAATTTAATATTGCAATAGTGTGCTTTTGTACTGTTTCAGGTTTGTTTTTTGTTTTGTATTTTCACCGATTGTTGTAGCATGAAGCATAATACAAGTTGTATCTTTTACTTATTCACTATTAGCTGCTCAAATGCATTCAAATAAAGGGAAAGAGTGTACATGATGTCAAATATACACTGTGGGGTGGCTTTGCTTTGTTAGTAACAAGCATAATGTATTATAATCAGTTGTATTACAAATACTGAAAAGAGAAAAGCACAATGCATGAAATGGTGACCATATTCATTTAATGTCAACTATTTTAACATAGGGAACAAAACTATTTGTATAAAACTAAATGATTGATGAATGACAAAGTATTTACATATAAAACCTATCAATGCAAATATTTTAACAGGAATGATCGAGTAAAAAAAATGTTTTCCCTGAAACCAATTAAAACTTATTGAAAATTATGAAAATTATTTACATGCATTTTTTAGGACTGTCACTGGTGTTTTTTTGTTGTTGTTTTTTCAGTAATTTTTTAGAGTGTGGTACTCCTCGAAACATGGAGTAACACACAACGGTTTGTTGCATGGCACACACATGTACTTCGTGAGACGCCTCTTCTTGGTCTTCAGAGAGCTGGAGAGGCAGACCTTGCAGTGGCGTCTGGTCCTGCTGCCCTGAGCGATGGTCTGCGGGACTTTGGTGGGGAAATGCCTCGCTGTTAACCGCAGAGGAGTGTCCAGAGCAGGACGGCCCCCTTTGGGTGGGCCCTTGTCAAACTCCTCCAGCAGCATCAGGTTTGTCCTGAACTCCAGGGAAGAGATGACCTCTCCTGTGGATAGTAAATTACATTTGTGGGGAGTTAGAAAGAAAGTAGAGTGGTAAGTATATGACAGTATGGTTGTGGACTTGAACACAACACTTTAATGTGCATTGTAAATATGTGCATGAAATATAAGATATGGTTATTTTAGATGGCTGTGTAAAATTCTAACCTGACAGTTGGCGGTGAACAATGTGGCTGTTCAGCACAGCAGTGTCAAGTAGGTAAAAGAAGATCTTCTTGTACCACTTTGTTGTTTTCCACTCAAGAAAGCCTTTTACCATGTCAGCCCTGTTGACTGTCTTTTTGTTGTATTCAAGGACACAGTGAGGCTTGACCTTCCTCTCACCAGTATTAGAACATCTTTTATCGTGCCATTTTACATCTAGCTGTGTTCCGTTCTGTCTGCACTCAACTTGCCCTTTCGTCATTTTTCCAAGGCAAACTGGCATTCCTCTCCTGTTCTGCAGTAACGGGTCAGTGCTCCAGTAATCCCGGAGAGATGGTTTTCTGAGAACTCCCATCAGAAGAATTGCCACCAGGAACGAGTACATTTCTTTGATGGTAGTTGACACCCACCTTGCCATCTTTCCCTGCACCCCTGGTATCATCTTCTCCTGGAGTTCTGAGGCAAACCGGTTCGTTTCCTCCAACAAGCTCCTCTGTAAAAAACATCTTGAAGCTCTGGACCTTAATGGGAGATGCAGGAGGATTTTGCACTCCAGAATTCAAGCTGTCAAAGGTGAGACCCGGTCCAGGAGGGGTAAACTTACTGGTATCCGTCCAGTTAGAGCTCACCTACTCTGCTAAATTGGACGTTTCTCTACCTGGGTACCAGTTGTGGCAAAGAGACCAACATCATCACCCTTTCCAAGAGTCTGGAGGTTTCGCACTCGCCTTGCTGTCAAAATCTACCTCTTAATCAGAATTAAAAAAATATTTCTCTGATCTCATCTGTCCGTTTTATTCCTAAACATTTTGACAGAAATTTTGACAAATATATTTCCTCTGGTAATTGCACCGTCAATGTGTCTGAATGAACTGAGGTGAAAGTAGCGCTGACTTTGCTAAATTTAACCTTTAATTTAATATTCAACAATAATATTGATCTGCTTGCATTGACACCATTACATGAGAACTGAACTGAGCAGGAGGATGACATCACGGTTTACTCCAGAGCGGCTATATATATATAAATAAACTAAATTAATAACTTTTTACAACAAAAATGAAACATCACTGAACTTACTTAAGCTGGACTGTGACGCTATTTTCTCCTGGAAACAAACTTTGTTGCATTATTTTCCGGTTATCTCTGTAAAGCTGCTTTGAAACAATCTGTATTGTAAAAAGTGCTATATAAATAAATATGACTTGACATGGCTGAGGTAAATATTTAATTTAAATTCAATTTTTTAATACATTTCAATTAACATTAAATTAAATAACATTAAATGTAATCATATTACAATTCATGAATATATATTTTAAATTTATATTGTTATTATCTAGGGTAAGAGAGGGCTAAAGTTATAACCAGTTATGTTTGTTCACATTGCCATTTAGCACGGGTGTCGCACCGATTGCTTTTGTAATAGTGGCAGTATTATCAACAAGATCATCAATAAGCGGAAAGGTAAGTTCAAGGTTTCGCCATGTATGTTTATAGTAAAATGCAGTGTGGTGTCACATTATGGTCAGAGCAACCATGCCTATCTGGCCATCACAGCTTGCATAAAAGTGATTTGAATGTTTAGTCTTATGTCTAAAATCTTCGACTGATTGGAAATAAAAACATGATGAATGACTGAATCAAACAAAGTGGCATCTTGAAAGTCTTTATAATGATCATGTTAGTAAATCTATAACACGCGATGGGCACCATCATGTTAGTTCGTACCGCAATTCAGAGAATCGTATCTGTCAGATTTATAACAAGTAAATTCGTCCACTTCTCCCAAAATACATGAAATATGTGTTTGTGTTGGAGACTCATTGTTTATGGAAGAGAATTTATGCCTTGCAAAAATTCATAAAATTACATAGGAAAAATGATCCAGTTTTTAGGCAGTGTTTGTTGAGGTGTAAATAAATTTGTTTTAAGTGTTCCACTTGACATTCGTTTGAAGGTATTCGACGCAGGCTTTACAAAATTAAATTATGCATATTAAATTAGTTTCTTCAGATTTTAAGTAGGATTTTTTTTAAACCGAGCCACCCCTGAAAAAAAAACTGTCACTGCCCTTACAATTGAGCCACAGCTGTTTTGATGTAAAAATTCTGCTCACATCATATGAGCATATTAAAGGGGAAAAAACTATGCATGACCCATTTAAATGAAGCAGAAATCATGCAGCTTTGATAATGAAACCAACCTGTGTGTTCCTCAGTATCTTCAGGTTTCACTCTGAATGTTTCTTCAATATTCATATCTTCACTCTCTTCTTTAATAAACGCCATCTTTGTTTGTTCCTCAGTATCTTCTTCTTTCACTCTGAATACTTCTTCAATCCTGATGTCTTCACTCTCCTCTTTAAGAAGTGCCATCTTTATAATAGTGTCACGTGGATCTCAGTTGCTTCACCAGGAGTTTTTCTGTGTGTTCTGACAATTAAGATGAGAATAATTAACAGAAAGAAAAATGAATTCAAGCTCTGTGTGCATATCAGCTCTAGTTCAGTAGTTCAGTGCACTGGTAAGAGAGTCAGTCAGAGTGAGAGCTTATGGACTTAAAAAAAAAAAAACACTCTCAAAACTAACAAATTAATAAAAGAACACAAATTACAAAGATTCGAATTACAAAGACACTTTATTTTTAATTATTTAATAATGATTTGTATAGTGCATTTAACAGTCTACACTTTCATTAACACTGCAGTTATTTGTGTTTCTCGTTGCATTTACACAGTTTTGACCAGCATGTGTCGTCAGCGTCAATGATTCAAGCTCTTTGAAACAGTGAATAACTTTGCAAAGCTCCGTTTCTCCATTAATACTTGCCCAGTGCCAATACATTCACTATAGGGAGCGAAATTAAATGCACCTTTTCTGTTAAGCTTTACTCATATAAAAAATACCGTTCATTAATGTTAAAGCATGTTGGACTTAATAATAAGTAATTCATTTCTCTGTAAAACTGTCTACAGGGTTTATATCGATTTAAACACTTTAAATATAAAACAAACCTTTCTTCATTTGAATCACAGACGCAGAAACGCGACCCGGTGCAGCCTTATGACGTCATGTCATCATACCAAAATAAAAGTCTTCCACACACTCAACATATAGAAAACAATATATTCAAATTACTTTTCATCGATTCCCAAAGCAACCAATACCACTGAGTTTTTTTTTAGTGTGAACATGCTAATTCATAACCACAGAGCATTTGTGATATTTCCAGTCAAGGATAATGGTCTTCATATTAGATAGGATTATAAAGAACTTTGAATATATTACAAATAAATTTAAATTGATGCAGCAAGCAGACTGTTTTATGGAGCTTATGATATGATAAAATTATATTTAATTTGAATTGTGTAAATTTGAATTATTGACAAGTGTAATCTAACAAAATTTAATATTATGTGGAATTTAAATAGTTCTGAAATTGATTTTTTAAACGAATATTGAACATTTGAAATGTAACGAATTGATATGTTTTTATGGCTGAATTTTTTAGACATGTATTTTCAATTGTTAGACTGCAAATATCCAGTTTAAAAAAATTAATAAATTCAAAAAGGTCACAGATCATCCACAGGGAAGAGTAGAGGGTCTCAGAAAAGTCAACATTCTCTGGCATTAAATGTATTTATTTTATTAATATTGAGTATCAATTGATGTCAAACAAAATGGTGTGTGTTATTTTCACTGCCAACTACTTCCATAGTAAAGTCATTGTGCTTTCTCTCCGCACTGCCCAGTGCGTCCCGCAGCTCTTCCACACAGATTTTGAGAGTTGGCCAGCTAAGCAAAATATGCCAAAGTAGTAGACTAATGATAGTGTCCGGGAGAGGCGAGGTACATTCATATTTATGAAATAAACACTTGTAGCCTAGCCTATATTTCTCTTACATGTTAAGTAAGCCATAAGTGAATTTGTCGACACTAGAATAAATTTCCACGGACCCCCGCCCTAATAATAACAGTGATTAAGCCCAAATTTAATGTGGGTGGGGATAATGAACGCTATATGTTTTTTTTTTTTTTTTTTCAAAATGGTCTCCACTCTATGCATTTTGTAGTAATACAGCAAAATGTTATAATTGACTGTATTTGCCAGAAAATAAGTCGCATGTCGAATGCTGCAGCCAGAGTGGTCTTTAACGAGCGCGATTATTGAAAACACTTAACTAATAAAACACACGATCCACAGCAACCCAACCCCGTCTCCTTCCTTCTTCCAACAAACGAACTTTTGTGGACAGACGTCAACATTACACGTGCGGACGACGTCGAAAAAAGACGTCGCCTGGCGTCACAAAACAACCCCTTCAATGGACTGAATTTGGACGTCCAAAAACTACATGAAAATGACGTCACATTGCGCAGTGGGTACTGTTAGTTTAACTGCTTCCATTGTTCTCATTTGTAAAGGCCTCATTATACTTCTTCGTCGGACCTACGCCGGAGCCTATACGCCGTAGGCAACGTGTTGGTTTTAATTTATACTTCTGTGTCGTTGTCCGCGTTGACGCGCACCTAGGGAGCGTGTGAAACCCCGAGGGAGGGGTTCTGGCAGACCAATCACAGCGCTTGTGTCCGCGTAGAATTGACGCGTTGTTACATTTTTGGAGAGGTGCACGTCAGGGTACGCCGTAGGGTACGCGCGCTACACACAGCCTACGACGTAGCTACGGCGGCAGTTCGACACAGAAGCATAAAACAGGCTTAAGTCACTTTGGATAAGCGTCTGCTAAATGAATAAATGTAAATGTAATGCATGTAGCTTATCTAAGTGTAAGTCACGTCACATTATCATGTTGAGAGAAATCGTTGTAAAAAATACATTTTATTATTAGCCTATTCAGAAATAAAATATCGGTAAATAAAATACAACCCTAACCCTAACCCAAACGCTATTAACATGTAGGCTATGCATTATTTATTTCCCCTTACTGTTTGACAAATCCTTAAATGAATGGTATTCAGAAAGCAACAAGAAAGAAAAATGAGTAGCCTTGTAGGCTATAATAAAAAATATACATATTAGCCTATAAAAGTAGCCTATGTGCCCTTTATTACAAACAATATTTAGCCCATTTTAAAAGCCAAGCCTGAACAAATTTATTTTAATCGAAACTGAAACTGTACCGACATTGGGTTTGCGCATCTCTCATTCCGTCCAAAGTTTCCATATTTGCAATGTAACATTTGGATGCGAGTCCCAATATACACAACTTCACAGAAAGGGAAATTAGTTTGGAATAACAGCAAGTAGGTGATGACTGACTGGCACAGCCTTTATATTGTACAACAGACAAATTAAATTAAGCAGAATAACTTTTTACATGTTTGGTTGACTGTGTTTTATTTTGATATTGAAAAGGCTGCGATGTCAAGTTAGCAATGCCAGAAGTGAACTGATATATGTTGTAACGCCATCAGTTGGATTTGTTCCTCAGCATGGGAAATAACTTAATACTCTGTCGTTTACAGAGTAGCAGAACCTATTTGTTCGCACAATCTAGCAAATTAAGGGAACGAAATAGTAAATCGTGCGCACAATTTAGTAAATCGAGGGAATGAATAGTAAATTGTGCGCACGATTTATTATTCGAGGCAACAAATGAGTAAATCATCCACACGATTTAGTAAATCGAGGAAACGGTTACTTTTTTTTTCTCTTGCATGTTTCCGTTTCCTTTATTGGAAATGGATTTACAAACATAATTTTACTCCCCATAATAAAAGATACATACTGAAAAATAAATCTGTCTTCTACAAGGATTGGGATTGAAATGATAATTTGGTCTGTCTTTGATCTTATTGAAAATGTTCGAAAATGAAATGATCATATTAGAATGATTTCTAAAGGATGGTGTGACACTGAAGACTGGAGTAATGATGCAGAATATTCAGCTTTGATCACAGGAATAAATTAAATTTTAAAATATATGAAACTAGTAAACAATTGTTTCAAATTGTAATAATGTTTTGCAATATTACAGTTTTTACTGTATTTTTGATCAAATAAATGCAGCCTTGGTGAGCAGAAGAGACTTCTTTCCAAAACATAATAATAAAAAATAAAAAAAACTTTTGACATGTACTGTATTATAAACTCTGTTATTTTTTATTTTATTTTTTGTAATCACATTTGTCACTATTAGCATTTCAATAAAAGGATATCTGGTATAAATGCCACATTTTGAACGGATGTATGCATGCACTCTGGTCATTTTTGCGTGTTTACAGGACTTTTATTTTGGTCTGGCGAAGTGACGTCATAAGTTTGCGCCGCTGTCCTGCATCTGCTGTGATTCGGCTGAAGAAAGGTTTGTGTTTTCAAACTATTTAGTTGTTTAAATCGAACCGTCCGACCTGGAAGAAACATATTGAGGAAATAGATAAAAATGCAGGGCGATTTTAAATGTAATGAGGCCAATAGCTGGAAAAGAATGGGGAGCAGAAAGATATCAATGTTAACAATATATCAAGCATTGATAAGGTCTATTATTGATTATGGATGCATGAACATTATTAAGGAGTCTAGATAGGATGCAGTGTAGAGCTCTTAGAATATGCTTAGGACCAACTAAAACAACATCAGTCAATGCACTATTAGTAGAGGCTGATTAAATGCCTTTGAGTTTGAGAACAGATCAATTGTCATTCTATCTTTAAAGAGTTATTCTGGAAATTATATAGCTAAAGATGTTTTAAATAATTGCTGGGAATACTTAAATAACAAAGGGAAAGCGGATATGGATGGAATATAAACTAATTAGCAAAGAAATATCAGATTGAGAACATGTAGTGTGTTAGGCTACCTGTATGCGGTGAGAGGTCCCAACATGAATAATTCCTGGTGTTACAATTGATTTAGAGGTATTAGATAAGAAAAGGGAATGGGAGGAAATGGGTCAGCATAAATATTATGTAAGCACATACAGGAAATTCTATGCAAGAATAAACATTATACTGATGGATCTAAAGCCTGAAAAACAGGGCTTACAGGAGTAGGAATATATATTCCTGATTTTAAGTGGTTGAAATAGGAAAGAAGAGGTCATAATTAATAGGATGAGATTTGGACACTCGAGACTGAACACTTCTCTGTTTATAACTGGAGTACATGAGACTGGTCTATGTGAGAATTGTAGGGAGAAGGAAACAGTGGAGCATATATATGACTTTAAAAGGTATGATAAAGAAAGAAAATAATTAATTGCATATTTAAACAAAAAAGGTAAGGTAAATAAGGATTTGAAATATTTATTAGGATATGATTTTAATAGAGAGAGAGAAGGATACAGAATATTAATAAAATTCATATATATTACAGGGTTAAGTGTAAGGATGTAAATATGGAATGAGGATGCTCTGGTCTATTCTGGATCTTAGTATTTAATTTAATTTACCACTGAATTGTTCCAGGTAGGACCTGTTAAGATGGAATAGGATGGAGCATCGAGTAATTATTAAAGGAGAAAGATATGAATAGGCATATGTGATAAAGAATAGAAAGATCGTAAACAAGGAAGAAATTAATATAAGTAAATCATGCACAACAGCAAAAATAGATGACTATATGCACACCGGATGCAAAGCACCAAAAAACTGAAGAAGAAGATTCAAACTGTCCAATCAATTGTATAATTCTTACAAGGGATGATCTATTATTAAAGGTAACATTGTAATGGTTTAACTAATAGTTTACCCCTGGTCACTTAATGCGTTCTTATCGGATTGATATCCGATTGCTGAAGAGAAACCACCTCCTGGAGTTGATTTAAATGATCGTTATTTTATTTATTTTAAAGTGCATCTTCACATGAGTAACAGAAAATGTGCGTCTCATTTCGCTCTCTATGTAGTGAATCGGTTTATTGTAAACACAAATTCAGTCACTGATGAGAGGAACAGGGCTTTTCGAGATTCACTGACCATTAACTCTGACTGACTCTCTTACCAGTGCGCTGAACTAGGGAGCCGATTGAGACTTAGCAAGGGTTTATTTGTCTTTCTTAATTATTCTCATCTTTAACATGACGATATGTCACTCTAAACACACAGAAAAACTCCTGGTGAAGCAACAATCCACGGCACACACTATTATAAAGATGGCGTTTATTAAAGAGGAGAGGGAAGACATGAAGATTGAAGAAACATTCAGTGTGAAACAAGAAGATACTGAGGAACAAACAGGTTGGTTTCATTCTTAAAGCTGAATTCAGTCATTTATTAAAGTCCCCATGTAATCAAAATGGAAGTTTTTTTGGGTTTTAGTGTGAATATGTTAGCCTTACTGTTATCTATAAGCGTGCTCACAAAAAATGTCAAAATTCGCATTTAGAAGATATAGCCTAAGCATTCAAAACTTACAGTCTCTCACTTCTGCCAATTTGGATAAATGATTTTGGTGACATCACTCTGCACTTCAGCTTCTCATCAGATTTTCTGTCCAATCAAATATTCTCTAGAATCTGAAGTGTCCCGCCCCCTACATTATAAATAGAAGCTGCGGCTGAAATCAGTCACTTGTTACTACATGGTGAATGACATAGTGCACTAGCCAATATAGGGGATAAGGAATGATTCAGACAGTGTAAATATGCTTTCCATGGGGGTGAATGAAGTTTGGTTTCACAGTCCAGATGGTCTAGACACAGGATAGCACAGAGTGGATCGCATGCGCAAGTCCACAAAACGTATTGGACCTATTTGAATTCTGCACAGAATGCTATATTTTACAGCGATACAGAAGAGATTAAGAGAACAAACGGTTAGCGATAAGGAGGAAACTGTGGCTTTACCAAGCTCAACGGCTCTGGCCGAGCTGTGATATAAACGAAACGCTACTAGCTATTTAAAAAAAAAAGAGAGTGGCTGTTCGATATGTCCCGCCCTGTCTTCCTGTTTCAGTGGAAATTACGTCAACACATTGAATAATGCTCCGCGTTTCAAGGCACTTCAGTGGGCTTTTCAAAAAAGCTTTGCCAGACCATAACTCAGTTACTACTGAGAATGGTCTGGTTTTAACTAGGCTAGAAATGAATGATATTTTTTAAAGAATGTCATACGAGTGTCTTGGATCATTCTATAATTAGGGATATTTTTGGAAATTGACAATTTGAAGAAAACAAGTTTACTTTCCAAAACACAAACAGGACCTTACATAAAGGACCTTACATAAAACCCTTAACCTTTATGCCTTATTATATATTTTACGACGTTGAGTGCATTAAGGGACAAAAATGTCCACTCTAAACACTGCGATAAAACTATTATATATTATTATTTTTTTCCACTTTCACTGAGTTAAATATTTTAACCAAGATCAGTCCTGAAAATAACTACCAAATATTTATTTAATTTTCAAAATTTTAACCCCTTAAATGCCATTTGTTTACATGATGCCACTGTTTATATCGATGGAAAAAATGAAAACAATTGTGTACTACATGCTAGGTGGATTTCTTGGGAGGGAATTATTACAGCCTGGTATATGTCCATGATTAGCAGCAGCATTGATTTTTACGCATTCTTTTTTGTATGATGTCAGATAAAAAATAAAAAAACACTTAGCGTGTTAAGGACCAAAAAATATTATTTTCCATACACTAAATGCAAAGAGAAAACTTTAGCTTTGGATTATCACAGTCTTGAATATGTCAAAGATTAGCAGCAACATTATTTCTGGTGCATTTAAAGATTTTGTGTTATGTCAGATTTAAAAAAAAAAATCACACTTAGCGCGTTAAGGACCAAAAATGGTCACACATTAAACACTGCCTAAAATATTATATATTATTATTATTTTCCACTTTTACTGAGTTAAATCTTTTAACCAGCATCAGTCCTCATCATAACTACCAAATATATATCCAGGCTGTCGACAGCTCCTTTGCACCGGTTGTAGTCCATTATCATCACAGGCTTCTGGTGCCCCTCTCCACTCACAGCGGGCTTGCGGTGCTTGGTGCTCAGCAAAAGCACATTTTTCAACCCGTTTTGGCACATACGACACGGCCGTTGTGGTCTTCCTGAATGCAAACTCGGAGGATCTTGGTGCTCGCGCTCTGGTTTGGAGGAGGTGTGGAGGAAGCTCTGGTTTGTTGTGAGAGGTGAAGAGGTGAAGAAATTGTCTGTGGTAACAGTGTGTCCCTCCAGCCCGTCAGTCATGTCCTGTACAACCCTCTGTCCCTGGTTTACCTCGGGAGCGCATCCTGCGGATTTTCCGGCATAAATCTGCATTTTCCATGCATAAGACGTGGAATCATCACTTGTGACCCAGATCTTGATTCCAAATTTTGCTGGTTTGCTGTAGCCTGGCTTACGTCAGACCTCGTCTCATTGAGACGTGGTCTGGGAACCACATGTTAATTTTCTCGTATTTGAGGCGTGGTTTACGAATGCCCAGAGCCCTTTATTGGGCGCTACGAATGTCTATCAAATGCGCCTGTACGTAGCTCATAGCCAATTGTTTCAATTATACCAGATGACGTATATGTAGAGCGACAGAAATTCGACGAGGAACAAGACGATGGGTCAGAGATTTATGTGTACATGATGGCGTTCAGCGACTAAACTACTTAGAACACTATCTAAGGCTGCATCGAAAGGTAACTTCGCATCTGCTGCCATGTTGGATCCATAGATATAAACAAACTGCTTCGGTGTGTCGCATAGACGTCGTCATTGTCTTGCTGCTCCCTCCCCGTTCTGTGATTGGTTCCCTTTTTGAGGGGAAAATCTGGTCCATGGTGTCCAGGCTGCCTAGCAGCGTGAATAAAATCGCGCTGCGCGCAAGGCAGCATGGGGAAACCCAGGCTAGGTGTGCTGGGCATATACTGCCGGAATCTGCTGCGGCCTCGGAACCCGACCAGCTGCTCGTCCACACAGACGTCCACCCCGGGGTTAAAGAGAAGGGGGAGGCGGTGCAGCCACTTATCCCAGATCGGCCTGAACGCTGCCAGCTTGTCATCCCGGTAACGTCCAGGTCGGGTCAGCCTGTCGTCAAATCTTACATTTGAACTGAACTTCTGGAAATTGCGGTGGGGCATGGTGGCCCTGCAGATGGGCCGGCCTGTGTGGTCATCCCACAGGCTCCGGGTGGACTCATTTCTGGACTTGTAAACTCCAGCCAGTACTAGCACCCCCGAGGTAAGCCTCAACGTCTGTTGCATCCACATTAATCCAATCTGTCTCGGACCGTCTCCCCTGGAGATTTGTTCTGTCCACAATTAATTTTACCATCTCCTCCGTGAACAGTAGCTGGAATGCAGACCTAGGGTCCACGATGCGAGCTGTTGCGTAGTGTGTCGGTACCTTGGCTGGCACGTAGCAGAGCGTCTCAGTGTTAGTGGGTGACCAGTGAAGTCCATTTTTTTATGTCCACAGAGGATCGGCTGTCTCCTGTGTGTCATCCAGTTCCTCACTCTTGAGTTGAGTCAGATGAGGAGTTAGAATCCGAAGTCAGCTGAAACTCCACATCATCATCTGAGGCACTCTCCGTTACACTGCGATCAGACTCCGGCTCGCTGTCTGTTGGTTCAGTAACGTAGGCCACTACTTCGGTGGTCGTGTAGGTTTTCTTCATCTTGTCGAGTGTGAAATGGCCGCATAGTGAGATAGTGAGATCACCGGCGCCACCAGTCCGCCCTAACTCGAGCCAGTCCGGGCTCCTCGTCCGCGGCAGGCAGGTCTTCTGCCTCGGCGGCTCTTCGCTATAATGCGGCTTGTAAAGGTAGCCACAAACACCTGATTCAAGCATCAGACTTCCGAAATCCTCTTCCTCTAGTCTATATCATATTGAGTACTCTCCTCCGCTATTGTCATAACTTTACATCTGTCTCCACAGCGCCTGTTAGCTTAGCTTCAAACAAGATGGAGGATATTGCTTTCAGTTTCAGAGAGTAAAGTCCCACCCACTGATCTGTAATAGGTCTGTAGCGTGAGCGGTTCCCGCCCCCTGGGAAAGATGAGGAACGAGTGCTTGTAGTCTCAACAGAAATCCCCCCCTCTTACTCCTACAATGACGCAAAATGACGATTTTTGCGTCATTGTAGGAGGAAGTGTAAAACTTAAATAACGGATTTCTCCCATCTCAGGGGAAAATGAGAGAGTGTTGCACGACCATTCAATAGTATGACTGGGTTTCTAACAATGCAAAGCTTAATGCAAATGGGTGAAGTGTCCCTTTAAAACAGGGTGATGGAAACATAGCTATTGAGACATGTACTACAGAAAACAGAGTTGACAATGTTGAGGAGAGATTTTGGGATTACATTAAAACTACTCTTTCAGCAGTTTAGTGGGTATGGGATCCAGTATACAGATGGTTTTGATGCTTTATCTTAATAAGTGTTTCCCACAAGATTTTGTGAGACACTGGTGGTTGGACCTCGGTCCCTCCTCAAGAACATTTTGTACAGTTTAAGTTCAGTGTACAAATTTAACAAAGAAAAATTATGAATTGACTTGTACCTGAACTTTAAATGGGACAAAGTGCGCACTTCGCTTTGAAATGTGCAGCGCGAACAGACTTATTTAGTCTCAGCCTTCTGCTATTTGATTAGAGGATAAAGCCATATTTCTAATCAAAACACAATGTTAAAGACCTTATGAGAGACTTTATCAGAGAAGTTTAAATATATTTTCGGTTCATTATGAAACTGAGGCGGGACAGATTAGACTATGGCGGGCCGCCACAATCTAGTTAATGAATGGGAAACACTGAAATCTCTTGGTGTCTGTTGCTTTGTGCCTGGGGTTAACTTGTATTTGTCTTTTTCTGCTGTAGACCTGATGGCGCTGAAAGAGGAGAGTCAAGAACTGAATGAAATGGAAGAGGAAGATCATGATTTCATATCTGGAGAAAAATCTTTTCATTTCTCACAGACTGAAAAGACTAACAGTCATGTAATTCACTCTGAAGAGAAGCCTTTCAAATGTAAACAGTGTGAAAGGAGTTTCCGATTCAATAAATACCTTAAGAATCACATGAAAATGCATACTGAAGTGAAGCCTTTCACATGCCATCACTGTGGAAAGGGTTTCTGTCATAAAGCAAGTCTCAAGAATCATACGAGAGTTCACACTGGAGAGAAACCTTACACATGCCCTCAGTGTGGAATGAATTTCACTTATAAACCAACTCTTAATGCCCACATCAAAAGTCACACGGGAGAGAGCCCTTACGTTTGCAAACTCTGTGGGAAGAGCTTCTCACAAAAAGGAAATCTTAAGTATCACATGCGAATTCACACAGGAGAAAAGCCTTACACGTGCTCTCACTGTGGAAAGAGTTTTAGTCATAAAGTAAGCCTCAAGTCTCACATGAGAATTCACACTGGAGAGAAGCCTTTCACCTGCACCCACTGCACAATGAATTTTACATATAGAGAATCCCTTGATATCCACATGAGAGGTCATACTGGAGAGAACCCTTACATCTGCAAACTGTGTGGGAAGAGCTTCTCACAAAAAGGAAATCTTAAGTATCACATGAGAATTCACACTGGAGAGAAGCCATTCGCATGTTGTCAGTGTGGAAAGAGTTTTAGACATAAAGTGACCCTTAATAAGCACATGAGGATTCACTCAAGAGAGAACTCTTTTAAATGCAATCGGTGTGGAAGTAGTTTCACAGATAGAAATCACCTTAAGAAGCATGTAATAACTCACATCGGAGAGAAGCCTTTCATGTGCGATCAGTGTGGAAAGGGTTTCACACTTAAAGGAAACCTTAAGACTCACATGAGAATTCACACTGGAGAGAAGCCTTACGTGTGCCATCAGTGTGGAAAGTGTTTCAGATTTAAAGGAAATCTTGACACTCACATGAGACTACACACTAGAGACAGTCCTTTCACGTGTCTTCAGTGTAAAAAGAATTTCACGTGTCAAAGAGACCTGAAACATCATTTGCAAACTCATTCTGGAAAGAAACTGCTGTGGGGCAAGAGGTTTAGAAAAAGGAGCATTTTCAAAAATCACCTGAGCATTCACTCTGGAAAAAGGCTATTTAATTGCGATAAGTGTAACAAAAAGTTTGTTTTGCCATCACACTTACAAATACACCTGAAAAGTCATGCAGATGTCAGACCCTATTTGTGTTCTTTGTGTGGAAAGCGATTTAAATGGCTCAGAAGTTTAAAATGTCACCAGAAAATACGTATCTGTGTGAAATCAAGGCTACTTTCATACCACACCTGAATGTGGACCAGATGATTTTCTGCTCTTTCTCTTTTTTTTTCCTTCACATGTAACATGAATATGTAAATTGGATAGCAGAGTTTAGGAAATGGATAAACACAACTTTTAGAATCTGAAAATGGATTGGATTAATTTGTATTGATATTTTGTGCATGTAAGCATACCTAATATAAATGGAAAAAGTATAAATAAAAGGACAAACTCAATGAAACCATGAACATTGCACTGTTATTTGATTTTTTTTTTTTTTTTTGGTTTTAAATGCACAGGTAAACATATAGTCAATTTGGACTTGAATATGGTTAGCTTTGGAGCTCATCTGACGAATTTGTAAGCTGATTCCAGCTGCGTGTCACCGCTGGTCCTGTCTGAAACTTGTGATTTGACTGCAACATTTTTTAATAAGTCCTGTATTAAGTTAGAGTATGACAGTCCCAAAACTTTTTTTTAAATTTTTTTTTAAGGTAAATGCCAAATAGCATTTACCAAACAGGACCAAAACCAAACCAGCTCACTTCTTCTCCTTCTCTTTAAACTGGTCTTAATTCTCTCTCCCATGTAGGCCTGAAGTTCATTGGTCCCCCAAGGGCTCCGGCCAGGACTCCATAAACCATCCCTCTCACCAGCTTCTTTTATTACATCTGCCTTGTCTGAGAGGCCCTTGGTGTCTGAATAAACAAAAATGTGTAGGGCCTTAGTTTGGCAGCTAGTTCGGATTCCAGATCCTCTAGAATGACCCAGCTTACACTTGTGCAAAGTGGGCTGTTTCTGAAGTCCTGAGGAACCGGCTTTGCTAGAGAGGCATACTCTGCAGGTCCATAGAGATCTCCATGTCGCATCCCAGGAGATAGGAGATTGAAATCTCTGTGGACCTTCAGAGTATTGCTTCTCTGTGTCACGTTCCACATCTGACAGCTGAGTGGATGAAAGTGCTTCAGCTCTGTTTGAAGACTGGTCAAAAGCACTGTGTTGTAAGCACAGGAAGAGGTGAGCTCGCTCCAAAAGAATTAGAAGCCACCATACCGCAGACCTCCACTTCCATCCACTTAATTAAAAACTGATCTGCCCACCAACCCCAGAAGAAAAAACTATTTCAGATCAACATTTGAACATTTTAACTAAATACTCTTTCTTTTTAACAATTGTAATAAAGAAAACACAGAGAAAAAACAAACTTTACTCTGTCACTGCATGTATAGACATTCCAAAAGTGATAATTTTTCAGCTAATGAACACACAAAACATGAAAAGAAAACATTTTTATTTTATTTTATTTTAGAACATTTGTTATTGTAACAGTGTTTTTTATTCAAATAAATGTCAATAAACTGCTAATTATAATGAATTTTCTTTTACTGAAAACTAAAGCAACAATTTACAGTATTTACAAAGTGTAGGAAGATATGTGTCAGGAACTGGAGTGAAGAGTGCACTCAGAAGCAGAGGGTTCATGCAATAGGTTATTCGATTTTCATGGGAATAGACAATCCAAAGTGTAGTGACACACACGGAACACAAAGGATGTGAGAGAGCTCCAGAGCCGTCCGTACAGACACCTGCGGACACAGGCTGTGGAGACCACCTAGGGGTGCACACCCAACGGGATGGGAAGCAAGACGAGACAGATGACCACAGCGCACAGCAAGCTGTAATTCCTTGCCTAGGCGTCCTGGGCACAGCAGCAGACAAGGGTGAGACACAGCAAAGGTCCAGCAGCACACAAGACAATACACACAAAATTATCTACTGACAACAAGGGACAGACACAGCAGAGAATATAAGGGAAACAGAATATGCAACAGGTGAAAGAAATCAGCTTGTGATCTGTGCACACCTGCGCTGAGTAAGTTCTGATTGCCCAGGTTACAAGCTGCAGGAAAATGACAGGACGTACACTGAGGGGAGGTTTGCGGCATGGTTTGCAGAATTTTGCACACTTGATGAGAAGCATGCATGTCTTTAAAATAAGAAAACATTTCAGAATCCTCCATCATAATTCATTATAATTGTTCCAAATCCTTGTTAATGTAGGCTACATAAAGATTTGATCACAGTCTGTAAGATTGTACATATTACATTTTAGTCTTTAAGTGTTCATTTTAATATTAGTAAATATAAAGTTAGATGCCTGATACTCTGGATAATCTGGGTTCTTTTTAAAGATGGATAAATCATGGTTCCCCACGCTTCTGAAAACAAAACATTAGACAACGAAACAAAATAATATGTAACTTGCTTGGTTTTGACAAAATGATCTATTTTGTGTTATGAGTCTATTTATAGTTGTCTAAAATGTTATAAATATTATTAATTTAATTCATTCGTTAAGTAAAAAAGAAAACCGACTTGTTTTGTCCAGAGTTTAACGAATCTCAAATACATTTTAATAGTCTCTGGTCGCCGACTTACTGGTGTAATCGTTTAATAGATACAATCTTTTAGAGCCCTGCATTTCAGCCCGAGCCCAACGGGCCCCGACTTATTTACGCCCCTAGGGCCGGCCTTCGGGCCAATTTTCACGTCATAGTTCACATGCAGGCCGGGCCTCGGGCTTTTTTTTGGGTTATCTTTCTTTTTATATTTTTAGACATTAATTAAAAAAAATATGAGAAGTTGACGTCGACGATAGAAAAACAAACATAGAAAGACATTTCATAACCTCATAACTTTCATAATCTTATAATTACACTGACATATGACTGACATGACAGTCTCACGCACGCACACAGAAGGTTTCCCGTCAGCGCGACCCACGATTCACCTCATGTGCAAATAATGGAGAATATTAAGAGAAAAATCGCAGATGGCCAACTTAAAACGCAGCGGGAAGAGTGATAGAAGAGAGGAGGACTGGGTTAAAATCTCCTGTGGATGCTATTCTTTTTCTCCACGATGCTCTCTAAGAGACTGTTCTAACTTTTCGTTTGATTGGGCTTTATTTTCGTTTAACTGTTGGAAACTACTGATATTTTTCGTTTGATTGGACTTTATTTTCGTTTAACTGTTGGAAACTACTGGAAAAAAGAATGGCCATGTTCTGTGGTGCATTTTTGAGGTAAGATAACCGGCAAGTTTGTTTTTAATTTATTTAATTTAATTTGTTTAGATTGGCTATTGCTCATTTCGTTTGCGAGCGCTGTTGCGAGCAGCCTGAGCCTGCCTCAGTATTTCAAAAAATGTTGTTTTACTGTGGTTTAATAAATATACATTTATTAAACTTACTGTCTGTGTGATATGCTTGAAGTGTTTTATATCTGTGGATTTTACTGTAGCCAAGTAAAGTATTAGCGTTGATTTGAGAGGCTACATTGATCACATGTTTTACTTGCTGTCGGCTCGGCTGCTTGGTCGCCATTTAAAAAAAAATGCTCCAAACATTTGTCTAAATTAACTTAATAAAGAAATGAAAAGAAACATAACTAACAAAACTTACCTATTTTAAAGGCTGCAAATAGGGCAGGCTGCCGCTGTGTAATAAAAAAAATAAAAAACGTCCTCGGGTCGGACTCGGGCTGATAATTCTGATGAGCTGTCGGACATGGGTCGGCCTAGGGCCTGAGCGTCTCGGGCCAGGGCCGGGCTCGGGCCTAGATTTGAGGCCCGTGCAGGGCTCTACCAAAGGGTATCATGTTTGGCGCAGCTGCCATCAAACCCAACAGTCTCTGAAACTCTTTGACAGTGAGTGACTGGCCTAGATTTATATATTTTACAGCTGTGAGGACAGCAGCAACACGAGCTGGCGATAAGTGAGCCTGCATCGTCAACAAGTCTCACACCACACCGAGACAAGTGGTCCTCTGTGCTGGAGAAAGCACACTCTTCTTGGTGTAAGGGTGGATTCCTACAGTGGTTCAGTCTGCAAGAAATGCCGAATGACTAAAGAAACGTTATTAGCAAGATGGTAGAAAACTGCACATTTCTTGTCTATTCCACCCACTGCCACTTATACCAACGACGGAAATAAGCGCAGTTACAATAGCTTAATATTTGTGGGAGAGTGTTGCTATAGAGAGTGACGATATTGTATTGCAATATGTAGCACTTCAAAGTCAATACCAAATCAAAACTAGTTAGCACATTAGTTGTAATTGAAAAGGTTTAATGACAAAATATGGTTATGGTTACACTTAAAATAGTTACAAAATAGATGTATGAGATGATGATAACTTATATTATTAACTGTACCCAGCATATAAGAAAAATGTTACCTGAGAGAGAGAGAGAGAGAGAGAGAGACAAAGAAAAGAGGGGGCAAAAGGAGAGAGCCCCAAGAAAGGGACCCAGAGAAGAAAAGAGCCAGAGCATCCAAAGAGCCAGAGCAACAGTTTCAATCTTGTTTTATCCTTTCCCTGACCATGCGAATAAAACCCAGATGTGAGAAATTCAAACTGACCAATCAGATAATTACACTTCCCCCACCATACTAAAGGTGTGACAATTCATCGACCCCCAAAGTACACACATTTTGCTAGATCACTATCAGAAACCTCTGTGCCTTCAGGAACTCCAAATGGTCATTGTGGTAGGAAGAGGGGGTAGAAAAACAGTCAAGCAAATATCTTTGTTCATTTAAAATATCTTGGATTATTTTCAATTCTACATTGGCATTTAACCTCAACCCTAGCTTTTGCATATGGGCGAGAACGACATCTTGATGCCGAACTGCCACTTGCTTTGATTGAGCTAGACTCAGACAATCGTCTATATAGTTCAGTGTGTGAATACACTGAAGCCTCAGCTGAGCTAGAGCGGCATCCACACATTTCGTGAACGTGTGGGGTGATAAAGCAACAACTTTAGGAACTTCCTGTGTTGTGGAAGGATGGACATGTTTTTTTTTTTTTTTTTTTTAAATCATATTAATTGATTCATTATTAATCAACATGAGTACAAAGTCCAACATGTAAATGTGCCAGATTTAGCCATACAGGCTCATTTTCATCTGCAGTCCCCCACATGTGGAAGTATGCATCCTTCAGATCTATCATGTCAAACCAGTTCTTGGATCTGATTTGGGTCACGATCTGCTTCAAACATTTTTGAACTTGAGCTTCTTGACTGAAGGATTCAGATGACGTAGATCTAATATTGGACAAAGTGCCGGCTGTAGAACCCAGACTGTCTGTCGTGAGGAGGGACCCGTTCTATGACCTCCTTGCCTAAGAGAGTTTTTACTTCTTGCTCTATTACCAGAGCCTGCCTGGGGTTCACTACAGTGAGTAGAACCCAGCTTAATCGAGGTGGTCGAGAACCAAACTGGGGTGCGTTTCCCGAAAGCATCGTTAGCCAACTATGGTCGCAAGTTCCGTCGTTATCAGCATAGTTCAACGATTTGGTGATTCCCGAAACCATCGTTCCAACGAACGTTCGCAAACAGCATCGCAAACTTGTGTGGTTGGAACGACAGCTCTCGAGCTGTGGTTAGAAGCATAGTTTCTAGTTTACATGAGATGTAGACTGAATAAATCCTTATCTTTAGCAAAACAAGCAAGCTGACATTCAGTACAACCCGTGTTATTTATTTAGAATACATACAAATGTAATTTACGTCTTTTAGTTTGTCAAGAGATTTAAAGCACCGTTTTTGAAGACTGCGCATGTGCGAACGTGCTCTACCTATGTAAGAACGAGCCAAATATTGAGTCTGGTAATAAAGCAAAATAACTGAGAAAAATTTGAAATGGTCTTCAGATGCCATGTCTGTAACTTATATGACAAAATCTAGCGTTAATTCGATCTCAAACAGATTAATTAAAATAAGTTATTATTAGTTAATTAAAGTATAAGTTATTAAGTTATAGTATTTAGATACTTTGCGACATACGGTTTCGGGAAACAGTCGTGACTAGCTAGTTGATTTCTCCAACGATGCATCGTACTATGGTAGTTAAGCAGCGAGCTATATAGTTGTACGGGAAACGCACCCCTGGATGTGGATGTGGATGTGCTACAGGGTTACTACTTCACATCTGTGTTTGTGTGTTCTGTGTTGAGGCTGATTTAGTTGTTTTCATTTGACAAATATTAAAAAAAGTATTGATTTTTTTTCAATATTCATTCATTCTATTTTGCCACTGCAAAAAAAACCCAAAAAACAATTAGAGTAAAAACATTAATAAAATGAGTAATATTACATGTGTTTAAAATCACATTTTATTGGCTGGGGTTGTAACGGTCACCAGCTGGAGTGCCCTTGAGAGCCACCAGAGGGCACTCCACATAAGACTATATTATCACTCACAAACTACATTTCCCATAACTCACTGCCCGGACTCATCATCACTGATCACATTCACCTGTACCTCATTCACTGATTGCATTCACCTGTGTCTCATCATCCTGTTAGTCTCAGGCTGAGTCCGAAACCGCGTACTCAATGAGTAGGTACTTATTTTCAATGAGTACTTACTTAACGAGCGCTAAAAGAGTAGGTACTTTATAGCCAAATCTCGTTGAGTATGAATGCGAACCGGACATCTGCCATGTTGACGTTATCATGTGACCTACGACGCATTATCACACGCGCAACAACTTAAAAGATTTGAACGACACGCTTAATTCATCTATCTGTAAATATTGATATTGATTAAACTTGCTCATTTTGAAGAAACTGCTGCCCATTTATTTTGTGAATACATTTAAGGTTGATTAAAGTTCTTATATTTAACCCTACTAATGTGACCCACCGTTTTTTACAATATTATTTATTTTTATTACGAAATCCCAAAATGGTCATCTCTTGAATGTTGTTAATTTCTTTATTTTATATCCAAACATTTTTATCCACAAGCAAAAGTGGCTAACTGCTTTATGTTTTCCTCTTTTTCTTGTTGAATTTAACTCTCGTTTCATCCCTCAGGCCTAGGCCTATAAATATATATTTTTTTAAATGCATTTTTAAATGTATTATAATGAATTATTTAAGAAAAAATATATTAAAATATTCAACCTTGTACTAGGTTATTTTTTCCTGTGTAAAAAATCTCATTATGTATGCAAACCCATGATATATATATATACACCTCATAACATCAGTAACTCAACAGCCCTACCTAGAACGGGTTTCCTCAGCGTTTGTAATGTCTGCACAAAGGGCAGCTGTGCAAAGATTTGCCTTTGGAGAAAACTGTTGATTTTATACTCAAAAAAATTTAAGTATCATTAATATTAAAAATTAATATTACCCCAGAATGAATTGCATTGATATCCCACCCCAAAACATACAATAATAACAACGATAAATGCTGACCAATACTTAATTATATTACTTTTTACTGAAAATAGTAGTAAAAAGTATATAGTGAACATATCTACATTTGCATTCAAACAATTAAATAAAGCATTAATTAAATAATTATATTGTATTTACTGACAACAATGAGAAATATTAATAAATTAGTAAAAGAATGAATGAAAGTCACCATCACACAATAAACAAATGCATATACAAGTCAACACATGAAACAAAGCTTTATTCAAACTACAATCATGTATGTAGGCTGAAGGCGCTGAGGTTGTTGCGTGATGTGTTGTGCTTCACAATCTGAGGCAATAAGGGCTGGTGGAGTGATGGAGGGACTCGTAAGGGCTGGTCTCGTAAGGGCAGGTGGAGTGATGGAGGGACTCATGGCACCATCTCCAGGATTCAGCTCTGGGCTCCTCATCCTCAGCACTCACACCAGCCTGCTGACATTTCAGATTCTACAAAATGCACAAACATAACACAAAAGCAGTCATTTTAACCACACAATGTCATATGATTTCAGTATTATTTAGAAGACAAAACCACTTTTTTTCACAAACGCCGCCGTCATCTTCCCTTGCAGGTCCTGCTCCACCACAAAAGCTGTGCAGCTAATGCACAGAAATCAACCCAGCAGGCACAGTACGTCAACGTGACGTCAGGAAGACGTTGGACTCCAACTAATCCAACGTCAGTCAGACGTCATATTTTGGTTGAAAATGAAAATCAGGTTGACGTCTAAACCCAACGTTTGTTTGGCGTCAAGCTCCAACGTCAGACAGATGTTGAATTTTGGTTGGAATAAGCACCGCAAAAAAATATGACAAGCATGGCAGCACATTAAATCTGTGAAGATCTCAGCAGAGGAGGATTAAACAACTCCACAAACAGCATTACCAGCTTCACTTATTACTAACCAGACTGACTTCATTTAATGTTCATTTGAATGAAATCAAGTTGTATTTTAAAGTCACCATGATGGTGTTTAGCGTTTGCTTTAGTTGGACTCTTGACCCTTGACTTCTTAGTAGGGGTGTAACGATTCGTTTTAACAACGATTCGATTCGTATCGCGATTCGTGGTTGTCGATACGATTCAAGGACGATATTGGTTCATTTAGAACGATACGATCCGAAACGATTCAGTGACTTGAAATCGATTCAGTGACTTTTTAACCAAAATTTCTTGAAAGGGAATCAGGTATCAATTAATTATGCGCGTGCAATTAAAGAGTGCACGCTACGAGCACAGTATAACGATGACAGGACATGAGATTTCGTTTTTCTGAGGTGAGAGACTTTATTTCGTTACAAGTTATGAAAATAATGATAGAATAATGACACTGACATATAGCCTGACAACATCATCTGACCGCAGATACTGAATCTGGACAACACGTTTTTTTCTAATTTGTAACGACGTTGCATGCTTGTAGTTTATTTTGTGCTTTATATAGGCTAGTGAAACGATATAAGCCTGCAGCGCGCGCCGCCGCATTTGCGCGTGCAATTGAAGAGTGCGCGTTACTGCAGTTTAGCGGCTGAGAGGACAGGAAAGTCTTTCTGAGGTGAGAGACTTTGCGCTGCTTGTTGTCTTTGCGCTGCTGCTGGCGCGCCACGCATGGTGATCACTTCTAACGTTTAACGCCTTTATCATTAAAAGTGCTAAGAAAAAAACATCCTTATAAAGTCTGACGTGCTTAAATCCAATGCGTTATTTCATAGTATCGATACAATCGATTCATTACCTTTTAAAACGATGTTAGATCGATATATGTCTAGATCGATATAACTTGCCGAGCACAGATCGATGTAGTTGGATCATTAAGAATATGAATCGATACATCGATGTAGTTGATGAATCGTTACACCCCTACTTCTTAGTATAAAATTTTCTCTGGCTGCTATAATTGTGTGTTTTTAAAGCACAATTGTTGTGGCAAAATAGTTTAGAGAAATTGAAATCAGGTGATATTGATGAATCCCTGATCATATTCAGTGTCTAATGTTTTGATTATAAAGGACTGTGTATTTTTAATGTTTTATAATCAAAGCCATTTAATTTTACAGCATGAGAGCAATGTTGTTTACCAAATAATATAGAGGATTTTAAGCTCTGCAACATATTTTGGATTTTTTTGAGAATTAGGCATACCTGAATTTAAAAGGGCGTCCTACCCACATACATTGGAGTAAATAGATAAAAATGGTCTCATTTTACAGAAAACACTCTGAATTTTAACACAGTGGTGGAATATTGCATATATTATATTGTATATATTCACAATTTTATGATAAACACATATAAAAAGTCATTTTTTGATACAGTTTTTAATTAATATTATATATATATATATATATATATATATATATATATATATATATAAAAATGTTCTATGTCCCTTAAGAAAGTTTCTTTTGATTCCACTAGGTGGCAGTAAACAGGGGTAAACAATTTTTTTTTTGTTATCTCCTTCTAAAAAAAAGTTATTGAGATTTAACTGAAAGGAGTCACTAGCGTCTCCAAATCTACTTTTACAGTCTCCATTTTTGATTGTTAGAAGAATTGGGCATACCTGAATTTAAAAGGGCGCCCTTCTCACATACATTGGAGTAAATGGATAAAAATGGTCTCATTTTACAGAAAACACTCTACATTTTAACACAGTGGTGGAATATTGCATATATTTTATTGAATTTATTCACAATTGTATGATAAATAAGGATAAAAAGTCAGATTTTGTTTGATTTTTAAATAAAGTTTTTATTTGAGAGTCTGTAATTTAGGACCTGTTTGGTGTATTTCCCTGTGGAAGGTTTCTTTTGAATCCTCTATGTGGCAGTGAATAGAGAAAAAAAAGAATTATCTTTCTATCACCTTCTTAACAAAAGTTATTGAGATTTAACTGAAAGGAGTCACTAGCGTCTCCAAGTCTACTTTTACAGTCTCCATTTTTGATTGTTAGAAGAATTGGGCATACCTGAATTTAAAAGGGCGCCCTTCTCACATACATTGGAGTAAATGGATAAAAATGGTCTCATTTTACAGAAAACACTCAATTTTAACCCAGAGGTGGAATATTTCATATATTTTAATGTATTTATTTACAATTCTATGATAAACAAGGATAAAAAGTCAGATATTGATTAATAATAAAAAAAAGTTTTTATTTGAGAGTCTGTAATTTAGGACCTGTTTGGTGTATTTCCCTGTGGAAGGTTTCTTTTGAATCCTCTATGTGGCAGTGAATAGAGAAAAAAAGAATTATCTTTCTATCACCTTCTTAAAAAAAAGTTATTGAGATTTAACTGAAAGGAGTCACTAGCGTCTCCAAGTCTACTTTTACAGTCTCCATTTTTGATTGTTAGAAGAATTGGGCATACCTGAATTTAAAAGGGTGCCCTTCTCACATACATTGGAGTAAATGGATAAAAATGTCTCATTTTACAGAAAACACTCTACATTTTAACCCAGTGGTGGATAATGTCATATATTTTATTGTATTTATTCACAATTTTATGATAAACAAGGATAAAAAGTCAGATAGTGATTATTTTTTTTTTAAAGTTTTTATTTGAGAGTCTGTAATTTAGGACCTGTTTGGTGTATTTCCCTGCGGAAGGTTTCTTTTGAATCCTCTATGTGGCAGTGAATAGAGAAAAAAAAGAATTATCTTTCTATCACCTTCTTAACAAAAGTTATTGAGATTTAACTGAAAGGAGTCACTAGCGTCTCCAAGTCTACTTTTACAGTCTCCATTTTTGATTGTTAGAAGAATTGGGCATACCTGAATTTAAAAGGGCGCCCTTCTCACATACATTGGAGTAAATGGATAAAAATGGTCTCATTTTACAGAAAACACTCAATTTTAACCCAGAGGTGGAATATTTCATATATTTTAATGTATTTATTTACAATTCTATGATAAACAAGGATAAAAAGTCAGATATTGATTAATAATAAAAAAAAGTTTTTATTTGAGAGTCTGTAATTTAGGACCTGTTTGGTGTATTTCCCTGTGGAAGGTTTCTTTTGAATCCTCTATGTGGCAGTGAATAGAGAAAAAAAGAATTATCTTTCTATCACCTTCTTAAAAAAAAGTTATTGAGATTTAACTGAAAGGAGTCACTAGCGTCTCCAAGTCTACTTTTACAGTCTCCATTTTTGATTGTTAGAAGAATTGGGCATACCTGAATTTAAAAGGGTGCCCTTCTCACATACATTGGAGTAAATGGATAAAAATGTCTCATTTTACAGAAAACACTCTACATTTTAACCCAGTGGTGGATAATGTCATATATTTTATTGTATTTATTCACAATTTTATGATAAACAAGGATAAAAAGTCAGATAGTGATTTTTTTTTTTTTTAAGTTTTTATTTGAGAGTCTGTAATTTAGGACCTGTTTGGTGTATTTCCCTGCGGAAGGTTTCTTTTGAATCCTCTATGTGGCAGTGAATAGAGAAAAAAAGAATTATCTTTCTATCACCTTCTTAACAAAAGTTATTGAGATTTAATTGAAGAAAGGCAATGTCTTCTCTGAAGTCTCCACGTTTACTCCATAAACCCAAATTATTCAAAGTGCAAAAACAGGCTTATTACCTGTAAAATACTATTTTTACCATGTTACATTTGACAAGAGAATAAACACTTTATCACCTAACTTAACCCATGTCATGTAATATATTAACAAAATGATAATAGAAAGTAGCAGTTCTTGTATTTTATTATACACAAAGATAATAAACTCCAAGAAAATAAATTAAATGTTTTAGAGGAAAATGTGCAAAAAACAGTGCAAAAACACAATATACAAATCTAAGATATAAAATAACTATATACAGCACATAGTAACTATAAAAAGTCAACAAGTTACTATAGAAGAAAAGAAAAAAGCACAACTTGTAGTTTTGCAATTGTTGACGGAACTGCACATTATCCAGACGAGTGTCCATCAGTGTGCCATTTTCTAAAACAGTTTCTAGATGGCACCAAGCACAAGGGTACATTGCACTTTGTACCGTACAATGGAGTCTTTACTTTGAGGCCTGAAAGTTTGCACAAAGCACAAATTCTCCTCCCACTTGCGGCATCTGACCCAAAGTACTCCGGACAACATTGCTCACCTGCTGATGTGGACGGCTCCGGGGCATGCGCTGTGGACGGCTCCGGGGCATCTGAGGTGCTGGATTGTGTAGCCAGCTCAGACACAAGCCTCTCCCTAAATTCCTTCTGGCTGAGAGGACTTTTGTTCTGGGACTTGCAGTGGTGCTGGTGCAGAATGAAACAGTTTACTACTGCAATGTCAACAAAATGAAAAAAAAAAGTCTTGTACCATTTTTTCGTTTTGTGCAGGACATTATAGTACCCGATGAGGGCATCTGACAGATCCACACCTCCCATGTGTCTATTGTAGTCTTTCACTGCTGCTGGAATCGGGACTCTGTGCCTTTCCCATACACCTTCGGGACTCTTGACACGCCTGAGGACCTCATCACCACCATATGCCTTGTGCATTGTTGAACACATAGTCACCTCTCTTGTGTCCATCCACTTTACAAAGAGAAGCTTCCCGTCTCTAAGCCATCGAATGGTTCCCCTTTGGGCTCTGCGGCTGATGTCATTCGCCTTGGTTTTGGGGAAGCCCCGCCGGTTGGTCCGTATAGTGCCACACGCCAGAGTCTTCTTGGCAAGCAAGTCCATAAAAAGGCATGGGCTTGTATAGAAATTGTCCATAAAAAGCTGGTAGCCTTTGCCGAGAAGTGACAGATCCAGAAGCTGCATAACAGAATCATAACTGAGCCCTTTTCCAGTGGGCAGTGAAGATTTGCCTTCATAAACGAAGAAGTTCCATGTGTAACCACAGGCAGAATCAGCCAGCACGAAGAGTTTGTAGCCCCACTTGGTCGGCTTGTCTTTCATGTACTGCTTGATGCCGATTCGCGCCCTTGAAGCCACCATCCTCTCATCCACTGCTAGCTGTCTGTCTGGATGGAAATAGGTTTTGCATGCCAAGACGATGTCATTGTACAGGTGCTTGATCTTGTGAAGTCTGTCGTAGGATTCAGTTCCCACTTTTCTCGAGTTGTCTCGATCATCCTCAGGATTGCTAAGATGCAGGTTCCAAGAAATGGCCTGAAATCTGGACCTTGACATGACCGATTTTGGGAATGGTAGGCGATACATTTCTTTACCAGACCAATAATCGACAATGTTTTTTGCACCGAGGAGCCCCATGTAGATGACAAGTGCGATGTACTGATACAGTTCGTGTGCATTCAAAGGCAACCAAAGGAAACGTTTTCCAGCCTCCGCCCTCATTTGTGCAAAGGTGTTGGTGTTTTTCACAATGGTGTCCACCACAGAGCCTGTAAAGAAGAGTTGAAAGAGCTGCAGAGGGGAATAGATCCTGTCCATTACAAGCTGCGCTCCTGGGTTTCTTTTTGGAAGGAAATTTGGTAGGGCTGGAACTTCATCCTCCACACTGCAGTCATTCCACCTTTCTGTGCCACCATCCTCTGACATCACACTTGCTGACCTTTTTGTCCCCCGTACAGAATGAGACCTCCCTCTGTTTTTCTTGCTGGGAGTTCCAGCTCTCTGTGGCCTGACAGAATCACCAACAGAGGGTGTCGGGGTCTTGGAGGTGTGAGGTGGGCAAACAACCTCCTTGCTGCTGGTACATGGCAGATCTGGCTGCCATTCATCACCACTGTCCAGACTGCAAAGCAAAACAAATTTGTGAGAATATAAGTCGCTTTGGATAAAAGCGTCTGCCAAATGCATAAATGTAATTTATAAATCCACATTGCGATTCAGAAATGCATGCTAATATTACATGCACAAAAATAATTCACATATGCATATAACAGGTACAAGAATATAATATATTTGTAAATCCACACAAGACAAATACATGTGCAAAAATGATTGAGCACCACTCATGCATGCACTGATTCAAATATGAATGTAACAGAGACATGTAGAATGCATTTCATGTATAGATAAAAAAAAATATATATATATATATATTGTATTGTAAATGCCTCTGGGTTAATGCGAATTAGCTCAAGGATATAGGGAATTTTAGAAATATTAATAATCATAACTCATGGTCATAATTCATAAATCGCATATGCATTTACTTTATCAATTATAGGAAATGCCTCGTTCTGTAACTGGTTTCGTCATCAGTTATTCGTCCCGCGAATAAATGTAAGACTATCACAGTTAAGAAGAAGTATTCCTGTTTACAAAACTCCAAGAAAGTTTATCTTCTGGCCACGAAGACAAAACCTCTTTGGGTTTATAAATTAAAACTACTTAAAGTAGTTTTATAATATAGAGCCTGTAGCTTTATAGATCTTTTGTTTCATTGACTTTATAAAAAGTGGGTTTTCAAACACAGAGACAGTTAAAAGTATAAATGGGTTTATTAATAAAATGGCACACGCTAGAGATTATAAGCTACAAATATAAACGTACGTAAAATGCAAACAATAAAACAAACAAACATTTAAACAAACATGACGTGATCGGAATGAATGACATGAAAGAAAGAAAGAAAGAAAGAAAGAAAGAAAGAAAGAAAGAAAGAAATGAAGAGACAAGAGATAGAGGGTAACTTAATTCACAGACCTACAAGCTAAACACCAGGAATCAGCTGTTAGAGAGAGAGATACTTGCGAGATGTGGTACTCTTTCAGTGTGATGCTGAAAAGGGGCCGGCTGGTTTGCGTCTAGCTTCGTCTTCTGGGTCGTTTCGCAAAACGATGTAAAGGCTCACTTGAATTTAACGTTACCGAGAAAGTTCAGTCATTTCCCTTTTGGAGGGGAAAGGCACGTATGAGCTTAGTTGCAAAGACCGGCAGCTTCTACATGACGCGAGGGCATGCGTCCCCGAGGCCAAAGCAAGGCCTGTCCCGCTGGTTCCGCTGGGAGGGGGAGAGCTGCGCGTGGAGGTCAGAGCGAGAGCGAGGTGAGAGAAAAGCGATCGATCAGAGAAGAGAGTGAGGAAACTGAAGGTTGGGACTTTTATCAGTGTCCCAAGTACCGTCCCCTTCTTCGTGGGAGACGAATCAGATGTCGAGATTTTTCCTAGCGGGAAGATCCCTTTGTTTGTCTGAAACAGTCTCCTGGCTCGGGTTACAGTGTCGATTGACTTAAACCTTTCGGTTCCAGAAATATGAAGTGTGTAAACAATATATATTACTGCATTCTGCTATTGGAATTCGACTCTGTTAGATTGAGAGAATTTCAGAGATATCAAACGCATCACATGAAGGTTGTAGAAATGCAACGTTACAGGAGATATGCAGAATTACACACATTTAAAGTTGTGATTACCACATGACAAAATCATAGACACCCCAATATGACATGGTCATAACAAAAGGCACCTCAGAAATATATCAACATTTTGGGTAATGTCTTATGTGGGAAAGTCAATGAAAAATCTGTGTGTGTGTGGTGCGTTTGGGATGTGACTTGCTTGGAATGTTTGCCTTTTCCTGGGTCGTAAAGTTTTATGGTCTGAGGTAGGGTTACAACAAGACACGACTGAGGAATTCCCTTCAATGAACATTTAGAATTCAAAACTATACTCTAGCAAACCAAACCTCTATCACACGTGCATATAGGAAGGTACACACATTATAAAATAAAATAACAGATATTTCTCTTATTCTCAGTTATACACAAAAGGGTGTTTGTGTGTGTGTGCGGAATGTCATGAGGCTGTAAAGTTGGGGGATACGAGTCACATGGGTGCTGGTAAATTGGTCCTCGTGGGGCAATTATTAACCAGCAAGGACAAAGACGATGTGTTTTGCCATCACATGATCCACTTAATGCGAAAAGCAGATGCCATTGTTGTTACAATATATATATAAGTTATATATATATGCACATATGCATAACATAGTTCAAATAAGCCTGCTTTTTGACACACACACCAATGCAACTGATGAACAAATATGTGCACACATGATGCATCAATGCAAGTGATGCATGTGCTTTTACAGGTGCCCAGATGTGCTAAAATAATGTTACATGCAGATTTGTATTTTAGCAGGCATTTGTTCATCAGTTGTATCATGGATGCATGACACACAAGCATGCATCACTGCAACTGATGAACAACTCTTTCCCACATGCATGCAATCAAAGCAACTAATGATCAACGCGTGCAAAACTACAAATATGCATGTAACATTATTTTAGCACATTTGGGCGACAAACAGCACACAAAGCTTAGCAAAAGCTACCAGGCTTATTTGAACTATGGCATGAATATATGCATGCCTGTGCACGCTTATTACTGCAAAAATCATCTCAAATATGCATGCAACAGACATGCAAAAACAATTACGCGACGCACAAAAAAATACGCACATGCTAGCAATACCAACCATACTAATTTGAATTAGCGCGTGCATGGGTAGTGATATTTCTTGATTTCTGTTGCATGCATAATTTGTATTGTTGCATGCATAATTTGTATTGTTGCATGCATTTGTCCATGAAATACACAGATACAACGTTTATAAGCTCGAAATGTGTACTTACTCAAATTCAGGATCTTCGCCAGCATTATAGGCAGCTTGTCTAACAGAATCGAAACTGGCATCACTGCAAGTTTCAGTGTCACTCTGCTCCTCCAAGACAAAAAACTTTCTTGAAGCCATTGTCCAAAGACAAAACACTCCAACCAGTTGTAAAAACCTCGCAATTACTCGAAAAATCACTGTCCAAACTCTCCAACTAACCCAAACTCAACGCCAACTCATCTGCGATGATCCTCTGCCAGCCGCGAAAAAATCATAAATAAGACCCGCCTCCTCAACTTTCCAAAAGGATAGGTGTGTTCGACATCGGCTGGATGTAACCGATCGGCGAGAGTAGCCGCGTGCAGGCGGGGAGGAGCTGCAAATGGAGACGTGAAGTCGGACACTTTCTGGTTCCCGTAGTGACCGCTCACGTGGTGTTTGCATACTTTACCACAGCTGAAGTGAAATAAATGCAATATTTGCCAAATAATACACAGATGTTTCAGAGACATTTTCATTCAATACTTTATGTAGCCTACTGCTTCACACAGCGTCTGTTTGAACAAGAATAAAGTTCAACATAAGCTAGCCTACTATCAATGAAGTGGAGTCTACGTTTTTTAATCAGTTTTATTTTGATAAACATGACACAATATAACATTGCAACTACATGACAAGAGTGTTTACTGTTATAAAAAACTGATTTGTGCGCTTTAGAGGAACTAAAGGTTTTTGAATAAACACGCAACACATGTGATCGTTGTCATGCAATGGATCTGGCCAATCGTGGAACAGCTGTGTCGTCATCAGAGCTCCTGCAGCCCAGTGCAGCCGCTCTTGAGAAGCTGCGCTGGCTGAGTTCTCCAGCTACTCTCGAATCGCTCTTGCGGTACTTTGATGGCATACGTCACAGTCACGTGGCGTCGGCGCTGGATCAAGTCGGACAAAATTTCTAACCGGCATGCACTGCTTCAAGTCAACCGCCGATCGGTCTGCGCAGAGCTGCATGAAGTCGAACAAGCCTGATATCTCGGGCTGTGAATGGCCTAGAAGCATGATCTACGTGTCTCTGGATAGGTTAGAAGCTCAGCTTTTCAGACGTATGACGCAATACGTGATGACGTCATCGGAAATTGCAGCTAACAAAAAAAAAAAAACTAAGGATAATAAGGATTTTTGTCTGCAACGCATGTTTTCATCTGGACATCGCTGACATATTACAATGTCATTTGGCCATGCATGCTCACAGACATGTGAAAATACTCTCATTTTGAAGCAAACAACCTAAGGAACGAGCTGATATAGAGTTTGTGGCTAAAAGCTTCACACAGAGTAAGTGATCCGAGCAGGAATATGACTCATGTGTTTGCTTGTTCAAAAGAATCGATTCAGTTTTCGTAAATCTTTTGATAATAATGTTACTGTAAAGTGTTGGATCGGTGAAATAAACTGCACAGTGATATTCTTGAGAGTGAGAGCTTTCATTTGATATATGACTTGTCTATTTTTGGTGAGTTTATGTGATATAAATATTAAATTTAATATCGCTCATACCATTTTTTCAAGTGGGGGTCGTTGCGGGGGGGTCGAATTTAGACCGTATTATCTTCTTCTATGTAACATAAATGCAAAAGTGATGGAGTTTTCCTGAAAGCTGAGGTTCTAAGCTTTCAAACAATACCATATATATTTATGTTTGTGATGCACAACTTATAGATTTTTAAAAATGATTATGATGATGCAATATTGGACCCACCGGTGGGTCCGCGGGAGGCCGCAGAGTTAGAGTGTAAAAACATTTAGTGCATTAAACTTTTCTCTCTACATTATTACTTAGACATCAAGAATCAGTGTATGACTCTCAACAATGGTGACAATCAATGAAATGCTTCATGCTGCAGTGCATGCTGGGTACCACCAATCAAAACGAACTCGGTTACTAAACGTAACCTGTGTTCTCTATAGAGAGGGAACGAGTATTGCGTAAGTAGCTTACGCTGCGGGAAAGTCTCCTTTCTCGAGATACTGAAGCCAAAAAATTATCCTTAATTTTTAAAAATCTTGTCAACGCAGTGCGGCAGCCTGCAGACCTAGGGCCTGTGGAGGGGGAGGCCCAGCCTGCCGCTGCACAAATGTCATGAATGGGAATCCCGCTGGACCACGCCCACGATGAGGCCATGCCTCTGGTGGAGTGCGCTCGAATGCCCAGTGGGCACTGCAGGTTTTTAGACGCATAAGCAACCGCGATAGCGTCCACTATCCATCTGGACAGGGTGTGTTTCGAGGCGGCGAGACCCTTGGTGCGCCCACCAAACGAAACAAAGAGCTGCTCTGAGCGCCTGGAGGCGGCGGAGCGAGAAATATAGTTTCTCAACGCCCTAACCGGGCAGAGGAGATTACTATCTGCCTCGCTGCCAGAAATCGGCAGGGCTGAGAGAGAAATGACCTGCGCTCTGAAGGGAGTGCCCAATATTTTGGGAACGGCCTCGGTCTGAGAATAACTTTAGAGTCATTGGGTCCGAACTCGAGGCACGCGGCGTTAATGGATAACGCGTGAAGGTCTCCCACACGTTTGACTGAAGACAGTGCTATCAGAAAAACGGTTTTGAGCGTGAGGTATTTCATATCCACAGTTTCCACAGGTTCAAAGGGATGTGCTTTCAGGGCTTCTAAGACCAGTGAAAGATCCCACATAGGAACCGAGGGGGGTCGCGGGGGGTTCATCCTCCTTGCTCCTCTAAGGAAGCGGATGACGAACTCGTTCCTTCCTAATGCGCGGCCCGGCTCTGAGACAGAGAGCGCTGAAATGGCCGCGACATAAACTTTGAGCGTGGAGGGGGACCTGCCCACGTCCAGCAGCTCTTGAAGGAAGCACAATACTTGCGAAACCCCACATGTCTGTGGATCGAGCCCTTTGGTAGTGCACCATTTGTTAAACACCGACCATTTAGACGTGTAGAGCCGCCTCGTGGAGGGAGCTCTAGATTGTATGATCGTGTTCATCACCCCTTCTGGTAGATCAGCATGTAATTGTTGAGGCTCCACGCATGCAGAGACCAGCGCTCTGGGTGGGGATGCCAGATCGAGCCGCGGGCTTGAGAGAGAAGGTCTCTCCGCACCGGAATCGGCCAAGGGGCTGAATCTGCCAATTGTATGAGTTCCGGGAACCAAGCTTGGTTCTCCCAGAACGGGGCTATGAGGAGCACTGTGTGGCGCGCTTCCCTGACTCTCTTGATGACCTGAGGCAGCAGAGAGACCGGGGGAAAAGCATATAGCGGGCCGCTAGGCCATGTTTGGGCCAGCGCGTCCTCGCTCTTTGAGAAGAATTCTGGGCAGTGAGCGTTGTCTTTTGACGCAAAGAGGTCGACCTTCGCTCTGCCGAAGCGACGCCACAAAAACTGGACTGTTTGGGGGTGTAGAGACCACTCCCCAGGGGGAACGTTGTCCCTGGACAGTCTGTCGGGGCCCTCGTTCAGATGGCCAGGCACATGCGATGCTCTCAGAGAGCGCAGAGAGTGCTGAGCCCATACGAGGAGGCGTTCCGCCAGGGCGCAGAGCGTCTTTGATCTGACACCGCCCTGGCGATTCACATTCCACTACTGATGTATTGTCCGTGCGGACTAGAACATGGTGACCATGGAGGAATGGGAGGAAGTGTTTGAGCGCTTTCTCGACCGCGAGCATCTCTAGACAGTTTATGTGTAGGAGATTCTCCTGGTCTGACCAGCGGCCACAGACCGGTCTGCCTTCGAAGAGCGCTCCCCAACCTAGGTTGGACGCGTCTGTCGAGACAACTTTCCGGTGTGAGATCACCCCCATAATCACTCCAGTGTGATACCATTCGGCTGCTAGCCAGGGCTGCAGGGCTGAGACGCAGCCCTGAGTCACTCTGATTAGCGAGCCGCCGGCCGCCCAGGCTCGATGGGGTACGCGCGTTCTCAGCCAGCGTTGAAGCGGGCGCAGTAAGCCCAGCTGAAGCACTGCTGCAGCTGAGGCCATATGCCCCAGGATGCGCTGGAATGCTTTCAGCGGAACCCGGCTGCCTTTTTTGAAGGATGCGGCGAGGAGACGGATGCGGCGCGCGCGCTGCTCTGACAATCTGGCCGTCATAGCCACCGAGTCCAGTTCTATTCCAAGAAAGGAAATTGACTGACGGGGCGAGAGCGAGCTCTTGGTCCAATTGACCGATAGACCCAGACCTTCCAGATGGCTGAGAAGCGCTGTTCTGTGAGACACAAGTTCTGTCTCTGACTGCGCTAGAACAAGCCAGTCGTCCAGATAGTTCAGGATTCGCATTCCCTGACTTCTCAGGGGAGCGAGAGCCATGTCCATGCATTTCGTAAATGTACGGGGTGCTAAAGACAGGCCGAACGGCAGGACTGTGTATTGATAAGCTCGACCGTCGAAGGCGAATCTCAAGAATGGCCTGTGACGGGGAGTTATCTGGATCTGGAAATACGCGTCTTTCAGATCGAGAGAGATAAACCAGTCTCCTGGGCGGATCTGCGCAAGGATCTGTCTGGTTGTAATCATCTTGAACGGCCGTCTCATGAGAGCCTTGTTCAGATGTCTCAGATCTAAAATAGGTCTTAATGCTCCGTCCTTCTTGGGAACGAGGAAGTAACGGCTGTAAAAGCCTGACTCGCTCAGGGAAGGATGAACCTGTTCTATGGCCCCTTTGCGCAGCAGCTTCGCTATTTCTGCTTGAAGCAGGTGCGCTGTTTCCAAACTCACTTTCGTCTCCGTCTGCGCTAGAAAAGCTCGGGGGGCGACGAGCGAATTGAAGCTAATAGCCGTGTCTTATAGTGTTCAGCACCCATTCTGACGCGCCCTGAATAGCTTCCCATGCTTTTGCACGCATAGCTAGGGGTCGAATGGTCTCTGGGTTCAGATCGCCGCACTGCGCGGGATGGGGAACCTGTATCAGAGAGGATGGGGCGGCGCGCGTGCCGCCGGTGCTCGGACACGGGGGCTGATAAACAGAGTTGGCCAGCTGTACAGCGTTTAGTGGCTCGATCCCGGAAGATGGAGCGCGATCTGCTGTCAAACACCCCTGGCGTGAGAGCAGCGTGGGGATTATGGTGTCTGAAAGTGGGTTTCTACACTTAATATCCCTTCAGCCTGAGCCGTAGCAACTTGAGGTAACTGAGTGGCAGAGCGAGCAGCGGGTAGGTGTGAGCACAGAGTTGTGGGCACATTTACTACACTTAATACTCGAGCGGCGTGTGTCCGCTTTATGAGAGAGCGCTCTGAGCGCGTTACCATGGGAACCGTGCTTGTGTGAAGCAGTGAGCACATGGGCGTGGGCACATTTTCTACACTTAAAGCACTTATACTCTTTTTGAGATTTATCTGGGTCGCCGTGAAAACGGCGTTTGTGTGCAGGCGAGCGAGTGGTATTACTGGCTCGTTGGCTGCGGTGTAAGCTGCTGCAGTAGCCTGAATAGAGGAGACTGACAGAGCTGGGCGCTTTGATGGCGGTCCGGCCGTAGCGGGACTCAACCATCTCTTCCTCCTTGTAGATGCTAGGAGGACTTCGCGGGCTCAGACTTCAACGCGATCTTGGGCTGCGGGCCCCGGGGGGGCGGCGGTCTGTGACGGCTGGTCGGCCGCCCTGGCGTCGCTGCGAAGTGCTGGGAGGCCGGGAAGAGCGCTGTGTAGAACTGCGCACAGGAGGCTGAAGGCGGCGAAAGCGGCCGGCGTCCTCAGGCTGAGATCCTCGGCATGCTGGTCGCTTGCTTCGACGGCGGCTTCCTCAGAGATCAGCGATGCGAAGAGCTTCGCTGAAGAGACAGAAATCAGTGAAGCAGTCTCTGAGCCCTGCTTATATACGCTAAGCCACACCCCTAATGACGGGCTGTGACGCATTAAGCGCGCCAAGCGCGCTCATTGGACGTGACGTCACGCCTAGGGCTCAGCGATAGGCTGCTGCAGTTGCCGCAGAGCAGCCAATGGGCACGCGAGTCGCCTGCCCTAGGTCTGCAGGCTGCCGCACTGCGTTGACAAGATTTTTAAAAATTAAGGATAATTTTTTTGGCTTCAGTATCTCGAGAAAGGAGACTTTCCCGCAGCGTAAGCTACTTACGCAATACGAGAGTATCTCTCGTAAGAGAACTCAACCTTATCTCCCAGCATGCATTGCGGCATTAATAAATTATGCAGCTGGATTTTTTGTAGCTTGTTTTATGCTCAGAGTTAAGGCCATTGCACACTGAGTCCGAAATTCGCATCCGAAATTTTCGCACGTAAAAAAAAAAATTCGACCTCACGTTATGTCAATCATGCTTGCACACTGTCTACGAAACTTTCGTCCGTAAAAAAAAAAATCGGATTGGGTTCGATTTTCTGCGTTTTTCGCATCCACAGCCAGTGTTTTGTGAGGTTTTTTGAAAATTCAGAGCCACCGTACAAGCGAACGACAAAATCCAGAATGACGTCTGACAAGTTGATACACTTCGTCTCGCAGCACAAGTACTGTATGAAAAACAAAATGCGGATTACAAAGACACTGAATAAAATATAACCTGTATACAGCTGTTCTGTCTGCCCAGCGCTTCTGCCGGCCGCGTGTGTGTGTGTGTGTGTGTCCGTCCGTCCATAGACATGCCAGTCTCTGTTCAGGATCGATTGGTTCACGGAAATTGGTGGTCTTCTTTTTAATATGTTTTTATCCAGTATCGCTAGCAAAGCATCAAACTGTTCCACTGACATTCTGAGGTATATTTTGAATCGCTCGGGATAATTTCGCAACTCCTTGATAAGGAGGTGAAACTCTCCTTCCTCTCGGCGCAATCTCAGGATTGGGTGGACCCAATATTTCCTCTTTCTTTTTCTCTTTTTAAGAAGAAAGAGGGCAACAAATTCATCCTCACTGCTTGACGAATCCATTTTGTATTTTTTGCGGTTTTTTCCGCAAAGGTTTAATAAATACGCATCGGACTCAGTGTGCAAGGTTTCTGTGCGTGACGAATTTTAAGGCTGACGAACACGAAAAAACGCATACGAAAATTTCGGCTCAGTGTGCAATGGCCTTTAGGGTTAGTTATTTTTCAATTACAATTGCAACTGCCATCTGGAGAGCTCCCTCTGGTGACAGTCTTCAGTATATGCTCTGCAGGGTCATCTTGGTTTATTTTCCCATTAAAAAAGTCACACTTAAAAATAATTAGATAGAGTAAAAATAGTGCGTATTTGGATTGCTGTCCAAGGGGTGGGCTCCAAGCTCGAAAATAAAGCCTGAACCCAAGAGTACTCCCCCCGTATCTCTGGTTAGGATATTATCCAGGCGAGTGTGAGGACACGAGGTGTTGGAGGGATGCAAAAAAATGTTGAGGAGCATAGGTGAGTCAGCTGTGTATATAGGCCTCCTCTTCTACTTATTGGATAAGCAATTTGGATGTGTTCCTCCCGAACTTTGTTAATAAAACATAATTTAGGGCCAGACTTATTAAACGGAAAATTAGAGTGAGAGCGCAATTCCCAAAAAAGCGCCGATGGGAGTGAAAATTTCTGCGCGTGATCTACTGACGATGAGCAAATGAAAGAACACAGGTCTACGCAACCGGATAATTTCCATAATGACCAACGCAATTTACCAATAGCAGCGCAAATTAACGTCTGGTTTAAGACTTGCTTTTTTGGGTCGTAAATAATGGCACAAATACCAGTAAATTGACCAGCACAAACCTTAGTAAATCACCTTGCGTGATTCATTTAAATACTCTCCTCCCAAAATGTTGTGTCTGAAAGGGAAACTCCTACAAATGCAAATGCAACAAGGTCATCTGCTAAAATAACTGTGTCCACACCTTTTCAGCGCCTATTTTTCACTGCGTGTCTTTAGTCAATCCTGACCGTAGATTTTTAAAGCCAAAAGACGTTTTTTGCTGGAGCAAGCTGTTAGTAAATCTGGCCCTTAGTGTACTGAAACAAAAACAATTGGATATTAAACGTATAGTCCTATTACTGTAAAGCCAAATGTAGTCAATAGTAAAGAAATCAGAGATAAAAAAAAGTTGCCAAATAGGCTAAGAATCTTTAGCCGATTCAAAAGATTGTATTGGTCATGTGAATCACAGTACTGATTGCCTACACCAGGGGTTTTCAAATTGGGTGAATGTGAGCCTCCCCTCGGATGTAAGGACATCCGAGCCCCCCCTTCCCCAAAATCCCATCCGCCTGCCCTAACCCACACACGCCTCTGCAGTAAATGCCATCTTTTGTGTGTTCCAGGCAATGATGAGTTTCAATAACAACTGATAAAATGTAAATATTATTTTATTTCCACAACTTTCTTAAAAGTGCATTCATAAACGATTCTTTGCAACAGCAAATAATTTCCAACTTCATGCAGGCCTAAATGAGGCTACTTTTAAAATCACTGAACATCAGTAGGCCTAACCACAAGTTAACAAAACATGCTTTACGTGTAATCGGCGCCAAAGTTACCGCCGTTGACACCTGACGGCTGAAATCGGCACGGTGTGTCTGGGCTTTAACCTCTTCCACTCTAAGGCATATTTTGGAATTCCACCTGAATTTAACACACCCAAGTTTAAATATTCACACTAGACACATACAGTGTAGGAAATTAAAAAAGCTAGTGTCATTGTACAGAAAACCCTTCAAATTTACTAAATCAGATTGCAAAACTTCATAAATAGCATTGTATGCTTTTAAAATATTACGATAAACGTAAAAAAATAGGCCTTTTTTTTTTTTTTTTTTTTTTTTTGAATCCTGTCTTTGAAAATCTGTGATTCAGGTTCTGTTTGCTCTGGGGACCTGCTGATTATATTGTTTGACTACACTAGGTGCCAGTATCCACCAGAAAAAAAAGATTTTTTCTCTATCACATTCTGAGCAAGAGTTATTCAAATATAACCGAAGGGAGGCAAAGTGTCATTTTTAGTGCATATATGTGTCCTTTGGATTTTTCCAATACTCAAATACAATTTTTTTTTTTTTTTTACTAATATTACCCCAAAAATCCTACTTTTAATACATACTAAAGCACTTTAATTAATTATCGATCTGAGAAACGCAAAATGGCATAAAGGAATGAGACCAAGTAACATTGTTTGTGTTTTGTGAATAAAAGCACATCAAATTTATTCTCCTTTCAGAATAAAAAACTAATCACTTAAAAAACTGTAGATTTTATATGGTCTAAAACAGACCACTTGTACAAATTGAAACATAAATAAAAATGAGGAACTATAGAAATATGAAAGTAGCATATAAGAAGTAACAATAAATATGCAAAACTGCAGATTGTGAAATACTGCAACATGAAATAACATTAACAAAATAACATTATAAAAAGCTATGAAACATTTATGAAACTCATTCAAAATAACTAAATTACATAACACAAACTTTTGTTTGTTTGCAAACTTTTTGCAAGTTGTTGTACATCAATATGCCTCCATCATCCATGTCCATCAGACCCGTGTTAGCACCAGACAGTTTTGTGTTATAAAGGCTCTCAATATAGCAGTGCTCATTTCCGAAGTGTGTGTCCCTCAATATGCCACCTCCTGAAGCAGTTTAGTCCTGGCACAGAGCACAAAGGCACCTGACATTTTGTGCAGTACATAGGCGTTTTTACCTGTTTTCCAGCCAGGATGCACAAGGCACATCTTCTTCTCTCAGCTGTTCCGTCTGCTCCAAAAAATTCTGGAAAGCATTTCTCATCTTCCACATTTCCAGAGGTGGCAGCATTTGCCAACTCACACACAAGTGCCTCTCTGAAAGCCTTTTGAGTGAGTGGGGTCTTGCCCTGTTCTTTTGCCAGCTCTTGGTGGAAAATAAAACTATTCACCACGGCAATGTCCAGGAAATGGTAAAAAAAATTTTTGTACCATTTAGTCGTCTTATGCAAGACATTGTAGTAGCTAATAAGGGCATCAGAAAGATCCACACCTCCCATGTTCTTGTTGTAGTCTTTGACTGTGTCATGAATTGGAATTTGCCGTGTACACCACCCACCTGTGGGATTCCTTGAACGCCTGGTGACCTTCTCACCACTATATGCATACTGGAGCACATTACGACCTCCCTTGTGTCCATCCATTTGACAAACAGCAGCTTACCATCTCTGAGCCATCGGATCGCTCCTCTTTCTGCCTTTTTGCTGAGGTCATTTTCTTTGGTTTTGGGAAAACCTTGATGGTTCGGACGTATGGTTCCACAGGCCAGTGGGTTTTTTTTCAGCAAATCCATAAAAAGGGTTGGGCTAGTGTAGAAATTATCTACATATACCTGATAGCCTTGGCTTAATAATGGAGTATTCAGCAAATGCATGACAGAATCATAGCTAAGGCCTTTGCCTTTGACTAGTGAACCTTTACCTTCGTACACAAAGAAGTTCTACCCGCATGTTGAGTCGGCAAGGACAAAGAGTTTGAAGCCCCACTTAGTTGGCTTGTCCTTCATGTACTGTTTAAATCCTACACGTGCTTTGGAAGCCACCATCCTTTCATCCACTGACACTCGTCGACCTGGTTGAAAGTACGTCATGCATGATGTCAGTATGTCAGAGTAAAGTGGCTTGATTTTGAATAGCTTGTCGTAATCTGGGGTTCCTCTTTTCCATGAATTTTGCAGATCCTCTTCTAGGTTGCACAGATGGAGATTCCATGAGATGGCCAGAAATCTGCATCTGGACATCTCTGACTGTGGGTACGGAAAACTGTAGATAGGTTTCCTAGCCCAGTAATCAACATAGGTCTTCACCTTCACAAGACCCATGTAGAGAACGAGAGATATGTATGCAAGGAACTCAGAAACGGTCAGAGGAACCCAGTGGAATTTCTTTCCTGCTGAAGATCTCATTGCACCATAGCTATTTGTATTTTTAACAATGGTCTCTAAAACAGAGGTCGTAAAAAAGAGCTGGAACAGTTGCAGCGGTGAATACGACCTGTCCATAGCCAGCTGTGGTCCTGGAATTCTCTTCGGCTGGAAAGGTGGCAGAACAGGATCTACATCCTCCACTTTTAGATCATTCCACTTTAGTGCCTCGTCTGGATATTTTGTCCCCTGTAAGACTTTCCTCTGGTCTTCCTCCTGGAAGTCTGAGCCCTCTCTGGTGCCTCATATTCCTCATCAGAATCTGCACTGTATCACAAAGAAATAAGCAGTTTTGTAAACATTTGGTTGTTTTCACTGTAATAATAACATGTATTTCAAAATAATTTCAAAATGCTTATTTACTCAAACAGAATAATTTTATACTTCAAATTTAATTTAGCGAACAATACAATATAAATGTATTGTGCTTTTCACAATACACATTGTTTCAAAAGCGGCTTTCGTAAATTCATCGAGTTATTAGAAAAAGCTAAGTAAAACTTATAACCACTATAGCACATGAAAACACAGTTAAAATTATTATTTATATACATACTCGTCAAAATATGGGTCACCAAACACAACACTGGCAGATCTCTTGGTCCCCTGTGCTCTCCTCTGCTGTCGCACAGCATGTGGATGTTGTGAAGGAAGGGTGGGTGTGGGGGTCTCAGGCCCATCTATGTTTAGTTCAGATGCGTCTTGGCTGTAACACAAAGTAAATGATTATATATATATATATATATATATATATGCACACACACACATACATATGTAACGTTATGTATCAAGACATAGATTTAGTAAAAAAAAAAAAACCTACATCAAGTTTCCAAATATTCTGTCAAGTAACAATTAACGTTAGCTGGCTCAATTGCTGTACTTTTCAATTTCAAAATAAAACTAAAACTAGTAAAATACTTAACAGCATTGTAAATGCAAAATTATATGAACTTACCCGTCAAACGCAGGGTCTTCTCCCTCAAGAAAAGCGGCTTCCACTTCAGAGTCATAACTATCATCGCTACACGATCCAGCGTCACTTTCTCTTTCAAGCTTTTCTAATATTGCTTCGACGCAAGAGAACAACTTTTTAGCTGCTTTTCCCTCTCCAGATGCCATTTTTTTAATCAAAACGCTCGAAAAATACAAATATATCCACAAATTTCCTGTCAGTCGTCTTCGTCACTTGTCATTCACTTGTTACTACCCAGCAAACACAGAACGTTGGCACAACGTAGCCAACCTTCTAACAACGTTTTAACAACATGGCCAAAAGGTTGCTATAACTACGTTGTGTAGTGAAGGTTGTTACAGCGTTGTCACAATGTTGACATTAAACCACCGTTCAGGGCCATTGCTTAAGGTTGTGCCAACGGTGTCTTGACAACCACTGGACTATTATGTAGGCTATACTCGTCACTGCCCTGAAGCGGGAAAATCAGCCTTTTAAATCCCAACCACCTGTTGTTGGGCTCATTGTGTTCTCATTCATCATCGAGCAAGGATACGTGAGTATTGCGTTTAGCCTACCTCTATGGAGCGAAATATGTGCCATAATTTAACAAACAAATCCAGCATTTTGCAAACAAACTCAATCTACTTTGCAAAGGAAAACTCGACTCGCAAACAAACTCAATCCACTTCGCAAAGGAAAACTCGACTCGCAAACAAACTCGATCCGCTTTGCAAAGGAAATCTAGACTCGCAAACAAACAGAAAGCAATGTGCAAGCACAAAGGTCACAAATGCGTGCAGGCAGATTTTCTCACAAATACGTCCAGGCAGATTTTCTCACAAATGCGTCCAGGCAGATTTTCTCACAAATGCGTGCAGGCAGATTTTCTCACAAATGCGTGCAGGCAGATTTTCTCACAAATGCGTCCAGGCAGATTTTCTCACAAATGTGTCCAGGCAGATTTTCTCACAAATGCGTCCAGGCAGATTTTCTCACAAATGCAGTTGAGCAACTTCCTCCTCTAAAACAGTAGATGGCGCTAAACTATAGGCTAATTTAGCGCTAGTCTCCCAGGAGAAGCACTGATTTGAAACTTGCCTTTGCCTACAGCTGAGGAAAATGACCGGTGAACGGGTGTGTTTCTGTCTTATTTGATCTATAATTAACCTTTTTGAGGTTTTCTCTTGCCAAACGTTTATTGCATATCTAGACTAGTGATGGGAAGTTCGGATCATTTTACTGACTCTCTCGTTCGATCTCGTTCATCAAAATGAACGAATCTTTATTTGAGTCATTTCGTTCATTTAAGTGGCTTTAAATGTTATACTTTTAACAGCCAAATTCCCCGAAAACATCCACCTACGCAATCTCAATCATATTTTGAATGAAGAAATCATTATAATGCAGCCAAAGATAATTTACAGGGAACATAAATATTTAATTTACCTTCCGAGTCTTTGGTTCATTTGTCATGTGACGCACGCAATGAACGGATCGTTCGCGAATGACACATCACTAATCTAGACAGAAATCCACATTAGCACCATAAATTAGTGATTATGTCTACACTTGAACGAATCTATTTCTTTCGTTCTCCATAAATGAATGAGAACATTTCATTTAATTGAGCGGCGGGTTTCATTTGTGTGTCCAAAATAATAATTTGGGCACTGCATAGGCTACGTCACAGGCAAGATAAGAAACAATTGTATATTGTTTTTTTTGTTTTTTGCATTTATTATTTTATTACATTAATTGTTAAGCTGACTGAATTCCAACTAGGCTAAATAAATAAATAAGTGGGAGCCTCCTTTCAATTAAATTAAATGTTCTCATTAATTTATGGAGAACGAAAGAAATAGATTCATTCAAGTGTAGACATAATCACTAATTTAGTAATTTCGCATGAGTCCGATGCAGAAAAAAATGACAAAAAGCAACAAGATGGCAGAGCTTTCAGCTTATAGATTCCCCGATCCTAGAGAGTGAAGTGCTACTAAGTGCTAATGTGGATTTCTGTCTAGATATGCAATAAACGTTTGGCAAGAGAAAACCTCAAACAGGTTAATTATAGATCAAATAAGACAGAAACACACCCGTTCACCGGTCATTTTCCTCAGCTGTAGGCAAAGGCAAGTTTCAAATCAGTGCTTCTCCTGGGAGACTAGCACTAAATTAGCCTATAGTTTAGCGCCATCTACTGTTTTAGAAGAGGAAGTTGCTCAACTGCATTTGTGAGAAAATCTGCCTGGACGCATTTGTGAGAAAATCTGCCTGCACGCATTTGTGAGAAAATCTGCCTGCACGCATTTGTGAGAAAATCTGCCTGCACGCATTTGTGAGAAAATCTGCCTGGACGTATTTGTGAGAAAATCTGCCTGGACGCATTTGTGACCTTTGTGCTTGCACATTGGTTTATTTTTGTTTGCGAGTCGAGATTTCCTTTGCAAAGCGGATCGAGTTTGTTTGCAAGTCGAGTTTTCCTTTGCGAAGTAGATTGAGTTTGTTTGCGAGTCGAGTTTTCCTTTGCGAAGTAGATTGAGTTTGTTTGCAAAATGCTGGATTTGTTTGTTAAATTATGGCACATAATTCGCTCCATATACCTCAGCTATCAAACACAACCTACAACTGTAATTTCTAATGTGATTAATGTAGCATCGCTCGCACTGTTTAGTTTTTCGTTGGATTTTTCCGCTATTTAGTCTCATTCGTGTCTTTGCTCCTCTGGATTTGTGGATGTTTCCCCAGTGACACCTGCTTTCCGCTACTGTCCGCCATACAAACCTGGTTTTGTTCATTAAATGTTCTGATGCCTTTGCTTTTTATGTTTTATTTATTATACTTAAAATAAATTTGTATATTCGTTTATTTCTTTTTTTTCCCAAATGTATGACTTTTGGAAGTGCAATTTGATTATATGCAGTTTTCATAAAGTTGAATTAACGAACCCTTCTGTCATTTTTACTCTTCAAAGTGTAAGCTACACTTGCAGGTGTTGATAGCCCCATTAAATAATAATATAGATAAACAATAAACGATAAAAAGTATATAATTATCTAACAAAATACACCATATAAAACTCACTTGTCTCTCAGTTGCTGAATGTCGCGCAACAACGTTGCTACAGCCCTGTTACATCTTACAATTCTACGTTGTTACATTGGCAATGTCGCTGTCTACGTGCTCGCAACATAGCAGAAATGCAACGTGCCAGAGACGTTGCCACAACGTAAATGTGTTTGCTGGGTATCTACTCGCCTATCATCAACAAACGCCATGATACAAAAAAAATAAAAAATAAACCGGTCGTGATCCCGCCCACCTACTCTTGGATTCATTGGCTGATTCAGCATGTGATTGGACTAAATAAATGATTGACATGTGATTGAAAAGCTGACAACATCAGCTTTGAACACGTGCCTGATATATATATAATCGTCATGATTAGAGGACCCTTGCACGCTTTGATGATGATGTGTAGATCGCGTGTTTCTCCCGTCGAGCACATTTTGTGTTCTGGACATCCGCGACATAACAGTGGATTATTTACCAAGAGGAGCTCACAGAAAAGTTCAAATGGGCTCATTTGAAAGAAAACATCCTAAGGTAAAAGATGATATAGTGTTTGTGGCTGATTTTAGCTTAGAGCACCTGTAATCGAAGTAGAAATGAGACGTTTGTCTTTGTTTTTTCACAGAAATCATATTTTACTGCCCGATTCTTTTGGAGATGATGTGAACTATGACGTTAAAACAATAAAACAAACTACACAGTCACATTTCTGAGAATGAGAGCTTTCTTTTGATATATTTCTGTTTTGTGAGATACCTAAAAAATATATATTCATATTTACATTTCTGCATCGCCATTTTGGGGGAGGAGCGATTTTGTGACGATTGTTTTTTAAAGCTTTATATTAATTATTTGTGTTCCATATACACAAATATCATTATATTCTGTGTAAAGATGAGATTTTAAGATTTAAAATGATACTATATATGGGGTGATAGTATCTCCAGAAACATAAAAAAAATAAGTTTAAATATAATGACGTAGCTCTTTTGCCCAATCCGTGGAGGCGGTTTTGCAGTCCGTCCTCTCAGTTTATAAACTGTACACACGAATTCTCAAACTGTTCCCTCGGTTTAACAAATCGTGCCCACGGATTAATAAACCGTACCCACGAGTTTCTAATCCACGCTCTCAGATTTGTAAACCGTGCCCACGCTTTCGCAATCTAAAAATACATCAAATTTCGCATCAAATTCCGCAATCAAAAAAAAAAAAAAACATCACATTTTCTTAACTGCGTCTGCATGCTTAATGGAATTAATTTGTTATCGAATAATCTGTTCGTCCAGCGAACTGATCGCACAATCTTTTATCAACTCTCAGTAAAAGTTATCCTTTTATAGACTCTCACGAAAAGGCTATTTTTCTGGCCATGAAAAATAACTTTCCTGTTCTATAAAAATACTAATTAAAGTATCAACAAATGTAAAGCTTGTTTTCTTAGATCGAACATTTAAGGGACTTCGCAATGTGAGCAACAGGCAGAGACAATCAAGCATATAATGGATTTAATAAATGAAACTACTAAAACATGCGACTACAGTTACACCAGGAATATATACACAGAATAATAGCAGTGAATAAACGAAATAGGAAGAATAAGAAAGAGAGAGAATGAGGGAGAGATCACAGAATGGCAAAATCAGTTAACCTTTGAGAGACAACAAGAATCAAATTGCCCTAAGCGGGGGCAAACGATCTTAAACGCATTGAAAGCTCGTTAAAACTAATACTTGCATATAGTTCTCTTTGTGTGGCTGAGGGAAGAAGGCGTGTGTGTGCCGGTCCTTCGGAGCTTAGCGCGTTCCCTCGTTCTTCCGGAGCGAGCGGAGTCGCAGGAAGATTTAAAGGTCCACTCGAACGTAAAGTTGCCAGAATTCAGGCTAAGTTCATTTCACTCGCAGGTAGAAATGAACAAAGGAGAATGCGAAAAACAAAGACAAAGACTAAAGATTAACTGAAAAGAAAACAAACTAAAAAGAAAACAAGTGGAAACTGAAGAGAATAACTGAAGATGAATATCTACTCCAGAAAGATGGTACACATAGAATAATACATTTTACTGTAATCTCCTGTATATGTTTAGCTCAGTCAGACTGAGACGGTTAACGAGATACCAAGAACGGCATGTAAAGAAGGTGGAAATACAAAGTTACATTCGTATGCATGAATATGAGCGCTTAGAGTTCACTCCTACAACTAGAAAATCATAAACTAAGCTAATATGAACTGGGAAACACACAGGAGTATATCGTATACATTTGACAGGCTTATATTCTAAGTTTAATGTTCAAAGTTCGTGTATGTGTATGTGTGTGCGTGAATGTGCGGAGAGTTTGTAATCTCTCTCCCTGGGTCAGGGAAGTGATTCCAATCTCTTTGAAGCTGTCCACAGTGACTTGTGAGGAATATCTGTGGTTCTGGGGACACTCAGCAGGCCCATAAAAGGTGTCAGAGGGGCAATTTGGCCTAGACTTTCTGGCGTTAAGCCATGATTTGCATCTGACGAGTCAGGAGGTTGAAAGCTTTAGGAATCTTAGCAAAGAATGTGTTCAAAAGGAAAGAATGAAAGAATCATGATTCTTGTCCATACGCTACAGCCTGGCGATGGATAATGCAGTGCTTCCAGACAGCCGCAGGGGTAACTGCCTGCACCTGTTTTACGAGACCGCTGTGATGGCCAGTCATTGCTCTTGCCCCATCAGTGCATATCCCACAACACCGACCCCAGTCAAGGCAATTAGCCTGGTAAAAGTTATTCAAGGTCTTGAAAAGTTCGTCAGCTGTTGTGCAGGCGGGTAGAGGAACGCAAAACAAAAAATCTTCCTGCACATTGTGCTCTTTGATAAACCGAACATACACCATCAATTGAGCACAGTGTGCGACGTCAGTGGACTCATCCAGCTGAATGGCGTGAAAGGGGCTTTCACGAACACGGTCCAGGACCTGCTCTTTGACATCACAAGCCATGTCTGATATTCGTCGCTGGATGGTATTGTCAGAGATAGGGATCGTGTCAAATTTAGCAGCAGCTGCTTCTCCCAGCATCACTGAACACATATCTCTAGCTGCAGGGAGTAGCAATGTTTCGCCAATGTTATGGGGTTTGCCTGCCTTCGCTATACATAGCGCGACACGATAAGATGCTTCTGTCGCCTTCATGTTAATAGTGCCAAACGACTTTATTATGCTTTTTTGTGACTGCAAATCATCACGTTTCATCTAAAAAAACTCAACTGGCTTGTTCACTAAATTTGTGTGCTTGGTTTTAATGTGAAGCCGAAGTTTGCATGGTCTCATGCTATCATTTGCTAGTACCTCCTTGCAGACCACACTGTGGCAGAGGTGTAGCCTCGGACCCCGACCAGTTGAAACCTAACTTTAAGTACTCAGAATCATATTTCCTACGTTTTTTGATGGGTCCTGTCTCCTCCCTTAATGCTGACTTCTGTTAAATTGGGACAAGGAAACGACGCATTTTAAAGCTAATACTCGCACACACAATTACCGATATCAATAGAGCTGCATACAGTTATTTTTTCTTTGTGTGTCGTTTGGTGTAGACCACTGGCCTACACCAAACACTGATCCCTATACCTACCCGTAATTGTAACCTTAACCAATGAAATTAGCTACAGGGCGGGATTTCCGCTTAACTGGTTTGCGCCCAGTGGGATTTTTTATAATTTTTTTTTATAAATACGGGAGAAATACGGGAAAATATTTAAACGGCATGATAGCGGGATAGCCAGGTAAAATACGGTAGAATCCCGGGAAAAACAGGAGGGTTGACAGGTATGTTCTAGACTGAGAAAAGCCAGAAAATATATTTTTGGCTCATGTGGATGAAAGACAACAACTCCCAGAATGCACTTGCTTTGCTGCCCTACGAGGCCACTCCCAAGCCACGCCTACCAGTTACAGAGGGCAGTATCGGAAGAAATTATACAACTAGGCTACTAGTTGACTCGAAACTGAAAAGACGCCGTTTTATCGTCACGCCCGTTTCACACACTCTGTATGCGGTGCAGGAGCAGCACGCGCTATAGTGCTTTCACATATGCTGCGTTTGCAGTGCGTAACTGATCCACGGCTGTACCACAAACACATACTCTCTATTTTTTTTTTTACTTTTACTTTGTTGTCAGCATTGCAATTCTCTTTGTACACATATACACTCTTTAATAGACGTATTCACGTTTAAACACAATTTAAACGACGTATTATTCAATGCATTACTTCTATATACATTTATATATTAATTTGTTCAAGCAAGTGGTAAATATTTAATCATGTACTTATATTAAAATCGCAAACATTTGACAAAAACAGATGACTCTCATGCCTTTTCTGTCAGAAAGAGAGTCGTAGATCCAAATGCAAGCAAGAAGTTTATTGGCGACAGGCAGAACAGGTACAACACTCAAAACACCACGTTTAGCAGGCGGGCACCCTGAATGTCACAATCCCAGGAGAGTAAAGAGTGACAGGAATAAGCACAGCGCAGATGCAGACTGATGACTGGTTGACGAGAACTCCAATCGATCTCCAGTAGCCTGGATACACAGACGAGATCGAGGAAATAACTCCGCTAGGAACTCAGACTCAGGAACTAGGTAAGAGAGCACAAACAAGAGTGATGAACCGACAGAGCATAATTCACTCTCGCTAGATATAGGCAGCTAACAAGCAGTAGTAACTAGCTGCAGCTGAGGACTGATTAAGTGATCAGCTGGTTGCTAAGCAACAAACAAGCACTACACACACAGACCCCACACCTACAAACACACCAACAGATACACAAAATGAACACACGGATCGATGAACCGTGACAGTACCCCGTCCCCTAAGAGTGCCTCCTGGCACTCCCAGGAGAGCCTACCTGGCGATTGTAATCATCGATAAGGGAGTGATCCAGTATGTCCCTAGAAGGAACCCAACTTCTCTCCTCCGGACCGTAACCCTCCCAGTCCACCAGGTACTGAAATCCGCGTCCCCTCCTTCTTGAGTCCAGAATGCGATTGACCGAATAAGTCGGTTCCCCATCTACGAGTCGCGTCGGAGGGGGAACCGGGGCTGGCGGATTAATGTGTGAATGAAACACGGGCTTTCATTTGGAGACATGAAAAACGGGATGAATTCTCCTGTACGCGGGAGAGAGTTTGAGGCGGACTGCCACAGGACTAAGAATCTTGGCAACAGTGAACGGGCCAATGAATTTGGGAGCTAATTTGTTACATACGGAGCGGAGAGGAATGTTCTTGGAGGAAAGCCACACTTTTGTAGACGTAGACAGGAGGCTTCGACCGGTGGCGATCAGCCTGAGCCTTCGTGCGCGCTCCCACTTGGAGGAGAGTCTCGCGGGCTCTACTCCAAGTGTGGCGGCACCTCTGGACGAACGCGTGAGTGGAGGGGACCGCGACTTCGGATTCCAGACTGGGAAAAATAGGTGGCTGGTACCCTACGCTACACTCAAATGGAGATAGGCCCGTGGATGACACTGGTAAGGAATTACAGTGCAATGCATAAGTTAATACACCCATGCTAAAGTTGACTAAAAAGAGGAATAAAAAATCATATTTTGGAAATTGAACTTAATGCCTTAATTAAAAAAATTAGGAAAAATCCAACCTTTAAGGACACCAATTTTCTTTGTGAATGAATAATGTATCGTAAATAAATAAATGTTCTTCCTTAAAATACATGGTGCATAAGTGTGTACACCCCTATGTTAAATTCCCATAGAGGCAGGCAGATTTTTATTTTAAAGTATTTTTTTTAAAAAAAATTTAGGATACTATGCGCATACATCCTGATAAAGTTCCCTTGGCCTTTGGAATTAAAATAGCCCCACATCATCACATAGCCTTCACCATACCTAGAGATTGGCATGGGGTACTTTCCATAAGATCATCTCTCAATGCAAATCAAACTAGCTATTAGGCTAACTGAAATAAAACCATGCCAATCTCTAGGTATGGTGAATGCTATGTGATGATGTGGGGCTATTTTAATTCCAAAGGCCAAGGGAACTTTATCAGGATGCATAGTATCCTAAAAAAAATTTTTTTTAAATACTTAAAAATTAAAATTAAAAATCTTTTATTCCTCTTTTTAGTCAACTTTAGCATGGGTGTATTAACTTATGCATTGCACTGTATGTGCGTACTCAACCCATGAGAGTTTCTGGCTCCAGGAGGAAGGATTCTGAGAAACCAAACATCACAACACTCTCTCTAAGTCTTGGTTGGCACGCTCGGTCTGGCCGTTGCTCTGAGGATGAAAACCAGAAGAAAGACTGACACTCTCCCCCAATAACGGATAAAACTGTCCAAAAAAAAAGTAAATAAATTGGAAATAAATTGGGGACCCCTGTCAGAGACCACGTCCATCGGGAGGCCATGTAAACGAAAGATGTGATCTACGACAGCAACCGCTGTCTTCTTGGCAGACGGTAATTTGGGCAAGGGAATGAAATGAGCCGCCTTCGAGAACCGGTCCACTACGGTCAAAACAACCGTATTGCCCTGGGAGGGCGGGAGGCCAGTGACAAAATCTAGCGCGGTGTGGGACCAGGGTCTCGAAGGGACAGACAGCGGTTGGAGTAACCCATCCGGTGGACGATTGGAAGTCTTACCACGAGCACAGACTGAACATGCCAAAACAAAACTTTGAATGTCGCGAGCCATGGAAGGCCACCAGAATCGTTGCTTGACCAAAAAACTGGTGCGATTGACTCCTGGATGACATGCTACGTTGGAACAATGACCCCACTGAATCACGTTGGACCGTAATCCCTTCGTCACGAATAAACGACTCGGTGGACACTCGGGCGGAGGCGTTACCCCTTCTAAGGCCGAACGGACCTTCGACTCAATCTCCCATAACGCCATTTGGATTACACCAATTTGTCACTCTTCCTTTCGGCTTGTTCGGTGCTCTGGCGACCTTTCAGCGTCTGATGGACAGAATTCTCCGGCCGCATGCTCAATATGCTGTTGCCTACTTGGATGATATCATCATCTATAGTGGGGATTGGCAGCGTCATATGCAGCATTTGCGGGCTGTCCTGAAGACGCTGAGGAGGGCTGGGCTCACGGCCAACCCGAAGAAGTGTGCAGTTGGGCGTGTGGAAGTTAGATATCTGGGCTTTCACTTAGGTCATGGACAGGTGCGTCCCCAAATTGACAAGACAGCAGCAGCTGCGACCTGTCCAAGGCCAAAGACCAAAAAGGAGGTTAGACAGTTCCTGGGGCTGGCGGGATATTACAGAAGGTTTGTACCTAATTATTCGGACCTCGCCAGCCCGCTGACTGATCTAACTAAAAAGGAAGTACCAGATACGCGTCCTCGCGCCGTAGAAAGACAAAAGGGGTGGGAGGGTGGGTGCCCTGGAGGCTGACGGTGGAGACAAGGCAGGAAGCCTCCAGGGCAGAGCAGACTGAGGGCGTGGACACGGCGGAGCAGACTGTGGTTGTGGCCACGGCGGAGATGACCCCTCGGGCGACCATGGCGGTGCGGACCCCTCAGGCGGCCATGGCGGAGAAGACCCTTCGGGTGGCCACGGTGGTAAAGACCCTTCGGGTGGCCACGGCGGAGAAGACCCCTCGGGTGGCCATGGCGGAGAAGACCCCTCGGGTGGCCATGGCGGAGAAGGCCCCTCGGGTGGCCACGGCGGTGAAGACCCTTCAGGTGGCCACGGCGGTGAAGACCCCTCGGGTGGCCATGGCGGAGAAGACCCCTCGGGTGGCCATGGCGGAGAAGACCCTTCGGGTGGCCACGGTGGTAAAGACCCTTCGGGTGGCCACGGCGGAGAAGACCCCTCGGGTGGCCATGGCGGAGAAGGCCCCTCGGGTGGCCACGGCGGTGAAGACCCTTCAGGTGGCCACGGCGGTGAAGACCCCTCGGGTGGCCATGGCGGAGAAGACCCCTCGGGTGGCCACGGCGGTGAAGACCCCTCGGGTGGCCGTGGCCCCTCAAGTGGCCAGGACGGAGGCCTGTAGCCCCCCCCCAAAAAATACTTGGGGAAAGTCCCGGTTCTCAGAAAGGGCTCGGTGCTGGGCAGCGATGAGGACTCGGTGCAGGGCAGCAATGAGGGCTCGATGCTGGGCAGCGATGAGGGCCCTGTGCTGGGCAGCGATGAGGGCTCTGTGCTGGGCAGATCCAGCGATGAGGGCTCTGTGCTGGGTGCTGGGCAGATCCAGCGATGAGGGCTCGGTGCTGGGCAGATCCAGCGATGAGGGCTCGGTGCTGGACGGAACCAGCGGCGAAGAGGGCTCTGAGCTGGACGGAACCAGTGGCGAAGAGGGCTCTGAGCTGGACGGGACCAGCGGTGAAGAAGGTTCTGTGCTGGACGGGACCAGCGGTGAAGAAGGCTCTGTGCTGGACGGGACCAGCGGTGAAGAAGGCTCTGTGCTGGATGGAACCAGCGGAGAAGGGAGATCCAAGCCAGGCGGAACCAGCGAGAAGAACCTCTCTGCAGGCGTGATGTTCCCTTGTCTCTAGCTCGCCGGCGGGCACGGCGCATACTGCTTTGGTCTCAGCAGATTTGACGTGAAGTGCGGGCTCGGCTGGACTGGCGTTAAGTGCAGGCTCGGCTGGACTGGCGTGAAGTGCAGGCTCGGCTGAACTAGCGTGAAGTGCAGGCTCGGCTGGACTGGTGTGATGAACTGGATTGGCTGACATTCCTGAGTTGTCGGAGATTACGTTTTCCTCGTTCTCAACGACTCCCGCAGTTAGGGAGGATCCGCACACCCACAAAGCATGGTCAAGGAACTCAACGAAAGAAAGGTGATCCTCACCTAACAGCATCATCGCGCTGAGGATGTCATCCATTCCACTCCAGAAGTAATGTTTGAGCGTTTCGCTCCAACTTGTCTCATGATAGAGTCCCAGGTAAATCTCTACATACTCCTCCAACGAACGACCATTCTGGAAAAGGTAGTCCTCCATATTAATTTTGTGGTCCGGTATTCTGTAACGCGCTGCGTAAGGCGGATTCAAAAGGAGCTCACGAAGACAGAGATACAAATAAGTAGCGTTTAATTCCAGAGGAAGAGGGTACACACACCAGGTTACAACAGACAATACCGGACAATAAACTGAATGCAGACAGGAACTTAAATACACAGGAACTAACAAGATAATTAACAGGGCACAGGTGAGTGAAATTACTAATTAAACAGACTGAGGAAAACCGGACAAAACCAAAATCAACAGAAGACAGGGGAAAACGATAACAGAAACACTGAAAACACTAAAACAGAAATCAAAACTACAACATTACTCCCCCCTCCCGGTAGGCGCGTCCTCGCGCCGTAGAAAGACAAAAGGGGTGGGAGGGTGGGTGCCCTGGAGGCTGACGGTGGAGACAAGGCAGGAAGCCTCCAGGGCAGAGCAGACTGAGGGCGTGGACACGGCGGAGCAGACTGTGGTTGTGGCCACGGCAGAGATGACCCCTCGGGTGGCCACGGCGGTGAAGACCCTTCAGGTGGCCACGGCGGTGAAGACCCCTCGGGTGGCCATGGCGGAGAAGACCCCTCGGGTGGCCATGGCGGAGAAGACCCTTCGGGTGGCCACGGTGGTAAAGACCCTTCGGGTGGCCACGGCGGAGAAGACCCCTCGGGTGGCCATGGCGGAGAAGACCCCTCGGGTGGCCATGGCGGAGAAGGCCCCTCGGGTGGCCACGGCGGTGAAGACCCTTCAGGTGGCCACGGCGGTGAAGACCCCTCGGGTGGCCATGGCGGAGAAGACCCCTCGGGTGGCCACGGCGGTGAAGACCCCTCGGGTGGCCGTGGCCCCTCAAGTGGCCAGGACGGAGGCCTGTAGCCCCCCCCCCCAAAAAATACTTGGGGAAAGTCCCGGTTCTCAGAAAGGGCTCGGTGCTGGGCAGCGATGAGGACTCGGTGCAGGGCAGCAATGAGGGCTCGATGCTGGGCAGCGATGAGGGCCCTGTGCTGGGCAGCGATGAGGGCTCTGTGCTGGGCAGATCCAGCGATGAGGGCTCTGTGCTGGGTGCTGGGCAGATCCAGCGATGAGGGCTCGGTGCTGGGCAGATCCAGCGATGAGGGCTCGGTGCTGGACGGAACCAGCGGCGAAGAGGGCTCTGAGCTGGACGGAACCAGTGGCGAAGAGGGCTCTGAGCTGGACGGGACCAGCGGTGAAGAAGGTTCTGTGCTGGACGGGACCAGCGGTGAAGAAGGCTCTGTGCTGGACGGGACCAGCGGTGAAGAAGGCTCTGTGCTGGATGGAACCAGCGGAGAAGGGAGATCCAAGCCAGGCGGAACCAGCGAGAAGAACCTCTCTGCAGGCGTGATGTTCCCTTGTCTCTAGCTCGCCGGCGGGCACGGCGCATACTGCTTTGGTCTCAGCAGATTTGACGTGAAGTGCGGGCTCGGCTGGACTGGCGTTAAGTGCAGGCTCGGCTGGACTGGCGTGAAGTGCAGGCTCGGCTGAACTAGCGTGAAGTGCAGGCTCGGCTGGACTGGTGTGATGAACTGGATTGGCTGACATTCCTGAGTTGTCGGAGATTACGTTTTCCTCGTTCTCAACGACTCCCGCAGTTAGGGAGGATCCGCACACCCACAAAGCATGGTCAAGGAACTCAACGAAAGAAAGGTGATCCTCACCTAACAGCATCATCGCGCTGAGGATGTCATCCATTCCACTCCAGAAGTAATGTTTGAGCGTTTCGCTCCAACTCGTCTCATGATAGAGTCCCAGGTAAATCTCTACATACTCCAACGAACGACCATTCTGGAAAAGGTAGTCCTCCATATTAATTTTGTGGTCCGGTATTCTGTAACGCGCTGCGTAAGGCGGATTCAAAAGGAGCTCACGAAGACAGAGATACAAATAAGTAGCGTTTAATTCCAGAGGAAGAGGGTACACACACCAGGTTACAACAGACAATACCGGACAATAAACTGAATGCAGACAGGAACTTAAATACACAGGAACTAACAAGATAATTAACAGGGCACAGGTGAGTGAAATTACTAATTAAACAGACTGAGGAAAACCGGACAAAACCAAAATCAACAGAAGACAGGGGAAAACGATAACAGAAACACTGAAAACACTAAAACAGAAATCAAAACTACAACATTACTCCCCCCTCCCGGTAGGCGCGTCCTCGCGCCGTAGAAAGACAAAAGGGGTGGGAGGGTGGGTGCCCTGGAGGCTGACGGTGGAGACAAGGCAGGAAGCCTCCAGGGCAGAGCAGACTGAGGGCGTGGACACGGCGGAGCAGACTGTGGTTGTGGCCACGGCAGAGATGACCCCTCGGGTGGCCACGGCGGTGAAGACCCTTCAGGTGGCCACGGCGGTGAAGACCCCTCGGGTGGCCATGGCGGAGAAGACCCCTCGGGTGGCCATGGCGGAGAAGACCCTTCGGGTGGCCACGGTGGTAAAGACCCTTCGGGTGGCCACGGCGGAGAAGACCCCTCGGGTGGCCATGGCGGAGAAGACCCCTCGGGTGGCCATGGCGGAGAAGGCCCCTCGGGTGGCCACGGCGGTGAAGACCCTTCAGGTGGCCACGGCGGTGAAGACCCCTCGGGTGGCCATGGCGGAGAAGACCCCTCGGGTGGCCACGGCGGTGAAGACCCCTCGGGTGGCCGTGGCCCCTCAAGTGGCCAGGACGGAGGCCTGTAGCCCCCCCCCCAAAAAATACTTGGGGAAAGTCCCGGTTCTCAGAAAGGGCTCGGTGCTGGGCAGCGATGAGGACTCGGTGCAGGGCAGCAATGAGGGCTCGATGCTGGGCAGCGATGAGGGCCCTGTGCTGGGCAGCGATGAGGGCTCTGTGCTGGGCAGATCCAGCGATGAGGGCTCTGTGCTGGGTGCTGGGCAGATCCAGCGATGAGGGCTCGGTGCTGGGCAGATCCAGCGATGAGGGCTCGGTGCTGGACGGAACCAGCGGCGAAGAGGGCTCTGAGCTGGACGGAACCAGTGGCGAAGAGGGCTCTGAGCTGGACGGGACCAGCGGTGAAGAAGGTTCTGTGCTGGACGGGACCAGCGGTGAAGAAGGCTCTGTGCTGGACGGGACCAGCGGTGAAGAAGGCTCTGTGCTGGATGGAACCAGCGGAGAAGGGAGATCCAAGTCAGGCGGAACCAGCGAGAAGAACCTCTCTGCAGGCGTGATGTTCCCTTGTCTCTAGCTCGCCGGCGGGCACGGCGCATACTGCTTTGGTCTCAGCAGATTTGACGTGAAGTGCGGGCTCGGCTGGACTGGCGTTAAGTGCAGGCTCGGCTGGACTGGCGTGAAGTGCAGGCTCGGCTGAACTAGCGTGAAGTGCAGGCTCGGCTGGACTGGTGTGATGAACTGGATTGGCTGACATTCCTGAGTTGTCGGAGATTACGTTTTCCTCGTTCTCAACGACTCCCGCAGTTAGGGAGGATCCGCACACCCACAAAGCATGGTCAAGGAACTCAACGAAAGAAAGGTGATCCTCACCTAACAGCATCATCGCGCTGAGGATGTCATCCATTCCACTCCAGAAGTAATGTTTGAGCGTTTCGCTCCAACTCGTCTCATGATAGAGTCCCAGGTAAATCTCTACATACTCCTCCAACGAACGACCATTCTGGAAAAGGTAGTCCTCCATATTAATTTTGTGGTCCGGTATTCTGTAACGCGCTGCGTAAGGCGGATTCAAAAGGAGCTCACGAAGACAGAGATACAAATAAGTAGCGTTTAATTCCAGAGGAAGAGGGTACACACACCAGGTTACAACAGACAATACCGGACAATAAACTGAATGCAGACAGGAACTTAAATACACAGGAACTAACAAGATAATTAACAGGGCACAGGTGAGTGAAATTACTAATTAAACAGACTGAGGAAAACCGGACAAAACCAAAATCAACAGAAGACAGGGGAAAACGATAACAGAAACACTGAAAACACTAAAACAGAAATCAAAACTACAACACATTCATTAGTGCCTTCGGTTTGATCTATCCTGGACAGAGATTTGCGGAAACACCAGACTACACATTAATCTACTAGTAATAATGATTCTGAAAAATGCAGAATAAATCAAGATGTAACATTTATTTGTCAAGTAAAATGTATCATGCCAATTACACAAGTGATCAAGTGATTAAAAGCCAATTCAGAAATAATAAATACATGACATCAATTACTCAAAGATGACTCTACAAAATATTGGTATAACCCTTTTGTTCTGGTCTGGGTATTTAAGGGTAGGTGACAGAGCAGTCTTTGGGAACCTGTAACCAGGGAAAACCCCCATGCAGTGCTGTGTCAGTGTTTTCTCAAGTCTTACACTTGGAACACACTTACACACCACTGCATGTCTCTGTCAGGGAATGCTTTGCTTACTTTTTAGTTGTTTTTGGTCAATTCATGTACCCCAGGGGGTAGCACCTGGTTTCGGGGGAGAGGGGAGATATCTTGAAGAGACACCACCCAAAGAGGAGAACAGGAATTTCCTAAGTTCTCAATCTTTCTCAGTATACCAAAGACTGCAATGAAATTAAAGGGTTAGTTCACCCAAAAATGAAAATGATGTCATTAATGACTCACCCTCATGTTGTTCCAAGCCTGTAAGACCTTCGTTTATCTTCGGAACACAGTTTAAGATATTTTAGATTTAGTCCGAGAGCTTTCTGTTCCTCCATTGAAAGTCAATGGACGGCATACTGTTCACGTCCAGAAAGGCAATACAGACATCATCAAAGTAGTCCATGTGACATCAGTGGCTCGATCTTAAGTTTATCAAGCGACGAGAATACTTTTTGTGCGCAAAAAGTAAACAAAAATAACGACTTTATTGCGTAGCGCGTCTGTGTTGTACGTCACACGCATCACACATGACCAGCATCGGCCAATAGTGAGCCTACGTGTGACGTACAACACAGACGCGCTACGCAGTTACACTATGTGAAATAGCTCGAGACCCAGAGAGAAGGAAATGAATAGTGGAATAAAGTCGTTATTTTTGTTTACTTTTTGCGCACAAAAAGTATTCTCGTCGCTATTCTCGGGGGGGAATTAACCGTTCTATTTCATCAGAAACGATCTGAAAACAGGGCTTTAAGTGTAAAATACCGAACTTGTCCTTTAAAGTTTGTACATTTGTTAGCTTAATCAAACACGTTTCTATTATGGTACTGTAAGCTGCATCATAGGCTAGCTAGTAGATTTTTGAAACATTTAAGACTTCAAAGCTGTTAGACTCAAACAAACCATATAAAGAACGTCATATAAAGTTTGACCTACACAGCACTACAGTGTAAATTTATGTATGAACAACTGTACTGTCGTGCAAGTGTGTACAAATCTTTATGAATAGTAAAATCATGGCATCAATATTTTGATTTTATTGTATTCAGTCATATCAATGACATTGTTTTTTTTTTAAATCACATTTAAATCACAGTTTATTCTTATTTATTTATTTTGTTTGCTGTTTGTTCCCTATTGCCTGCAATCCTGTGTTCTCCCGAGCTTCCAGTGTTTCCTCCAAGCTTGCCTGCTATCGACCGCATCTGAAAGAGAAAAGACAAGTATTAATGAACTGTGACTGCTTGGTATCAACATACCTGAAGTGAACGTGCTTACCTGCTATCAACTCCGCACCAAGTGATCTTCACCGAATCTGCACTTGAACTTACTGAATACTCACCTTGCACTCTTGTCACCTTGAATAAAGCTGTGTTTGGATTCACTTACCTCTGTCTCCTTGCCTATATCCTGACAGTGGGACACAAAAGGCATTTTCTCAATATAGTCCTAGGCTGCGACTGACAATACAATCATAAAATACACCAAAAATGCAACATAAATTCACAAAATTAACCTATTTGTTTGCTGTAATCCACATCTTTACAATCCATTCGTTTGCAAGGAACAGACCTGAATTCAAGATTTTATTCAGCGATGTTATGACACCCCAGGAACCACTGGAACACATTTTACGGTAGTGATAGCAAACACTCATAGGCTCTCTCTTCATCAGATGCCATGTTTTGATAAGATTCACAAATTGGAATGGGATACGATTTTCAGCAAATAATTACTTAAATTCTGCTCAGTACCTCATACAAAACTATTATGTTTCACCAGAGAGGAGTGCAACTGCCACACATCGTTATTTGGACTGCTTTTGATGCCGCTTTTGACATTTTTGCAATAAATTATTGTGATTCCACTTGTCTGTCTGTTATGTTTTTCATTATAACTGCACATATTTTTAAGAGATGGTTATGGGTAGCTTAAAATATCTTTTTAATTCTATATTGTTACTAAAGTGTCATTTTCCTACACATTTCTGTCCGTTATGTTGTATATATTCCTTTTATATTTTCTATAAAATTGTTATGTTTGGGGGTAGGGTCAAGTAGCCTGGTAATACCAAACTCTGCTACTTCGCTTTGCTTCGTAGACAGAGTCTGGCATGGCATAATTGAAAAGCGTTTTCTTTCTCGCGGGGGGGAAGTTTCTCTTCTTGTCTGAAGTTTAAAATCATTGGTTCCCGTAAGCCAATCACATAACGTTTGGTTATGGCGTGTGTTATGCGCATGCTCAGCCGCATCTAACTTCCACTGTAAACACATGTAGTATGATGCGAAAACAAAACCATCGAGCGAAATACCGGAGTGAACATGGCTGTGAACGACTTTTGCAGATTATGTGAAGTAAATCTACGCATCCACGGTACAATCAGTGTCTACGTCACGGCTCTCAGCCCGCCCTCTGTTCGTTGATTGACCGGCTGTTTTCAGGCCGGAGGAAAACGGAAAGCTATTACGCTGTCTCAGACTGAGTACAGAAGCGAAATGAAATTGAGCGGAAGTAAGAAGTCTGACGTAGTCAGGCTAAGGGTCAAGGGATCTAAAATGTATCTATAAAATGGTAAAAGGCCAATTATACAAATATCTTTATGATATGAAAGCTTTAGCTTAAGTTCTGCCAGGAAGACTCAATTACTTTGTCACTTATTACCTTCATTACTATCTAATCACGTCTTTATACTTTTCGTATAAAAGATCGGTACTTACACATGTTTGAGTTCGCAGATGCCGACGCGACAACAATTGCTCGCGTTCACTGCTAAACAACCATGTCCAACGATACCCCAATCATCTGCGACTAATCAGACTCCGATGATGAGTTTGTTCCGCCCTCTCCTCTTCCAACACGGCGCAGCACGCGCCTCCAATGCCGTGACTCGCTATGGGCAACGTGGTCTACGGAGGACATGTACAGTACTCTGGAATCAGCCGGCATTCCCATCAGCCAAGGTCTGTCCAGAGAGGATCTTCTTCTCGCCCAAAATACTCTGGGTAATCAACCTGAGTCCGTCTCTAATCTCGCAACTCCTTCAGCGTCTGGCCACTCAAAACAAGCCGGCAGAAAGAGAATAGCGAAGTCATCATCACCAGCCAGCTAAAAGAACCACGCTGCACGCTCGGGCACCTGTTCATCCGGACATCACCGAGCCTGACGGAATTAACACTCAACTCCTCCAAGCGGTTCAAAGCCTCTCCCAAACTGTCAAAAGTCTGGAATCGAGGATGGCAAAATTCGAACACTCAGCTGCTAACTTCAATGGCCCGAATCCGGCTATCAACTTCGCTGTAACTCCTCAATTTTGTCCTCCTGCCAGCGGATTAAGCGATCCCCCGAGCTTCGCTTCTACTTCTTCAGCCCCGCCAACTTTTCACCAACCGGCTCAGACACCATTTCAGGATGTTTCGGCTCCAACTGAAACTTCATCCTTTAACCTTTCAACAGCAGTCCCTGCCCAGCTATTCGGTAGGTGTTTTGTTTCTCCAGCCGCTGCTAATGTATCTCCTCACATCAGAACAAACATCATCCAAGGTAAGGATATAAACCTTGCTTCACTTCTGCTTCCCTCGCCTGCTGCTGACAGTGGTTGACTGTGGTGACGTGGCAGTCCTGCTTAAAACTTCCGATCCGAGGTTACAACGGAGTCTTACATTCGCAGAATTCGTCACCGCTTTCAGCATATTCAGAGACACTCTGTGTCAGGTTTTCCCAGATCGAAGGGAAGAGTTGGATTTGTATTTAGCCATGATGGCAGACTTCAATCAACGTTACGGGGGTACATTATTCTACGAATACCATAAATCATTCTCTGCTAAATCTGCTTCCTTCATTTCACTTTTTAACTCCAGACTAGACTGGTCTGTGACTGACACTGAACTGCTCGTTCATCATTTCGGTGGCGCAAAAACGCTGGCTTGTAACATTTGTAGCGCTCACGGACACTCAGCGTCTTTCTGCCCTAAAGCTTTCGCCAGCCAAGAGCCGCACGCTGTCCAAGGTGCTGATAACGTAAGGCTTCCATATGACAGCAAGAAACGCTACATCACAGAACACAAAGGCGCTATTATTTGTAATAACTTTAATGAATCTGTCTGTTCTTTCTCTTAATGTAAATATGAACACATTTGCAGTTTCTGCAAGGATCCGCACCCGAAATCGGTCTGTCCACGCCGGTACAAACCTCCAATCCGAGGAAAAGCCCCAATTCTGAGAAAATTCTGAAAAGCCACCCTTCTACTCCCATTAATGTTTCTAATCTCTCTAGCTACCTCTCCTCTCACCCCGATCCGACTTTTGTCGATTATCTAATCACCGGTCTATCTCAAGAGTTTCGGGTGGGCATCCTTTCCAATCTCACCACCTCTTTCATAGCTAAAAATCTGCAATCAGCTATTACTGAACCAGATGTGGTTTCTAATCTGCTAGAGAAAGAGGTAAATAAAGGTTACGTCATTGGCCCTTTTGCTTCCCCTCCTTTTTCGCCTTTTCGCATTAATTCCATCAGCGTCGCAACACAGAAATACTCCGGTAAAAAACATCTTATCTTTGACATGTCTTCCCCTCATTCTGCCTACACAGCGAGCGTGAACGAATGCATACCTTTAGCACCTTTCTCTCTACATTACGCCTCGGTTGACAATGCTATTCATTTAATTAAGATAGCCGGTCAAGGTGCTTGGTTAGCTAAAGCCGATATCACAGATGCTTTTAAAACTATGCCAATCCATCCCTCTGACTGGCCACTTTTCGGCGTTAAATGGAATTCTAAATTCTATTTTGCTGTTAGGCTTACATTCAGGTGTAGAAGTAGCCCTCATATTTTTAATAGCCTTTCTGAAGCGATGTGCTGGATCTTGCTGAACGTCAGCAAGCTCCCTTTCGTTCTACATTTGCTCGACGACTTTCTGTTAATCGATTTTCCGTCTCCTCAATCTTCTGTTCTGGACATACTCAAAAATATTTTTTGTGATGTCGGTATTCCCCTCTCTGCTGAGAAAACTTCGGGACCCTCTACTTCATTAGAATTTCTAGGGATTTCTCTAGATTCAGTTCTAATGCAAGCTTCTCTTCCCCCCGAAAAACTTGCAAGAATCAGGTCTTTCTTGGAATCTTTTCCCTCCCTACATTCCATATCAAAGCGCGATTTGCTTTCGCTACTCAGACACCTAAATTTCGCCATGAGAATCATTCCTCAAGGCAGGGCTTTCATCTCACGTTTGTTAACTCTGGCCCATTCCGTGGAAAAACTAAGCGATCAGATTCAACTAGACGAAGGCTGTTTATCTGACATTAAATTCTGGAAAAGATTGCTTAACGATTGGAACGGTATTTCTTTTTTCTACAACGATGATTTTGAATCATCGCTCCAACTCCAATTATTCACCGACGCGGCCCTTTCCATCGGTTTCGGGGGGTTCTTCCAAGGGCAATGGTTCGCAGAAAAATGGCCTAATGACTTCCCTAAAACAGCATCCGACTCCGTTTCATCCGCGCTTTACGAGATATATCCTATAGCCGTCGCCAGTGTCATCTGGGGCCCAGAGTGGTCACGTAAACGTATCATGATGCTCTGCGATAACGAAGCCACAGTCGCCATCATTAATAAAGGTAGATTATCTTGCCATACGATCATGCCTTTTTTTTTTTCTTTTTTTTTACATTTTCAAATTAAACAAACAAACAAACAAACAAACAAACAGGGCTCAGATGCAGCTATTGCCAGTTGTTTACAGTCGTATTTAGCACAGCGGTAGGAGGAAAGGTTGTTAATACAGGAACACAATTAGCTTACTGTATTTTGGCTTTTTCAAAATGAGTTAAGAAAGGATTCCAAGAACGGAAAAATGTGTCCATTTGACTGGTGCGGAGTTTCTCCATTTGTATTATGGATAGCATATCAGTGATCCATACCTGAAAGGAAGGAGGAGTGGGAGACTTCCATTCCTTCAATATCAGTCTCTTGGCAACTATCAATCCCAGTTCCAATGGTTGCCGAATTATAGTAGGAATTGTTCTTTTTATTTGTGAGGTGCCAAAAATAGCAAGTCCAGGCTCGGGCTGAAGGGGCCTCTGGTATGCTTTGGAGTACCAGTCAAATATTTTAGACCAAAAGTTTGCCAATGAAGAGCAGGCCCAAAAAGCATGGGACAGTGTACCCTCTGACATATTACATCTGTCACACACTGGGGAGACTGATGGATATATTCTATGTAGTCTGACTTTGCAATAATGTAAGCGATGGACAATCTTAAATTGAATTAATTGGTGTCTGCTGTTTATAGAGCAGGAATGAATATTAGACAAACAGGTGTTCCACATGGATTCAGATAGTTCCACACCTAACTCTTCTTTCCAAGTATCCCTAGTTTTCACAGTGTGCGCAGCAATACAGTCATCAAACAGACGTACAATTCTCAAAATAAGACGCTTGGAGAAAGGAGGGCTCTTACAAATATCATAAATTTCATGCTCCAGGGGTAGATTTTGAAAATCTTTAATTTTTGATTGGGTGTAATGCCTAACCTGCAAATACCGAAACAAATGGGAATTGGAGAGATTATATTTTCCTTTCAATTGGTTGAATGATGCAAATTTACCGTCAATGTACAGATTGTTAACTGAGACCAAGCCCTTCTTCCTCCAGTCATGGTACGATATGTCATGCCAGGGAGGCAGGAAACAATGGTTAAAACTAGGGATGAGCGAGTACAGCATTATCTGTATCTGTATCTGTATCTGTTAACCATATGAATTATCTGTATCTGTATCTGTACTCGGACTGGGCGGGGCCTAACGCGGAAGTGGGCGGGATTTAACCCGGAAGTAGGTCGGCTTGTCTTGAAATGGGCGGGGCTTTAACCGGTATGTTATTTTAAGCATGCAATTGATATGGGTTGATCAGAAATTGTTATATTTATTGCTGATTAGAAAACTATTTACATGACAGAATCAGCATTGAGCTTCAGATCAATGGGTTTGATCACGATAACAAACGAACTACAGAACAAGTTTTGCAACAATGAATACAACACATGCGGTTGCAATTATGAAGTAAAATGTAATGAACAACAGTTTTCATCTCAACTAGGGCTGGGTGATATGGACCAAAGGTCATATCCCGATATATTTAGGCTGAATTGCGATATACGATATATATATCCCAATATTTTTTATTTTTCATGTTTTATTTTTTTTCAAAATTTGTTAACACACACACACACAAGTACTGTCCCCCTTTACTTAACATAAATTGTAAGAATATGGCTAATAGTAAAGACTAGTAGCCTACTAATAAATAAACATTATGCTAAAGGTATTAAATAGCAGTCCCAAACTAGTTTTTGTTAATACAATGTTGGTATGAGCCACTACAGTCATTTAAAAATATAAAAAATAACACAAAGAAAAATAGTGGCATTTTGGGGTTAATATGGAAACGACAGTTACCATGGTGAATACACAATACTAACAAGAAATAAAGCTAGCGCAAGTTCTGCCAGGGAGACTCAATCATTTACGTCACTAATTGCCTCTTCAACTACCCATTCATTTTCTTGCTGTAGCATAAAAGGGCAGCACTTACTCATATCTGAGTCCGCAGATGCTGTTGCTCCAGCCAATCCAGTTGTTAGCACCAGCAGCAGACCTAACCATGTCTCAAGACACGCAATCTATTTGCAATTACTCTGATTCAGATGATGCCGTTCAGCCATCCCCTTCAGTTACACGCCGCAGTACCCGTATTCAAACCCGATCTTCTGCTTGGACCAGCCGGCCTTCTGAATACATCTTTAACGCTCTAGGAGACGCGGGCATTCCCGTAAGCGATGATATCCAAAGGGAGGATCTATTACTGTTGGCCCAGAACACGCTGGGTAACCCATCAACTTCCACTCCTCCACATTCCAACATCGCCCCAGCTCCTGCACAACCGAAGAAAGCCGGCAGGAAAAGAGCAGCAAAATCTTCACCTCGCCCAGCCAAAAGAACACCGGCACCGACAACACCTCCTACACAACTTGCCGATCCTTCGGACACTTCTCAGCTGCTCTTCTCTGCAGTCCAAAATCTAACCCAGACCGTTCAAGGATTACAGGCTAAAATGACGAAAATCGAAAACTCTTTCGTCAACCCCAACTCCAGCTCAGATCACTTCTCAGCTCAACATTCCACCACTAGTAATTTTCCAGCGAACTTACCTTCTACTTCAACCTCATTGCCAGTCTCCACGCTGATGTCTCAGTCACCATTTCAAAGTGTCCCCGCTCCACCGGCTTCTCCCATCTTTAACCTCACCACGGCAACACCAGCTCAAGCATTCGGTAGGCGTTTTGTTCCACCCGCCGCAGCTACAGTATCGCCACATCTCAGATCTAATATTATTCAAGGTAAGGACATTAACCTGGCTTCCTTACTCCTCCCTTCACCGGCCGCCGATAGGAAAATGGTGGATTGTGGTGACGTGGCGGTCCTACTCAAAACTTCAGACCCACGCCTGCTTCGCAGTCTTTCGTTCGGCGAGTTCGTTATCGCATTTAGCGTTTATAGGGACACGCTATGCCAAGTTTTTCCAGAAAGGAGGGAAGAACTTGACCTCTATCTTTCAATGATGGCAGACTTTAATCAAAGGTATGGGGGAACCTTATTTTATGAGTATCACAAATCCTTCTCAGCTAAAGCAGCGTCTTACATCACTCTCTATAATTCAAGACTGGACTGGGCTGTCACTGATACCGAACTGTTAGTTCGTCATTTCGGTGGACAAAGAAGCCTGTCGTGTTCTATCTGCAGCGCTCACGGACATTCAGCTGCTTTCTGCCCGAAAGCTTTCTCTAGCAACAGCTCGGGTGCTGTCCGCGGTCCTGAAAATGTAAGACGGAGCTACTACAGCAGAGGTCGCCCCGCCGCAGAACTTAACGAAAGTCCTATTTGCAATTTGTTTAATGAAGCTGTATGTACTATTAATAATTGCCGTTTTGCTCACATTTGTAGCTTGTGCAAGGATCCACACCCAAAATCAGTCTGCCCACGCCGGTACAAATTTCAAACCAAAAGGAAAGTCCCTTTTCAGAGGAAATTCTAAGCAAACATCCATCTACTCCCATCAACATTTCAAACCTATCCAGCTACCTCTCTTCTCACCCCGATTCATCATTTGTTGACTATCTAATCACCGGCTTGTCCCAAGGGTTTCGGGTGGGGATACTTTCGCACCTTACTTCATCCTTCTCAGCAAAAAACCTGCAATCAGCCATGATCGAACCCGACGTTGTCTCATTACTGCTTGAGAAAGAAGTTAATAAAGGCTATGTTATCGGACCCTTCGCTTCCCCCCCTTTCTCTCCTTTTAGGATTAACTCTATCGGAGTTGCTACTCGTAAATACTCCGGCAAAAAACGCCTGATATTCGACATGTCCTCTCCCCATTCAAGTAAAATAGCAAGCGTTAATGAATGCATTCCGCTCGAACCTTTTTCCCTTCATTACGCTTCGGTAGACAACGCTATTCATTTAATCAAACTCGCAGGCCAAGGAGCTTGGCTGGCTAAAGCGGATATAACTGACGCGTTCAAAACCATGCCAATTCACCCTACCGACTGGCCACTTTTTGGCGTTAAATGGGATTCACAATACTATTTTGCAGTGAGGCTCACCTTCGGGTGTAGAAGCAGCCCCCATATTTTCAACAATCTCTCGGAAGCTCTGTGCTGGATCCTGCTGAACGTCTGCAAGCTTCCATTCGTTTTGCACTTACTCGATGATTTCTTATTAATCGATTTTCCTTCACCCCATTCCCCCGTCCTCGACATATTAAAACAGGTCTTTAACGACGTCGGCGTTCCCCTCTCCCATGAGAAAACTCTCGGCCCCTCCACTAATCTCGAATTCTTAGGTATCTCCCTCGATACGGTCAAAATGCAGGCCTCTCTTCCGCTCGAAAAACTCATTAGAATCCGATCTTTTCTGGATAATTTTTCCTCAATTCACGTCGTTTCTAAGCGCGATTTATTGTCTCTGCTGGGCCACCTAAATTTCGCTATGAGCATCATCCCGCAAGGCAGAGCTTTCATATCTCGTCTCCTTACGTCGGCTCATTCCGTGCCCGATTTATGTAATCCGGTCCAGTTAGACGAAGGCTGTTGGTCTGACATTTCGTTTTGGTCTCGCTTACTAAATGATTGGAACGGTATTTCTTTCTTTTATAACGAGGCTTTCGAATCTTCCGCCGATTTACAATTATTCACTGACGCAGCTCCGTCCGTTGGCTTCGGGGGTTATTTCCAAGGGCACTGGTTCGCAGAAAGATGGTCGAGCGAATTTCCTAAATCAACATCTAAATCGCTCTCTTCAGCGCTATATGAACTCTATCCCCTAGTCGTCGCTAGTGTAATATGGGGTCCAGATTGGTCGAGGAAACGCATTCTCATGTTCTGCGACAACGAAGCCGTCGTAGCTATTATTAATAAAGGTAGATCATCTTGCCCAATGATTATGCCTTTTTTGCGTCGGCTAATCTGGCAATCCGTCACCCACAACTTCATCATTAAAGCTGCTCACATTCCGGGGCACTACAATGTTATTGCTGACGCACTCTCTCGCTTTCGCTTTCAGACATTCAGACGGCTCTGCCCAACAGCCGACAAGGATTCAACGCCCTGCCCCCCCCTGTCAGCCACAACTTTATACTAGGAGATTTACTTCGTTCAGCCAGATATTACATGTTGTGGCGGGAGTCCCGAGGAACAATCAGCGTCGCCCTGGCAACACACAAGCGGCACCTGGAGCCACTCACCACGGACCAATCGATCACGGAAAAACCTTCAATATAAGCAGATAGCTCGCCACAGACGAGTGAGAAGGATCTCCAATGAAGGGTAACACTTACCGACTCTCTGTCTCGCTTATTCCCCAGACTCGCCGTGACCGATTGGTTCAGCACTGCCTGGACTCACTCACCGGGGTGAACGCGCGTTCCCGCACCCACCCCTCACCGGCCACTGTCACCAGGAAAGCACCAGGGAAGGAAGGATTCACCCAGCACCGAGCATCGACGACGCCGTCACCTCACCCACCAGTATTGTTGTTTGTTTTCACCACGCTGTTCAATAAACTCACCCTCCGGGGCTCACTAAAGTCTTTTGTTCTGTCGTGTCGTTCCCCGCCCGGCCACAAGGTGGTGGAGAATGCGGGCAAGTGAACGGGCCTGAGAACGCCGACGAACAAGACGATCTTTTGTTTACTTCCGGTTTCTTTTTTTCTTTTCAGGCGCGCTCCTCCCCGGCAGCATGGAGGAGCTGGTTAAACAACTAACAGAGGTGAGCGTCCGCCAGCAACAATGTTTTGAGCTCCTGACAGAACAACATGGACAAATTCAAGGTTATTTAGCAGATCTACGCCTCCCGGCCGCTCAAAACGTTCCCCTACCCGATCCACGCGTCACCGCCGCTCGACTACTACCCAAACTAACCACAGATGATGACATCGAGGCCTACCTAAAAATGTTTGAGTCGGTTGCCCGCACAGAGGGCTGGGCGAGAGGTGATTGGGCTGCAGCACTGGCGCCGTTGCTCTCGGGTGAGGCCCAACGGGCATATTTTTCATTACCAGCATCCTCTCAAAATAATTATAACGAATTAAAAAGAGAGATTTTAGGTCGCCTTGGACTATCAGCGACCACCGCAGCCCAGCGGTTCCATGACTGGGAGTTTAAAGCCCGGTTGCCAGTGCGCGCCCAGGCTGCCGATCTGATGCGGTTGGCCGAACACTGGCTCTTAGAAGACGCACCATCACCTTCTCAAGTCGCCGAACGGGTAGTAGTCGACCGTATGTTGAGAGCGCTGCCGCGCTCGATGAGGCAAGCTGCCGGCATGAGGGGTCCCAAGACCATCGGTGGACTTATTGAAGCGGTCGAACTGGCGGACGCCACCTACCACCGGGAGGCCGGGGAGCGAGCGCCGCCTTTTCCCCGGAGGGTGATCCAGGAGCGACGCCCGCCGGAGGGCACCCCACGACCAGTGCACAGACCGTCCAGCCCCCGCGACGAGCCAATGCCCACTGATCCACCCTCCCCGCCGACCAAGGCGTGGATGGCAGGCTGTGTGGTTCACCGAAAGACCCCCCGAGGAGCACCCACGACCACCGTGAAGGTCCAGGGCCGACGATACCGAGCCTTACTGGACTCGGGAAGCGCTGTCTCCCTCGCTCGACCCAGCACACTGGAACCCCGGCCAAGCTCCAAGTCAACAATGCCCATTACCTGTGTCCACGGGGACACCCGCCAGGTATTCACTAATATACTTACCTTCCATAAAGGGGGAAAAGCCTGGACTCTCGAAGTCGGAATCCTGAAGGACCTACCAGTACCGCTGCTGTTGGGACGTGACTGGCCGGGGTTGGACGCCGCTTTGGCCATCGCCACACAGCCTGCTCGTCCGCGTCGGCGCCCACGTTACCAACCGTCGCGGGGGTCCGAGAGCCATTCCAGCCTGCTGACGTCCGGCAGTGGAGGAGAGGGTGAGTCCCCCACTCATAACACTAACCTCTTCCATAATGTTTTTCAGCAGGTTACTGGAGGGGGAGATTTCGGCAAAGCCCAGAAGGAGGACGACAGACTAAAACACTGCTGGCGACAAGTACGCCTCCTAGAGGGCCAGGAGGTCCTTCCAGCACCTCACCCTCTCCCTTACTTCGTCGTCCAAAACGGTCTGCTGTACTGTGTCGCGGAGCGGCGGGGGGAGGTTAAACATCTTCTAGTGGTCCCAAAGAGCAAGACGGAAACTGTCCTCGAGTTGGCACACTCCCACCCCATGGCCGGCCACCTGGGGGCCCAGAACACAACCAAACGTATCCGGGACAGATTCCACTGGCCGGGGCTCGAAGCAGAAGTAAAGAGGTTTTGCCAAGCCTGTCCCATGTGCCAACGGACGTCTCCCCGGAAACCTCCCCCCAGCCCGCTGATTCCCTTACCCATCATTGGGGTGCCCTTTGAGCGGATCGGGATGGACATCGTGGGGCCGTTGCCGAAGTCTGGCCGGGGGTACGAACACATTCTGGTCATCCTCGATTACGCCACCCGGTACCCGGAGGCAGTCCCCCTTCGCCAAGCCACCGCCAAAGCCATCGCTCGTGAGCTGTTCCTGCTCTTCAGCCGGGTGGGTCTACCGTCGGAGATACTGACCGACCAGGGAACCCCGTTTATGTCCCGGCTAATGGCTGACCTCTGCCGGCTGCTGAAGGTAAAGCAAGTAAGAACCTCAGTCTACCATCCCCAGACCGACGGGCTCGTCGAGAGATTTAATCAGACATTGAAGCAGATGTTACGAAGGGTGGCTGCAGAAGATAAAAAGGACTGGGACCTGCTTCTTCCTTATGTTCTATTCGGCATCCGAGAGGTACCACAAGCATCCACGGGCTTCACCCCATTCGAACTCCTGTTCGGACGACAACCCCGTGGTCTCCTCGACGTAGCCCGAGAAGCCTGGGAACAGCAGCCGGCAGTATACCGGACCGTCATCGAACATGTTCAAGACATGAGGAGTAAGATCGACCGCGTCATGCCATTAGTCCGGGAACACTTGGTGAAGTCCCAACAAGCCCAGCAACGTCTCTACAACCGGGCGGCCCAACCGCGGGAGTTTCAACCAGGAGATAGAGTGATGGTCTTGGTCCCCAATGCAGCATGCAAGTTCCTAGCTCAGTGGCAAGGCCCATATACCATAGAAGAGCGAGTCGGCCCAGTCAATTACAGGGTAAGACAACCTGGCCGTAGACGAACCGTCCAGCTATACCATATCAACTTGTTGAAGAAGTGGGTCGGGGATCAAGACCAAGCACTCGCTCTCACCGTCCCAGACCCCGTGGTTGTGGACACCAACCCTAACCTCTCCGCCGCCCAAAAGACAGAGCTGCGGCACCTGGTCGGTCAGTTCCAGGACGTCTTCTCCGACACCCCCGGCCAGACTAACGTCCTCTCCCATGACATCCACACTCCTCCTGGCGTCGTCATCCGGCAACGGCCCTATCGAGTCCCAGAGGCCCGCCGGCAAGCTATAGAGGAGGAGATACAAAAGATGCTCACACTGGGGGTAATTGAACCATCCCGGAGCCCATGGTCCAGCCCGATAGTCCTGGTGCCTAAGCCGGACGGCACCCTACGTTTCTGCAATGACTACCGACGCCTAAATGAGATCTCCGACTTTGACAGCTACCCCATGCCCCGAGTGGACGAACTTCTGGAACGCCTGGGAAGGGCCCGGTACATCACCACGCTCGACCTTACTAAAGGCTATTGGCAAGTCCCCCTCTCCACAGAAGCCAGGCCCAAAACAGCCTTCTCGACACCCTCTGGCCACTGGCATTACCGGACCCTTCCCTTTGGCCTGCACGGGGCCCCAGCGACGTTTCAACGCCTAATGGACGTGGTGCTCCGCCCTCACCAATCCTATGCAGCGGCCTACCTCGACGACGTTGTAATCCACTCGGAGGCATGGGAGGACCATTTGGAGCGACTCCGGAGGGTGCTCTCCGAGCTCCGTCGGGCTGGGCTAACCGCCAACCCCCGAAAATGCCACCTAGCCATGAACGAAGCAAGGTACCTGGGTTTTACAGTAGGAAGAGGACTCGTCAAGCCACAGGAGAACAAGGTCAAGGCAATCCTAGACGCCCCAAAACCCCTCAACAAGACCCAGGTACGTGCGTTCTTGGGGTTGGCGGGCTACTACCGATGCTTTATCCCCAGTTTCTCCTCTATAGCCGCCCCCCTGACGGACCTGACCAGGAAGGGACAGCCAGAACGGGTCAGCTGGACTAAAGAGGCCGAACAAGCCTTTCAACACATTAAACAGGCCCTGACAACAGAACCCGTGTTGCGTGCTCCAGACTTCAGCTGTCCCTTCCTGCTCCAAACGGATGCTTCGGACACGGGATTGGGGGCCGTGCTCTCCCAAATACAGGAGGGAGAGGAGCATCCGGTGGTATACATCAGCCGTAAGCTGTCCCAGGCCGAGAGAAAGTACGCAGCCGTGGAGAAAGAAGCTCTCGCCATCAAGTGGGCAGTCCTGGAGCTGAGGTATTATTTGTTAGGCCGACATTTCACTCTCTTTACAGACCATGCTCCTCTGCAGTGGATGGCCCGGGCGAAAGACACGAATGCTCGAGTCACAAGGTGGTTCCTCTCGCTCCAGGACTTCCACTTTGATGTGCGCCATCGGGCCGGTTCCAGCAACACCAACGCCGACGGTCTCTCTCGGTCCTGGGCAGCGTATTCAGGTCTGTCAGGGGTCACTCCCCTCCCACCCCTAGTCTCCCCTTTTTGTTTCCACCTCCAGGACAAGGACGTCGCTTGGGGGGGGGAGTGTGGCGGGAGTCCCGAGGAACAATCAGCGTCGCCCTGGCAACACACAAGCGGCACCTGGAGCCACTCACCACGGACCAATCGATCACGGAAAAACCTTCAATATAAGCAGATAGCTCGCCACAGACGAGTGAGAAGGATCTCCAATGAAGGGTAACACTTACCGACTCTCTGTCTCGCTTATTCCCCAGACTCGCCGTGACCGATTGGTTCAGCACTGCCTGGACTCACTCACCGGGGTGAACGCGCGTTCCCGCACCCACCCCTCACCGGCCACTGTCACCAGGAAAGCACCAGGGAAGGAAGGATTCACCCAGCACCGAGCATCGACGACGCCGTCACCTCACCCACCAGTATTGTTGTTTGTTTTCACCACGCTGTTCAATAAACTCACCCTCCGGGGCTCACTAAAGTCTTTTGTTCTGTCGTGTCGTTCCCCGCCCGGCCACAATGTCTAAAGGCATTGCTTCATCCACTCTTAAAGCTTATACGTCTGCCTGGTATTCATTTTCAATGTTTTGTTTTTCTTTACAAATTCCGTTATTTCCTATTTTAATTTCGACTGTTTGCTCGTTTCTCGTTTTTAATTATGACAAACGTCATCAAAAAATTTCTTCAATTCGTAGACTGCTCGCAGGCATTCAGTTTTATGCCAAATATCACAACCCCGATTTCCCTAGCCTATTCTCCGCTTCTCCTATTCGATTAATGATCAAAGGTATAGCTAAATCCTCCGTAGCGGTCCCCGACAAAAGGCTGCCTTTGACGCTACCCTTAATTCATAGGCTAATCATTTCTGTTCGCAATGGCCTTTTTTCCACGTATGTTAACACCCTGCTAGAAGCAGTATTTTTAACAGCTTTCTACGGTTTCATGCGCCCAGGAGAATTCACCTCTCCAACATGCCAATTTGATCCAGCCCGCGGTCTTTCCTTTTCAGACGTAAATTTTTTTCCAAAATTCTTCACTCTTTTTCTCAAACATTCTAAGAACGACTCCAAAGGATCCGGTACTACCTTGACTATTTCAAAAATTAATAGCGATTTTTGCCCATTTTCCTCTATGCTCAATTTTCTTAAAATTCGCCCTAGACTCCCCGCTATTTCTCCCCTTTTCATCCTTCCAAACGGAGCACCTATCTCCCAAACCTGGTTCAGGTCTCATCTCACTTCCGCTCTTAAAAGCTGCAGCCTATCTCCCTCTCAGTTCACTGGGCATTCCTTCAGGATAGGAGCCGCTACCACAGCGGCCGAGCGAGGTATCTCTCCAGCAGCCATCAAAATCCTGGGCAGATGGTCCTCTTCAGCATTCGAGTCCTACATAAGACCAGATCTTAAATTCATCCTCGAAGCTCAGCAAGCTCTCCAGTAACTGTTAAGGTAAAATCCTTATCTAACTTCTGGTGGTGGTGTTGTTGCCTCATGGCTTGATACATCTAAATAGCATAATCTCGTTTATAGCCAGATGGCTAAGTGTCTGCCAAATTCAGGCATTGTATGCTGTAAATTTAAGCAGATACAGCCAAACCGCCCGTCCCGCCAAAGCGCTATCAAAGATTACCATAGGCTTCCGTTCCGCTAAAGATGGCCTGTGGCCTATATGTCTGCATTAAAAGATGGCCTGTGGCATGTGTCCGTATCAAAAGATGCCCTGTGGCCCATGTGTCCGTATCAAAAGATGGCCTGTGGCCCATGTGTCCGTATCAAAAGATGGCCTGTGGCCCATGTGTCCGTATCAAAAGATGGCCTGTGGCCCATGTGTCCGTATCAAAAGATGGCCTGTGGCCCATGTGTCCGTATCAAAAGATGGCCCGTGGCCCACGTGTCCGTATCTAAAGATGGCTGTGGCCCACGTGTCCGTATCAAAGTTGGCCTGCGGCCCATGTGTCCGTATTATAAGATGTTCTGCGGCCTATATAACTATAAGCGACGGTAGCCATAAACCTTACGTCCAAATTCGCGATAGCTGATGGTCCGTTCACGTTTCTGCCCAAATAGTTCGGTCTTAAATTCTAATTATTTTTCTTTCTCTTCTCTCTTCATTAGGAATTTCAGGATTCAGGACTGGTAAGTCACCTCATCAAACCGTTTTTGGGGGGCCCCGTTCTGACGGATCCTCCATCTACCTATTTTTGGGGGTGAGCGGCGCCCCTGCCTTCATCTTCAGTCAGCAGTCGCTGATTCAATACCCCTGGAATTCGAGTCATGAACGGGGCCTCCGCCAAAGAATTTGATTGCTTGCTGAGCTCATTAATAAATGTCTATGCTACAGCATTAATTCTCCCGAGTCTTTCTGGCAGAAATAAAGCTAGCGCAAGTTCTGCCAGGGAGACTCAATCATTTACGTCACTAATTGCCTCTTCAACTACCCATTCATTTTCTTGCTGTAGCATAAAAGGGCAGCACTTACTCATATCTGAGTCCGCAGATGCTGTTGCTCCAGCCACCACCTTCCTCCCCACCACCACTAAGACGGATCTTCTCCTCCATCCCCCCCATCACGACCACCCAGGTGTCCACCATCACCATCCCCAACATCACTAAATGGGCTCTCCTCTCCAACCTGAAGTCTTCAAGACGCCCTCCCTTCCATCCACCCCACCACCACCAGATGGCCCCCTTCATCGCCTCGGGGGGTGAGCGGCGCCCCTGCCTTCATCTTCAGTCAGCAGTCGCTGATTCAATACCCCTGGAATTCGAGTCATGAACGGGGCCTCGGCCAAAGAATTTGATTGCTTGCTGAGCTCATTAATAAATGTCTATGCTACAGCATTAATTCTCCCGAGTCTTTCTGGCAGAACTGTTAATGAAACATGGAATATTTTGTGCAATTTATTTATTTTATTTCGTGTAATTTACAACGTAACGGCGTTGCATGCTCGTAGTTTCTTTTGCACTTTATATACAGTGAGGCGATACACAGCGCGCGCCGCCGCATTTGCGCGTGCAATTGTGTATGCGCTACGACTACAGTATAACGGCTGACAGGACAAGAAAGTCCGTTTTTCTGAGGTGAAAGACTTTATTTCATGTTATAACATAACATGCTCTAAACACGCACGCAAAGTGGAATAGGAGGAGCAGGGGCGCGGGGAGCAGTGCAGAGAGCTCCGGGTCAGCTGGCTTGGAGCAAGGATCACAGCGCAAATTTGAACTATATCGATATATGCGATATGGTCTAATTCCATATCGCATTTAAAATATATAGCCTATATATATATATATTCTTTATATCGATATATCGCCCAGCCCTAATCTCAACATAACTTTCTTTTTTTTTAAATCCGAGCACAGATATTGACTCGTATTACTCGTATAATACTTGTACTCGACAAAAGTGCTTTATCCGTACCGGATACTCGTTTCAGCCGAGTATCCGGCTCAACTCTAGTTAAAACATATATGTGTTTGTACTGATGTATTTGGTAGTTTTAGAAAGCACCTAACCTGGTTTAAAATTCTTACTGACTGTTTTACCACAAAGCATAAATTCTTATAGGACTCTGGCTTTTCGAACTTGGAAAATAACATAGCTGGCAATGAAGAATTATTCACAGAGTTGACCTCCATCTTAAGCCACAAAGGGGTTGTAAGTGTCTGATTATCCAGGGATCCCTGTTGCCAGAACATTAATGCCCTAACATTGGCAGCCCAATAATAGTGTTTAAATACAGGCAAGTCCAATCCTCCCTCTAATCTAGACTTTTGTAAGTGTGCCTTTGAAATTCTGGCATTTTTGCCATTCCAAATATAAGACAGGATAATTGAGTCCAGGTCTTTAAAAAATGCTGCGGTGAGATAAATGGGGAGATTTTGACATAAGTATAAAAATTTGGGAAGGGAGATCATTTTAATTGAGTTTATGCGTCCAATCATTGATAAGGGAAGAATTTTCCAACATTCAAGATCATGCCTTTTCTGAGACGGTTAATTTGGCAATCTGTTGTTTTCAACTTCATTATCAAAGTTGAACACATACCCGGCCACTGCAATGTTATTGCTGATGCGCTCTCTCGATTTCGATTTCAGACTTTCAGACAGCTGTGCCCCTCAGCCAACCCGGATCCTTCAACCTGCCCTCCGTTAGCAGACATAGTACTAAATTAAATGACTTGCTTACGTCAGCTAGACATTACATTTCTAAAGGCGTCGCTCCCTCTACACTCAAAGCCTATACGTCTGCATGGTCCGCTTTTCTAATGTTTTGTTTCTCCTTCCAAATTTCTGTTTTTCCTATCCTAATTTCAACCGTTTGCTCCTTCTCGTCTTTAATTTTGAAAATCGCAATCTTAAAATTTCTTCTATTCGCAGACTCCTCGCCGGCATCCAATTCTACGCTAAATATTATAATCCTAATTTCCAAAGCCTTTTTTCTGAATCATCCGTTCGATTACTACTTAAGGGGTTAGCTAAATCTTCCAGCAAAATTACAGACAAACGTCTGCCTATTACCCTGCCTTTATTGCAAAGATTAATTATTTCTGTCCGCAATGGCCTTCTTTCTACATACCTTAAAGGGGCTATAAGCGATCTCACGCGTTTTTTAGGCTAAAACATTTTTTTTCACATACCGCAAACATCTCCTCACTATCCGCTAGCTGCCTGTCCCCTGAACACACTGTAAAAAAACACGGTCTCTGCAGACAGCCCACGCTCCACAAACTGCAGCAAAAACAAACTGAGCAACAAACAGAGCGACCCGCACCACAAAACATAACAAACTGTTCCAGCCAATAACCGACAAGAATGATGTGGGGGTGGGGTTCGGGGGTTAGTGCGCGGATGAGGAGGAGGGAGGGTCTAGCTAGCCTCCGTTTTGTTTGATAATAATTCAAACATCAACAAAAGGGTTACGCCAACCGAGATCGCTTATAGCACCTTTAATATTCTTCTAGAGGCAGTGTTTTTATCTGCCTTCTACGGGTTTATGCGTCCAGGGGAATTCACTTCAGAAACTAATAAATTCGATCCTGCCCGTGGCATTTCCTTTTCAGATCTACGCTTTGGACCTAAATTCTTCACACTCTTCCTTAAGCACTCCAAAACTGATGCTCAAGGTTCTGGCGTTACCTTAACATTCTCAAAAATCAATAATAATTTCTGTCTCTTCACAGCTATGGTTAAATTTCTTAAAATCCGGCCTAGAACTTCTAAATACGCACCGCTATTTATATTACCTAACAGAGCACCCCTTTCCAAGGCTTGTTCTAGAACTCACTTAACCACTGTTATCAAAAGCTGCAGTCTATCCCCCTCTCTCTATACCGGCCATTCATTCAGAATTGGGGCAGCTACTACAGCAGCTGAACGAGGAATCTCTACGTCAGCTATGAAGATCATGGGCAGATGGTCTTCCTCAGCATTTGAATCATACATCAGACCTGATTCAAAAACCATTCTCGAAGCTCAGCAAGCTCTCCAGTAACAAATCAGGTAAATTCCATGCAATTACTGGTGGTGGTGTTACTGGTGGTAACGGCCTTGCGTGGCCTCATCTCTATGTGTCTGTGTGGTCTAATGAGGCCTGTCTATGTCTGGCTAATGCGAGTATATCCGTGCGGTCTAATGAGGCCTGTATATGTATAGCCTATGTGGCTTTGTCTGTGCGGTCTATCGAGGCCTGTCTATGTCCGGCCTATCGTGGCAATGTCCGTGTGGTCTATCGAGGCTGTTTATGTTTGGCCTAATGTGGCTATATCTGTGTGGTCTATCGAGGCCTGTCTATGTCTGGCCTAACGTGGCTATGGGCCCTATCTTGCACCCAGCGCAATTGACTTTGTACACCGACGCATGTATCATTCCTATTTTGCACCCGCGCAAAGCGGACTTTTCCCTCCACAGACGCACGTCGGTTAAAGGTACAATATGCAAGAATTTTGCATTAAAATATCCCATAATCTCAAGGCCAGTGTTATATATTTTGTTAAGTTGATTACTTACAATATCCCAAATGTTTCCAACTATTTTTAAATCGTGAGAAAATTGAGATTTTAACCAAGGAAACGGGGCGTTAGAGCAGGGGGGAGCTGGGAGTCGCCAGTCAATTGCGTCATATCTGCGTTACCCTCGGTTTCCGCTCGTACTGCGTGGAGTCCTGGACAAATGCAGAAGTTGTAGTTGTAGCGTCTATCAAGCAACAAACGTTAGCTTGTTTCGTGCAGTCGTTATGGAACACATTTATTCTTTACCGATTGCAGCTGGTTCTGTCGACAAAGCATGCTTAATTTTATATTTTCCAAATGTAGCATTCGGTAATAGTTATGTTTATGTAAGGGAAGTATTATTGCTTTAGATTTGTGTTTAGTTTATTGACATTGTTTATCACGTCTGGTGTTTATGGCCATGTAAATAAATATAGCATGTGTTATACATAAAGATTAATCAGTATTTTGGCAAATGATGTGGGTATGTTCGAATGTACTTTTACAACAATTGTTTAGAACACATAAAACTGTGCAGCGTTATCACAACAATGAATTCGACATACAGTAACATCTATGATAATCAATATAGTATTAAACCTTACTTTTCTTGCGGTTAATTCATTTTGATGAAATAAAAGTGTGATGAGGTTCAAGAGTCAGGAAGGAAGAAGACAGGGGTCGGCGTGACTGGGACTCGTACTTTATTAAAATAAAACAAAACAAACAAAATTCGCACACAACGCGCATTCACCGTGGCAACCGCGACGGCACAAAACAGTTCAAAAATGAGAGCTCGGATCCACCGTTTTCTTTCTCTGCGTCCAATTTTCTCTCCAGTCTCTCTCTCGTTCCAGCGCGCGGCTTAAAAGCGGTCTCTCCACGCGGATCACAGCAATAAGACACAGGTATTCGTCATTTGCACTTGACCTACTTGCTCGTCTCTTCTCTCTCCCATTACAGACCACGCTGAACCACGCCCCCCTCGCCACAAAAAGCATGTCATTATAAAAAAAGACCTTAGCCTCATCCATGAACATGATTTTTCGATTCCCGCCTGACTGATTTACATCTACGGTGGAGTTTAAAACGACAGTTCCCATCATTCCACGCTCCTTCACATCGTCATCAAGCTACGCCGTTGTTGTTGTTTGGAATGTAGCGCCCTCTAGCGGCAAACAATTCTTGCATATTGTAGCTTTAACTAAGAAATACACTTGTGCTCCCCGGGGCGGTTCAGCGCAAAGAGGAGGCGTGTTCCGGCGCAAACGTTCCCTCATGCTATTTTACAGGTTTAGAAAACAATTGCGCCACTGACCGAAAAAAAACAGTTTAAAGTCAGTGGCGCGTTGCGCATGTTATTCATATGCTATTTTAAGGGCGCATGCTTGGCCTTAATCAATGTAGCGTGTGCACAACACGCATACACTTTGATTCTCTCATCTACACACAGACGCAGCAGTTATCATTTTTGCAAATCATACATTATTACGATAGATAGATAGATAGATAGATAGATAGATAGATAGACATTTTATTATAAAAGCATACATCTAGCTTACACAGTTACCCAAATTATCATACGCCTGTTTAACCAAAGTTAATTTGGGTGTGTTTCTCCATCCCCAACGTCCCTGACGAGAACGTCGGTCTCCTCGGCTGTGAACCGCTCCTGTCGTGCGCCTGGCAAATCCGCCGTTATAATAGGAATCCGCTTTAGAACAAGCACGCCTGCTCTTAAAGGGAATGTGAGATGTCGCTCTGATTGGTTTATTTCACGTTACGCCCAAACCACACCTATGAATAATGAAGCTACTTCAGACCAACCCCATTTAGATTTGCGCCCGGCGCAAGAGTCATTTATCCCGCCGGAAAAATAGCAACAGCGCCCAAGACCCGCCCACAAAGTTACTTGCGCATTGCGCTTGACACTTGCGTTTCAGATCGTTAAAATAGGGCCCTATATCTGTGTGGTCTATCGAGGCCCGAATATGTATAGCCCAATGTTGCATTGTCTGTGTGGTCTATCGAGGCCTGTTTATGTTTGGCCTAATGTGACTATATCTGTGTGGCCTATAAATAAAAAAAATACAAATAAAAATAAAAAAAAAGATTAAACTCAATTAAACATAGGCACATGAGGATTTAATCTAACGTTTATCATACTGATTATGGTAACTCTCTTTCTATCTTTTTTTCTATCCAATTTTGGGGGGAGGCTGGCCCCGTCCCGGTGGTTTCACAATCCACCTACTTTTGGGGGTCGGCTGCGCCCCTGCCTTCCTCTTCAGGCAGGAGATGCAGATCCGCTACCCTCGGATTACGAACTATGGACAGGGCCTACGCCAAAGAACTTTAGAATAATGCTTGCTGAGCTGTCAATAAATGTATGCTTCGTTACATCATTTTATCTCCCGAGTCTTTCTGGTAGAAATGAAAGCTTTAGCTTAAGTTCTGCCAGGAAGACTCAATTACTTCGTCACTTATTACCTTCATTACTATCCAATCACGTCTTTATACTTTTCGTATAAAAGATCGGTACTTACACGTTTGAGTTCGCAGATGCCGACGCGACAACAACCTCCACCCTCCCCACCACCACCAGGATGGTCCTGTCCTTACCTCCCAGGGGGGTCGGCTGCGCCCCTGCCTTCGTCTTCAGGCAGGAGATGCAGATTCGCTACCCTCGGATTACGAACTATGGACAGGGCCTACGCCAAAGAACTTTATAATAATGCTTGCTGAGCTGTCAATAAATGTATGCTTTGTTACATCATTTTATCTCCCGAGTCTTTCTGGTAGAAATAAAAGTTTTGTAAATATTTGACATTTCTTTAGCTGTTAATACATAATATTTATGTTTAAATGTTGTCAATACGTCCATATTGTACCTTTCCGCATCTATCAAACATATAAAAATGTACGGTTCACTTTTGCACCTGTAAATGTAACATATTAATTTAATACCTACGTATTAACAATGAGACCAGGCTGTGAAAACATGTTTTGGACGATTTATAAGGCCTTTTAAACTAGTGAAGACCAGTAAAATGGCCTCACTAGTTGGTATTCATAATATTGAAATATTATGTATTATATATTATAATATATTATATGTATTATATTATATTAATATATTATATTACATATTATGCATATAATATTATATATGGGAGGATGTTTTGCCCTCACAACAAGTATAGCCAAACCTGTACAAACATGCACAGACTTCTGTCATTGGTATGTGTTTGTGGTTTGTGGTCAGTTTCTTCCTCTACACCTGTTCTCAGTGTTTCTGACCAATATTTCAGTAAACAGAGTAAATGGTTTTGATACCTCAAAAGTATAGATATCGATCAAACTAGGGCATAGTGTGAAGCTCACGTCTTGTGTTTGTTATTAAAGGTAATCCAATTTGGTCAATACTGAAAACTAGAAAGGAACATTATATTGATGTGAAGTATAAAAAAAAAAAAAAAAGTGTGCACGAGTTAAGGATTTTTAGAGTACAAACAGTACCCAAAACAACAAAAGTACAGCTAGCAGGCTGAATAGGAAATATAAGGCAACCACAAATGCACCATGATAAACTGCCTTTAACCTGATTGGTTTGAAACTAGGGCAGTCTGCTGTTGTTGTCTGCGCTTGTAAAAGTGACTTACAACAAGACATATCATCATCAGTTCCCATATTACCAGGGAATTTAACCCACAACCTTAATATGGACAGTGCCATGCTCTACTGTTTGATCTGCAGTAATGCTAGATTTCTGTTCAGTTCAGATCTAGGAACCTTTCCTTATAGAGCTTTATCTTTTTTTGTTTACTGTAATATGGTGTATTAAATAGTCCACAGTAGAGTCATCACATATTTACATTTTTTTCAACTACAGCGATACAAATATTAAGTAACTCTGTTCCTTAATTCTAAACAGAGTATCCAACGTGACAGAGCAAATGATGACTTGTATTGTAACTAGGGCTGTCAACTGATGAAACCAATTATTGAATTGGACTTAATCTACAGATAAATTAATTATTATTATTAATATATAATCATTTTAAATGTTTGTGTTTTGAACACAGACACAGACACATGTGCTAGTGCTCTGTTTGTTCAATGAACTTAAATTAAGAAACAAATTTATTAAGTTGGCTCAACAAAACATTATTTGTTTAAATTAATTTGCACCATTTTTATTGTACCGACCTAAACTAATTACGTGGAAATGTTTTCCTTAATTTAAGTTAATTAAACTAACTACTTTTTTGGTTTCTTTCATCATTATATGCAATGTATAGAATGAACAAACAAGAAAAGTCTGTCACTACTGACATTAGTATCCTTATTACCTACTGAGTGAAGCAACTAAACTTACACCACAGCTCTCATGTAGCTTCCCACAGCCACAAGCCCAGGGGCGGATTGGCAATCGGGAATACCGGGAACAATCCCGAACGGCCGGTCCATTTCAAAAAGTTTTTAAAAAAAATTTCTATGATACGCTACCGTACCGGCCTGGCCGGCCGCTCAGCTGCAGCGTAACGCTTTGTGTGTCTGTGTATGTGTGTAACAGACCGGGCCAAACCAATACTTCCAATCTTGAGGGGGGATACGAGCGGCCCCTCCCACTTAGACTGATCCTCGTTTTTCCTGACATCCGATTGGCTCAAAGGCGCCGATCAAAGGAGTTTACTTTTGGTTAGGTTTGGGTTTGTGTGAATGCAACAGAGACAGACGGCAAAAATGGCGAAAAGAAGGAAAGAAGAGAAAGAAATGGGTGGGGCCGAAAAAATAAGAATGAAAAAGAAAAAAATGTTGGCACAAGAGGCAGCTAAATGCGCCAAATTAACAGACCTTTTTCGCAGTGAAAAGGGTGCTGTGGCAGGATGTGCAGATGAGGAAGGATCCAGCAGCATGGACAGGACAGGTGCACGATTGGTGATGCATGCATTTATTATACACTGAAATTAGGGATGGAACCGATACCAGCGTATTTCACATATCGGATTTTCCCGATCCAACCTGCGGAAATATCCGATATCCATGAGACATGTCTGTGCTTTAACGTTGTATGCTGAAATGACTCAAAAAGTGATTCCCGCCTGCCGCCAGCTAGTCTGTTAGCTTTCTGCAAACTGCGGAATGGATTTCCTGAACGGAGGCGCGGCTCAATGAGACACAGAGTTATGAGACACGCCCCCACTCAGGAAATCCATCCCGCAGTTTTTGCGGCTAGCCAACATGTCCGCTGTGTGGAAATACTTCACACTGGAAAGGAAACACCGCAGAGCAAGACAGCTAATGCAATGTTTGCAAAGCCCCTCGCGTCATACAACACAACGAACACAATCAAACATTTAAAAAACACCACGTTACTGTGCGTTCACACCAAACGCGAATAGCTCGTCAAATTCGCGTCTACCGCGTCTAGTTGGGACGCTTGAATATTTTGAATCCATTCGCGCGTCCAGAGCGAAATTGACGCGCGTCTGAGGCGAAATCCGCTTGTCTGTTTGCAACAATAATATCTGTCTGCAGAGCCGCAGAGCTACAGTTTTACCCCAGCAGTTTCACCCCGCGCATGCGCAGTTTCATCACAACAGTTTTAGTCCGTTTACTGTTACATTAACCCATACAATTTGTATTATGCATTTCCTTAACATGTACTTGCTAATCAAACACTTTATATGAACAAACTACTAATCTATAAAACACAATCGGTCTTCCGACCTTTTACTATTGTGTTAATACGCGAGGGAGAGAGAGCAATATACAGCGCTCGCGTTGTCTGAAGGCGGTGAGAGTGCGCGCGCGCGCGGTCGGGGCTCTCTCTCTGTTCTTATGCGCCCTGTCCACTGATCTAAATAATTAGTTGTTACGACGACTTATTTGTTCCCTCGTTTTAATACAGGGTTTCCGCGGGGTCTTAAAAAGTCTAAAATTCTGAACTTTAAATTTAAGGCCTTAAAAAGTCTTAAAAACGGCCAGATTTTCATCCTAGGTCTTAAATTTAATTTAGTCAGGTCTTAAAAAGTGTTTACCCTCATTCATTTCCAGAAACGCTGGCCGCAGAAAGTTATTTCAAAGAGTTGTAGCCTACAAAGCGGAGCTCTAGCAGGGGTCTCCAACACGTCGCTCACGTGCTACCAGTAGCTCGTGGCTTGATATGAGCTAGTTCGCCACAGTAAACTGCCATGCAGGCTAGAATTGCGAAACATTATTGGATAATTCTTATAATTGACATTTCTCTGGGCCAATCGGAATCTTAGCACTTTTTCTCTTGGCCAATTGGAATCTTAGCACTTGCGTCAACGGCTGTGTCCAAATTCAGGGTCTACATCCTTCGGAGTACTCATTTGAAGGATGTTACGTCACAGCGCCGCGACGAAGGCTGTCCAAATTCGTAGGATCCTTCAAATGCGGCCCACAAATACGTCCTCCTTTTCCCCGAATTGGAAGGATGGGTGTGGTGGATCCTTTCCCGTCCTACCTATCCCATAATTCTTTTCGGCAGAGCGTAATGGCGGACGAAGCGAGCGGTAGCGGAGTGGGAGAGGGAGAGGAGTATGCTTTTCGATGTAAGTTTTTTAAAAACTGGCTTTTCCAAAAAAAACAAAATTTTTTCAGTGGTTGTCTAGTTAGGCATTTTGTTTTAGCGTTAAGCATTTTTTTTACATTTGTACGTTTATATGTTAAAAAAATACATTACTTTAGTAAACTAGCTTCTTCCTTACTGCCTGTGTAAATATCCCCTTACACACAGCTAATTTGTTAGTGATTGAAGCTGTTTTTAACGCTTCTAGGGACGAAAGAGCAGACAGAAGTGTTTATAAAGCTCCGGGGAGAGAACGATGAGCTCTTCACCGGAGCAAAGAACTCTGCCACTGTGGGATGGAGGTACAGGAATAAATCTATTTAGAAATCCCATTGTAATATCAAGGCAGTTTTGTTTCTTTTTTGTTTTGTGCAGTACAGATAACATTTCCTGCAGTCATTAAACAGCTGAAATATTTTCTTACTTCTCTTGTCCTGTTGTAGTATAATTCTGTACAGTATTGTTCCACAATTGTCGTTTTGATATCTGTGATTAACACAATTCCAATATTTTCTCTTTTTCTCCTACATTAGGATAGTTTTGGAGAAGATGGGCCTGTTTGGAAAAGTGACACCAGCCCAAGCAAAGAAAAAGTGGGACAATTTAAAAAAGAAATATAAAGTATGTCCATATATAGACAATAATATTTTTGTTAGTAACAGGTAAAAAAAATCCTAGGTTTAAGCTTACATGTTTTGTGAACAGTTTAGATTTTTACTTGTCTTTAGGAATGCAAGTATCCAGGGTCAGGAGAGGGAGTGAGTGGGAAGCCCACTGCTGCTACTTGGCCCTGGTTTGTCCAAATGGATGAGGTTTTAGGACAAAGGCCTTCAATTTGCCCCCCTGTCCTTATTGCCTCCATCCCTATGGACACTCCAGGGCCAAGTGCAGCAGTGATTGACCAAGAGGAGAGAGAGGAAGAAGAGAGGGAAGGAGATAGGCAGCCAGCAGCGAAGAAGAGGAGAAGGGACACTGACCAGGAGCTGTTAGACCTCATCAGGGAGGACATGAGGCAGCAGAGAGAGGCTGAAGAGAGGAGAGCACAGGCTGAAGAGAGGAGGGCACAGGAGAGCCAGGAGAGGATGGACAGGCTCTTCTCCATTCTGGAGCGTTTGGTCCCCAAATAATTTTTTTTTGTTTTCTTGGGGTGGGAGGGATTAAATTTTTTCCATTGTTAGCTTCAGTTGTTTGAAATAAATTGTTTGAAAAAAATACCTCTCATGCATTGTATTTCTTTTTTATTTTCCATACTTTTCAAAGTAAAAGGAACATTTGTAAAGAAAATTAAGTGTATAATTATTTAATAACATTCAGAAAACAAAATTGAGGTAACAAAATTCAAGAACATACAGAAACTATTTACAGAACTATTTACAGGACAACAGATTTTAACAAATCACTGCAGGATTAATCTGAGTGACCAGGTATTGGACCATTTTTATGTTTAATTACAACGGGAGTCCCTGGCAGTGTTGCTGGAGCCGCTGAAAGGATGAGAGACATGGATGGAGTGCAGCAGAGATCCGTGGCTGGTCCTCTGGTTGACCAGTGAAACATCACAGGGTGGTCTGCAGAGAGCTTCAGGATGTCTCCTCCCATTGTCCACTACATCGTCCACCAGCAGGGTTTGCAGAGCGACTCAATCAACGGCTGTCACATCTGTAACATGCATTAATAAATATGTAAACAGGAGAAATTGAATCCAATCCTTTCATGACAAAGTACTTTTTAAATAAGATATTAAAGTTATTGTTTACTTGCTTGTTAAAGGTAGTCATGACCTGGTGGTACAACCTCCAGGGCAGACACCTCAGCACAGAGTTGGTCCCGCCACTGAGCACCGCTGACGGCCTCCATGTCAGCCTCCCCCTCATCTTCCTCCACATCGTCCTCAGGCTCATCCTCAGGTGCCAACACGTCTCCGGCACTGAGGCAGATGTTGTGAAGGATGGTGCATGCTGTCACAACCTGCAATAGCATATATAAATTTAGTATATTGTGATATTGAAAAAAAAAAAAATTTAATATAACACTGGCTGGTAACTTACATGAGGAACAAAGGTGTAGTGCACCTCCAGCGCTTGCAGAAAGATGGACCGGAACCTTGTCTTCATCATTCCAAAAGCACGCTCTATAATGGAGCGTGCCCTGGAATGATGGCTGTTAAAGCGCTGGGCTCCCACACCTTGCACCTGCCTCGGAGGCATGGATATCCTCCATCGGCCAAGATGAAATGCCCTGGAGGAGGGTAGGATGACTGAGCGTACAGTGGGCTGTGGCGGAGCACCCTGGAGTCGTGCACCGATCCAGGCCAGCCCACGTACGTATCGATGAAGCGGCCCTGATGGTCACAAACAGCCTGAAGGATTATGGATGGAAACAGTTTCCTGTTTCTGTAGCACTGACCATCAGGGCCGCTCGGAGGCTTCATGCGAATGTGACAGCCGTCGATGGCACCTGCAGCTTTGATAAAAGCTCTGTGGCGTGCTAGCCCTGCAAACCCGCGGGACACTTCTTCCAGGTGCTCCGGGGTCTTCGGGAGGAAGATGACCTTGTGGCGAATGGCCACCACCTCCTCAGTCACTCGGTGGACAATGTAGTGGACGGTGGACCGGGGCATCCCAAACACTCTTGAGACCACCCTGTAGGATGCTCCACATGCCAACCAGAAGAGAAACACCAGGGTCTCTATTGTAGCACCCCACCCATGTCTTCTCTCCTGGTTCAGGAGGTTCTGCAACACTGCCAGAGACTCCCTGCTCAGCCGAAAGTCTGGTCGGGGATCTTCCTGGCTGAAGAAACGGTCCAAAACTGGGACACTCAGGTTAATCCTGCAGTAACGGGGTCTGGTCTGGTTAAGGAAAAGTAGAGAACAAATACATAATATAATTAGTACATTAGAATAAGTGTTTAACAGATAAAAGCATTATTCTACCTTAAGACAAATTTAAATATCAAAACTCCAATTTTTTTTATACAATGCACATTATACATATTACATGAATAATTATTACATATTATTGATATATATATATATATATATATATATATATAAAATCTATATCTCTATCATTATTTAGATAGATAGATAGATAGATAGATAGATAGATAGATAGATAGATAGAGTTTCTCTGACAAAACAAGCTAAAGTTTATGCTTCGGCTCAATGAATTTGTAGGGGAAATTAGCAGAATACTTAAAAACATAAATAAAAATAGGCTATAATGGCTTACCTGGATATGACTGTCTTATAGTCTGATATAAAAAACTCTCCGACAACGAGCAAAGTAAGTATTTAATTTATTTAATTGATTTATTTCTTCCAAAATAATTAAAATGAGGAGAATAACTCGTTTGTCCATTTTCCCGCTTCTTGCTTAGCGCTGTCACGGTTGCTAGGCGACAGGATATGAGCAACGGGAACTGAAAGAAGGGTAGGCTGTCCAAATTCACAAACACCGACTTCCGGGTTTTGCGGTCGTCGGAGGACCCCTCCTCCTTCAACCGGGTAGGAAGGATCCTAAGGAGGATGCAGACCCTGAATTTGGACACAGCCAACATCTTGAAGCACAGTAGCACACACACAGCGTCAACAACAGCAGCTGAGCTCGCCATTTGATGAGCCGCCTGGCTACCGTGCGAGTCGAATGGAAACTCACGCATGAATTTTCCTGCATTGAACTTGTTTTAGCGCCCGCCAAAGTGAATTTTTGTCCCGCCAAAGTCTTATTTGATAGGTGAGTAATATAGATGAACGGCTGCGTTTGTGACAGGGCGTATGTTTTAACTAAAAGAACGACCAGAGAGAGAGAGAGAGAGTCGGTCGCGCGCGCGCACACTCTCTGTGTAAACGACTTCACCGTCTCCAAACTTAGCGCTGTCCTTGCTCTCTCTCCCTCGCACATATTAATCAAAATAAATCGACACGGTGGTAAAATGTCGGAAGACCAAAGTTTCGTGTGGAGCATTCGGAGATTTTTTTCCGCTGAATTATACTCTGCTGGGTGTGAATTGTGCTAAATAAGTTTCCTTATCTTCTCGTGTTCCGGACATTCAGTTGACATAAAACAACACTTTAATTAAACGAAATAAAACTATACAGTGATGAAATCTTGACAAATCTTGGATGTCCATGTCCTAACTGCTGGGATAATCACACAACGCGCACGGCACGTCCATATCGCGAACTAATGACTCCTTTGAACCGATTCATTTGAAATAAACTCAGGAGACGTCTGAATCGGTGTATAACTATCAGTAACACTTTACAATAAGGTTCTATTTATTACATAAATTATATAAAAAGTACAGTTTGCTAACTCAAGCTTAAACTTTAAAATAAACAAAAACACTTTTTTTTAAAGCATTTTAAACATTTTTCCACACAGTGCTATCAAGAATCGATAAGTGAATCGTTAAAGAATTGGATCGATAATCAGAATCAGTGGCATTATTACTGATAAAATCTTATCAAATCCCATCCCTATGTGAAGACAGTAGAATTATAATCAAACATTAAAGAACATGCATGTTTTTTAATAGTTTTTTTTTTTAAGAGTTAAAAGATTAAAACATTTTGCTAACATGAGGTCTTATTGTGTCACTGTCAGTCTTGTTACATCAGTGCAAAACTAGGGTATGCAGATTAATTATTATTATACATCATTCATCAGCATGCATTGATTAATCCCATGGCATGTATAAAAAAAGTTAGTCTGCACCGGTGCAGACTAAAATCATTAAAATCATGATGATTAAAATCATTTTAATGGTATTTTAATTTTTACATAAACAAAAAGTGCATATTGATGCTAATCAATTTGTAATTTACTGTTTTTCGACATAAAACTTGTTGAATTGACTTCATTCTGTAGTATTAGCACTTTTTGAACAGGATAGATCCTGATAGATAGATAGATAGATAGTTACTCTAATGATCCCGAGGTAACTATCTATATAACTTGGATAATGCGTCGTGTAGGTCTTAAATTTCAATCTTTATGGTCTTAAAATGTCTTAAAAAGGTCTTAAATTTGACTTACTGAAACCTGCAGAAACCCTGTAATAAATCGTGGACATGTTGAACTAATTCCCTCCCTCTTTTTGATTTAACGAATTACAACGTGGCCAAAAACAGTTTGATACTATTCATTAGTGAATGCTAAAGACCTTTATTTTTGTGAATTGGTGAATATTCAGGTGAATTATTATGTGGCCACGATTTAATAATAATTATTAAACTGTTTTTCTTACCTGTGAAGATAGCTCAGTGAAGGCCAACTATTCTCGTACAGCTTTTTATTCCTTTTCCTGGTATCGGTATAGTATCGGTGTCGGCCGATATCCAAATTCAGGTATCGGATCGGAAGTGAAAAAATGTGGATCGGTGCATCTTTAACTGAAATTATTTATATTTGCATTTAAATATAGGCATATATATATTATGTAAGGGATAATGTAGAGCGAGGCAGTTGTTATAGCGAATACAACCCCGACAGGCTGATCAGGACCCCGACGTGAAGCATGATCTACATTATCCTGCTTATTACATGGCTACCGACCAAATAAATCAATAATTTGACACAAAATATTGATTTAAAAAGGAGTTTATTGATTTAAAAACGATTGTATTGTTTCCGCTAAAGAAAATAGTTCCGGTGTGGTGAACAAATGAGTCCTATTGAAGAGATGAGTCTGAGCTTAGGACCCCATTAGTATGCCTGATCTAAATCTGTTCTTGCGATAACTTGTAGCTAATGTGAGCTGTCTAAACTGTTAATAAGAAAATAGTAATATACACAAATAAACATTATTTTATGTTTCTTTTCATTTAAAAAAAAGTGTAAGTTTCTCTACGGTTAGATGGCAACGCTCTGCTTTGCATGGCAACGCAGCGCTGGAAAGGGGCGGGGCTACATAAGGTCTATAAGCAAGGAATCTCTGTATGTATATTAGCTGTTAAGGTCAGTGATGGAGAGGGACAGGTTGATGACCCCTGCAGTCATATTGATGAGGAGGGAGAGAAGGAGGAGGAGCAGGAGGAAGGAAAGCAGCAAGAGAAAGTAGAGCAGGAGGAGGAAGAGAATGGAACCAGTACAAAAACAGTGACAGGTACAGGGGCAGTGTGCAGAGCTGGGTAGGCAATGACTATGCATAGATAGAATAAGATGTAGTGACGTTCACGTTCTTCTCATGCAGTACAGACAGAGGCAGGGTCCAACACAGGTGAAGATGCGCCAGGGATAGACCTAAACAGAGCTGAAGATGAGGGCTTTGATTTTTATACATGTCCGCCCTCCAAAGATTTAGATCTTTTTTTTTCTTACCACCCTCAACAACCCACCAGAAAAGGCACGAGTATCTATCATACCAAAGATGGTATTATGAGAAAGTGGCTCACATACTGTAAGAAAGAAAACTCACTGTACTGCACAGTATGTTTGGCATATGCAAAGCCATCTGCAAATGAAAGTGCATTCATTAAAGGGGTCATATAATGCCATTTTTGTACAAGCTAATATGATTCTTTAGGGTCTAAATTAAAAGTTTGTAATATACTTTAATTAAAAATTCTCATTAGTATTGTAAGAAAACACTAAGTTTACCTGGTCAAAAACAGCTCTGTTTTCAGCACGCCGTTTCAGTGCATGTGTCTTTAAATGATAATGAGCTTTGCTCACCCCGCCCCTCTGTTCTGTGGGTACACCGTATTAGACATTCTCTGACCGTGTCTAACACAATAACCACGTGTTATTCGTTATAAACGTGGGATTATGAATTATATTGAGAACGTCGTACATAGAAAACATGCCGTAATGTACCCTGAGTGTAAACCTTAGACGCATTCATCGTGAAGCCTGCAGCAAGGTTTGCAAATTTCGCAAAGATTAATATAAATACTAATATAAAGGTTAATAAAACATTACACTCACATCTTCTGGAGGTTCAGCAGGAACACGTTGGTACCGATCCGTTTTTTCTCGTTTGTGAAGCTGTCTGGTGTGAAATGATTCGCGCAAACATGAAAGCACAGATCGTGGGGAATCCCCGTGAGGGAATCCCCGCGTCAATCCTTTGGGCATATGCTTCAAAAACAAAACTCAGCCACTGCTTCTTCAACGGCTCGGATTTAGGAACATCCAAATGACTGCTGTGTTCCTTATTACATCTAAGAACAGAACACCACAATCGCTTAGACGCCATTCTACTCCAGCATATCAACAATGGCGGACTACTATGACAACGGCTGTCACAGCTTGCTCAGGGCAGGTCTTGTGTTGAAACACGGCTGTCAATCACAATAGCGGGAGGGGCGTACGATCTTATGACGTCACAATATCGAACGGCTTGATTTCAGAGATGGTCAAACATATAAGGAGATTAAAACAAAACCACTGGATGGATTTTTATCATGATAGGATGGTTGTGTACAGGCACTGCCAACAGACATTTCAGTGCAATCAACTTGTAAAAGTGCATGTACCATTATATGACCCCTTTAAGGGGGGAATGACAGCCTGGAAGCATGTACATCAGAGAATAGAAGAGCACGAAAGAAACCAAGTTCACAGAGACAGTGCAGAAGCATATTTTATGATGGCCAGTCAAGCAGACATAGCAAGCTTACTAGGTGGAAAACAAGTGTCTCTTCACCGTGACCAAGTCAGAAAGAAACGCCAAGTCATGGACCGTGTCATTGAAGTGATAAAAGTCATCAGAAAGTGTGGTCTTAGCTATAGAGGCACCAAATTTGAAGCTGCATACACATGGGACAACATTGCTGTTGATCATGGAAACTTCTTGGAAATGATCATTCTGCTGAGCAAATTTGATGTCTCTCTGCAAGAACATGTAAATGAATGTGTGCAAAAAAGCCAAAGCCTAAATAAGACCGGGGTTAAAGGCAGAGGATCTTTCGTTACACTGCTCTCTAAAACATCTGTCAACAAAGTGATTGATGTAATCAGTCACTTAATCAAAGAAAGCATTTCAAGGGAAGTAAGGCAAGCAGGAATGTTTTCTCTGCAGATTGACACCACACAAGATGTTACCTCCACAGACCAGTGTGCTGTTATCCTCCGATATGTGACTGATGTGGTCCATGAGAAGCTCATAGGTGTGGTTGATTGTGAGTCATCAACTGGAGAGTATTTTGAGGAGCTACTTAAAAAAACTCTGGCAAAGGTGGATATTGCGCTTGGGAACTGTGTTGGCAACTCAACAGATGGAGCCGCAAACATGCAAGGCCAGTACAAGGGGTTCTCTGCTTTACTGTCATCAGAGTCTCCTAACCAAGTGCACATCTGGTGCTATGCACATGTGCTTAATCTTGTTCTGGGAGACACCACGAGTGCTGTGATAGAAAGTGCATCCCTTTTCTCCATAGTGAACGATGTTGCTGTATTTATCAAGGACTCATACAAGCGTATGAAAATGTGGGAGGAAGTGAGTGATGACAAGCGACACAGACGGCTGTCTCCTATCGGGGAGACAAGATGGTGGGCCAAGGACCAGGCCCTAAGCAAGATATTTGGCTGTTTTGGTAACCCTGACAATGCTTTGTATGTTGATTTAATCATAACACTGAAAAGGATAGTGGAAGATATGTCAATCAAAGCACATGTCAGATCAAGAGCTAAGGGGTACATGGAGTCCCTATTGAAGCATGAGACGGTGCTGACAGCGCAGCTATTCTTGAGAATCTTTGAGATTACCTCGCCACTCTCCAGATACCTCCAGACCAGTGGCATGGACCTAATCACTGCTCATCGACTAGTTATGGGGGCCCAAGACAGCCTAAAATCCTGCAACAGGGACATGGATGGTGTCACAAAAGCTGCAAATGTCTTTGTTGAATGGGCTAACAAGGAGCTGGAGGAGAATGGATCTAAAGAGGTGGTTCAGGGGGCTCTACCTGAAAAAAAAAATCAGAAAGAAGAAGTCCATGCCAGGGGAAGTAGCAGAGGAAGAACATTTATTGAATACAGAGGATCAGTACAGGATCAAGGTGCACAATGTCATTTTGGACACAGTGACTCAGAGCATTCAGACCCGCTATTCTGCAAATGGAGCTCTTTATGATGATTTTGCATGCCTCGATCCAAGGAATTTTGGTACACTAAGAGATAGGGGGCTTCCATCTGAATCACTCAAACACCTCAGTAAATGCCTCCTTAGGTTTGATGAAAGAGCAACATCTGGAAGGCTCAATGCCGAGCTCTGTAGTCTGGCCAACCAGTGGGAGAGACTTAAGTTGCCACATTTGGAGTCATACACTGTCCGGACTGCAGAAGAGACAGAGGATGGAGAAGACATGGAACAGAATAACACCAGCTGCACCTCCTGTAAAGACTGTGCAATTTGTGTTTATCATATCCTCTCCAAATACAACCTCCTCACTGATGCCTATCATGTCATTGGACTGGCCTACAAGTTCTTGCTTACACTCTCTTTCAGTCAAGTGGCCTGTGAGAGGACCTTTTCTACACTCAAGTTTGTAAAGAACAGACTGAGGAGCACCCTGACACAGGAGCATCTTGAGGCATTCATGCTAATGTGCACAGAGAAAGAGATCCTAATGACTTTAGACAACGATGGAGTCATACACAGAGTTGCAGAGTCGAGTAAACTCCTCCAAAGATTGCTGGTGATGTGAGGTAGGACAGCAGGAGAATGGAGAGGAGGAGGAGGAGCAGTAGGAGGAGGAGAGAGGAGGAGAGAGAAGGAGCAGCAGGAGAAGAGAGGAGGAGGAGCAGGAGGAGGAGCAGCAGCAGGAGAGAGGAGGAGCAGCAGGAGGAGAGAGGAGGAGCAGCAGAAGGAGGAGGAGCAACAGCAGGAGAGAGGAGGAGAAGAGAGGAGGAGGAGCAGCAGTGGGAGGAGAGAGGAGGAGCAGCAGGAGGAGGAGCAGCAGTGGGAGGAGAGAGGAGGAGCAGCAGGAGGAGGAGCAGTGGGAGGAGAGAGGAGGAGGAGCAGCAGGAGGAGAAGAGAGGAAGAGGAGCAGTAGGAGGAGAGAGGAGGAGGAGCAGCAGGAGGAGAAGAGAGGAAGAGGAGCAGTAGGAGGAGCAGCAGGAGGAGAGAGGAGGAGCAGGAGCAGGAGGAGGAGCAGTGGGAGGAGAAGAGAGGAGGATGAGCAGTGGGAGGAGAGAGGAGGAGCAGCAGCAGGAGAGAGGAGGAGAAGAGAGGAGGAGGAGGAGCAGCAGTGGGAGGAGAGAGGAGGAGGAGAAGGAGCAGTGGGAGGAGAGAGGAGGAGGAGCAGCAGGAGGAGAAGAGAGGAAGAGGAGCAGTAGGAGGAGAGAGGAGGAGCAGCAGGAGAAGAGAGGAAAAGGAGCAGCAGGAGGAAAAGAGAGGAAGAGGAGCAGCAGGAGGAGGAGGAGGAGCAGCAGGAGGAGAAGAGGAGCAGGAGGAGAGAGGAGGAGGAGCAGCAGCAGGAGGATAAGAGGAGAAGAGAGGAGGAGGAGCAGCAGGAGGAGAGAAGAGGAGGAGAAGAGAGGAAGAGGAGCAGCAGGAGGAGAGAGGAGGAGGAGGAGGAGCAGCAGCAGGAGGAGAAGAGATGAGGAGCAGGAAACAGACAGGTAGAGGGGCAGTGTACAGGGCTGGGTAGGCAATCATATTAGGCATATCAATCAATCAATCAATCAAAGCTTTATTAAGGACACACACAAAAATAGAAAAATACAGCACAATATTACATATTTACATAATATGCCAATAGTTCCACATACTAGATAATAACCTGACTAAAGCACAGATTGAATTAGAAAATGTATTATTCTTAGTCATATTTATTACTGATGTTCTTCTCATGCATATGTAGCTGTACAATCAGTAAGCAGAGGCAGGGCCCAACAGAGGCAGGGTCCAGCACAGGGGAAGCTTAGCCAGGGAGAGTTGAAAGTGAGTACACACACACACACAATCTCTATTTTATGGGACTGCATTGTAGTTTTTGAGTATCTGAGTGGGTATGTGTGAGTATTTGTAACTATTTTATCACTCCGACTGACTGTACACATGACATGCTGGTAGTTAGCAGTATACTGTGACTTATGTGTTCGAGATTGGGTTTTGCTGACCTGGTTGTGTTCAGTGCAGTGGTGACTTGCTTATACAACCTGAGGAGGCAGATGTTATCCTAAAGTTTCTTGAAGGTCTTCAGCGTAATCTGATTATCTTTATATCATAAAAACATTATTAGAATTAAAATAACTGCAAAAAATCCTGCTCGTGCACCAAGGGCACTCGCGTAAAAGGCCTCTCCATCTTAAAGTCCCGGGCTGAATTTCAGTCCCAGTATGTCCCTGCACAAGCCCTACATTTTAGCACAATGAATTCAAAACCACAGAATTCAAAACATTACAGAAACTCATCTAAATGTCAAACATAATGGAACAATATACAATAAACTTGTATTTCCATTTACTGAAAAACAAAATATCACTCAGGGGGGTTTTAAACTGGGCACTTTTGTTGCAGTCCAAATTTGTGAGCAATTGTTCCCGGTGTCCCCTGTAGCGTTGGTCTAGTTTCACACTTGTTCTGTTAAACCCTGGTGCATTGGCGTTATTATCCTTTGTTAGCACAAAGGTGCATGTTAGGAAACAGAACAGGGGTATATATAGTTCTAAGTTCTAGTTGCTTTCACATTAGAGATTTGAGATCAAAGGTGCTTTCACAGTTTAGTTTGAAACAGTTCACATGAAAATTAGTGGAAGCTGTCATGTAGACCGGGGAGTGCACTGTGGTACCGGAACCGAGTGTCACCGGGTGACGAATAGGAACTACGACGAACGGAACCAGTTCCCTTGGGGAAACAGTTCCGGTGTAACACCAGGCCGCCCATATTGATGAGCAACAGCTGCAGTGGATAATCAAGTGGCTATTTGAGCGTGTGTTGGGAACGAGTGAGGGTGCGTGGCGGTTTGAAAAGAGAGAAGCGGCAGTTTGAAGAGACGAGTGTGCAGGCAAGCAGAGCGGTCGTGATCAAAGTCGAGGTTACGAGAAGACGAGAGGCAGAGGCGGCAGGACGGTAGCGGAAGTAAAGACGGTTGGCGTGGCGAGGGAAACGAGTGGGGTCTGAATTGCAGATTGTTGGTCGAACTTGGTGTCTCCCTTTTGAAAGTATCATCATAGTGGATCTGCTGGCCCCGACGAGCTGAAGTGAAGGTACACTTTTCACTGTTAAGCGGTGTGTCATTGCAGTGTCTGACGATTGAAGTGAGCACGTTGAATATTTAAAGTGGTTTGATACATGCACGAGTGTTTGAACGTTTGATGTTACCAGCACTCTGAAAGCTTAGTCGGAGACCGTCTAGTCTGGTGGAGTACCAAGAATTAATGTGAACATAGAGGACCTGTTATCCGTCACTGCATGCTGCCATCGCTGCCCTGTGGTAAGAAAACTCAGTTGTTAACTGCTGGATTCTGTATTCACCACTGTTGTTCTATGAACATAGAGAACCTGTTATCCGCCACTGCATGCTCCCCTGTGGTAAGAAGACTCAGTTGTTAACTGCTGGATTCTGTACTCACCACTGTTGTTCTGTGAACATAGAGAAATTGCTATCTGCCACTGCATGCTGCCATCGCTGTTCTGTGGAAAGAAGACTCAGTTGTTAACTGCTGGATTCTGTACTCACCACTGTTGTTCTGTGAACATAGAGAACCTGTTATCCGCCACTGCATGCTGCCCTCGCTACCCTGTGGTAAGAAGACTCAGTTGTTAACTGCTGGATTCTGTACTCACCACTGTTGTTTTGTGAACATAGAGAACCTGTTATCCGCCACTGCATGCTGCCATCGCTGTCCTCGGAGGACAAATTTGTCCAACCAGGTCCGGTACCTGAACTGGGTGAGGCGGAGCTTTAGTTCTTTGTTGTATTCATCTGCTACTGCATGTGTAACATTTTTCTGTCAACTCTGCATAATCCTTCGCGATCGATATCATTAGTTAGCCCAGGGAAGCGAGGAAACGGAAGTAAGTAAGTAAGTAAAATTTATTTATATAGCACCTTTCACAGACAAAAAGTCACAAAGTGCTTTACAAACTGTTAATTAAAAAGATCGGACATGCAAACAATAGATCTACTAAAACAACACACAAAACATAAAAACACAAGTAACCAATGCTGTCAAATAAAAGCAAGCCCAAAAAGATGCGTCTTCAGATGTTTTTTAAAAGAACTGACAGAATCCATAGTTCTCAGTGCTAATGGAAGTGAGTTCCAAAGCCTCGGTGCCACAGTACAAAAGGCACAGTCCCCTTTAGTCTTTAGACGAGTTCTAGGGACAATTAGAAGGTCCATACCAGAAGACCGTAAGAGGCGACCCGGTGAATGTTTGTGTAAAAGATCTTGAATATAGAGAGGTGCCTGGCCGTGCAGGGCTCTATAAGTGATAACTAAAAATTTAAACTGCACTCTGAATTCAACTGGAAGCCAATGAAGGTCCTTGAGAACTGGTCTTATATGGGACCACTTACTGGTACCAGTCAAAAGCCTTGCTGCAGCATTTTGTACAACTTGTAGTCGCTGCATAGAAGACTTATTTAAACAAGTGTACAGAACATTACAGTAGTCCAATCTTGACGAGATGAAGGCATGAACAAGCATCTCCAACTCTTTTCTTGAGACTACCGATCTAATCTGAGCAATGTTCCTAAGATGGTAAAAACATGAGCGAACTACAGACTTTAAATAACTGTTAAAACATATGGCTCTATCCAGGCAGACACCCAAATTTCTCATTTCACTACAATCTGAGGTGGCTGAAACCCCCAAAACCTGCTTAATCTTAGGTATAATATTGTCAGGAGCAAAGATCATCAATTCAGTTTTATCCTTATTAAGTTGCAAAAAATTGTTTGCCATCCATTTGTTAATGGAGACTAAACAGTCCTGTAGAACTGACAGTTTATCTAGACTATCAGGTTTGAACGAAAAAAGTAACTGAATGTCATCTGCATATAAATGATAAGATATTGTTTTAAAACTATTAATGATCTGTCCAAGAGGAAGCATGTACAAATTAAACAACAAAGGGCCCAGCACTGAACCTTGTGGCACCCCACAGGACAAAAATGCAGAATCAGACATAAAGGATCCAACAGATACTGAAAAAGTCCTGTGGGACAAATAAGATGAAAACCAGTCCAGAGCCGAACCCGAAATACCTACTAAACAGCGTAATCTATTAATCAGAGTGCAGTGATCCACAGTGTCGAACGCTGCGCTGAGATCTAACATAACCAACACGGAACATTCCCCCGCATCTGTGGCCATCAAAATATCATTTGATACCCTAAGTAAGGCAGTTTCAGTAGAATGATTTTTACGAAAACCTGATTGAAATTTGTCATGAATATTATGAGTCTCCAGAATATCATTCAACTGTATTGCTACAACCTTCTCCAGAATTTTAGAAATGAAGGGCAATTTAGAAATAGGCCTATAGTTGTTTAGCGAAGTAACATCAAGATTACTCTTTTTCAAGAGAGGTTGAACAACAGCGTGTTTAAAACACCTCGGGACCTGGCCCAGCTTTAGAGAAAGGTTAATAATTGAGACTAAACATGGACCAATGGATGTAATAGTTTCTCTGACCACAGAAGCAGGCACAACATCCACCGGACTCTGAGAAGGTTTCATCGTACAAACTATCTTAATAAGATCATTAAAGGAAATTGACTGAAAAGAGCTTAAAATTGCGGGCCGCTCTGTAATAATTACAGGGGAAATAACTAATGGTAAAATACTAGCCCTGACAGCCATAACCTTACCCACAAAATGAGATAAATTATTACAATCATCATTAGAAAAAGCAGGTACAGATGATGTAACAGGCGACACAAGGCTCTTAATAGTGTCAAACAAAATCTTAGGCTTCCTTTTACAAGTTGAAATAAAAAATTTTAAATACAGCGCTCTGGCCACCTTGATCATCTCATGTAAATCAGACAGTAACTCTTTAAAATACAGACGATGAACCTGGAGCCGCGTAGATTTCCACAAGCGTTCAGTCTTCCGACACACACGTCTGAGACTGCGAATGGCATCAGTTATCCATGGAGAAGTCTTAACCACGGAAATATTCCGTTTCCTAAATGGAGCCACTTGATCCAATAGAACAGTGCAGTGATCATTAAACGACTGTACAGAACTGTCAATGTCATTTGAAAAAATAACCGAGTTGGAGTCAAAAGCAGTCGAGAAATTCTCAACAGCAACTTGGGTAATCATGCGAGAACAAGACACTCGCTTAACCGGCGGTGGATTTTCGTTACACGCAAGATTAAATAAAACACATTTATGGTCACTAACAAAGACATCTTCTGTACACACATCGTCAATATTTAAACCATGAGAAAACACTAAATCAAGCAAGTGTCCTTTATCATGTGTAGGACCAGAGACATGTTGAACAAAATTAAAAGTATCCATTAAATTTAAAAAATTTAAAACAATATTACATGCAGCATTATCCACATGAATATTAAAATCACCGACAATAATAACTCTATTCAACTTAATAATAGAGGATAAAAAGTCGGAAAAATCGCTCAGAAAAGGACCCAAAATCCCGGGAGACCGATAAACAAGAATACAATAAAAAGAATTTAATCGACCAACCTTAGACATCTGTAATTCAAAGGACGAGTACGTATTGGAGTTCATCAACTGGCAAATAAACTGATTTTTATAAACAGCAGCAAGTCCACCCATGGCCCACGAGCCTTGGTGTGCTGATAAATGAACATTCCGCAGGACAGAGTTCAATCAGATGGGAAAACTCCATACTCCGTTGCCATGTCTCCGTCAAAAACATAAAGTCCAAATTTTTGTAAGTGAATAGTTCATTGAGTAGAAATGCCTTGTTTCTGATTGATCGAACGTTCAGCAAAGCCATCTTAAGCGGTGCAGATCTCCCACCAGGAGCAGAAACAGAAGTACGCAACAGCGGCCTCAAATGCTCGTCACATACACCGCGACCGGTCGAAGAAACTCTCAGGGGCAAAGGAAACGGACCACTGAAGACATTCGGAACCAAGGGGCGAAGACACGGCAATCTGGAAACAGCATAGCATTGCTCCAACCTCCAAAGTTTCCTGAGGAGCACCTGTCTCCCAGCCCTTTTTCCTCTTCTTCTCCTCCACTTCTTAGTACGTCTCTTAGGTCCCTCTCCTTCCCGCATGCAGGCAGCCAATGCAGGTGGACAGCGATATAGGGTTGATTCGCCCAAGCCACTCCAAGTACAAAAGCCGCCACACTTGGTCACAGATGAGCGAATCATAATCAACGTTTGGCGATCATACACCCACACGGCAGACACATCATAGGAGGACAAACTTAATAACAGCAAAGCACATAAAATAAATAAAACAAGACGAAACGATCCTCCAGCCACAGCGGCAATGCCAAACACAGGCGCCATCTTGGATTAGGTGGGGTCAGACAACTCACTTCCTCACTGAATCGAATTGAATTGAAAGTGCCGCACAAAAACCGGAAATTGGACCCATATTTACTTCCGCGTTCGAAAATAAGGTGACCTCAGCGTTTGTAATGTCTGCACAAAGGGAAGCTGTGCGAAGATTAGCCTTTGGAGAAAACTGTTGATTTTATACTCGAAAAATTTAAGTATCAATGTTAAAAATTAATATTACCCCAGAATGAATTGCATTGCTATCCCATCCCCAAAACGTACAATAATAACAACAACAAATGCTGACCAATACTTAATTATATTACTTTTTACTAAAAATGATATCATTCAATAAAACAAACAAAATGTAATGTATGTCATATGACATAGCTATGCATGAATACACTCTAGATGTGTATATAGTGAACATATCTACATTTTCAGTCAAACAATTAATTAATGCATTAATTAAATAATTATACTTTATTTACTGACAACAATAAGAAATATGAATAAATTAGTAAAAGAATGAATGAAAGTCACCATCACACAATAAACAAATGCATATACAAGTCAACACATGAAACAAAGCTTTATTCAAACTACAATCATGTATGTAGGCTACAGGCGCTGAACCCCACATCCTTCTGCCATCTCAAAGCGGTTCCCATTCTGAGGCTTTATTCTGATGAATCAGCTGACCACCAGAGGTGAGCCGTGCCTTCGTGCCGGAGGTTGTTGCGTGCTGTGTTGTGCTTCACAATCTGAGGCAATAAGGGCTGGTAGAGTGATGGTGGGTCTCATAAGGGCAGGTGGAGTGATGGAGGATCTCGTAAGAGCAAGTGGAGTGATGGAGGGTCTTGTAAGGGCAGGTGGAGTGATGGAGGGCAGGTGGAGTGATGGAAGGTCTCATAAGGGCAGATGGAGTGATGGTGGGTCTCGTAAGGGCTGGTGGAGTGATGGAGGGTCTCGTAAGGGCAGGTGGAGTGATGGAGGATCTCGTAAGAGCAAGTGGAGTGATGGAGGGTCTTGTAAGGGCAGGTGGAGTGATGGAGGGCAGGTGGAGTGATGGAAGGTCTCATAAGGGCAGATGGAGTGATGGTGGGTCTCGTAAGGGCTGGTGGAGTGATGGAGGGTCTCGTAAGGGCAGGTGGAGTGATGGAGGGCAGGTGGAGTGATGGAAGGTCTCATAAGGGCAGATGGAGTGATGGTGGGTCTCGTAAGGGCTGGTGGAGTGATGGAGGGTCTAGTCCATGGCACTATTTCCAGGATTCAGCTCTGGGCTCCTCATCCTCAGTGCTCACACCAGTCTGCAAACATGTCAGATCCTACAAAAATGCACAAACATAACACAAAAGCAGTAATTTTAACAGCACAATGTCATTTGATTTCAGTATTAGAAGACAAAAACACTTTTTTTTTTCACAAATTGTTCATCTTTCCTTGCAGGTCCTGTTCCACCACAAAAGCCATGCAGCAAATGCACAGAAATCAAGAATCAGAAAAGTGCTGTAATAGCTCTGTTTGAATAATTAAAATAAACTACAACTTAATATTTAATAGATTTTGTTATCCATTTCTGTAGTATACTCACTCAAAGCCTTTGATGGCAGCATTCAGCTTCATGAGCCACTCTCCACCAGATAACCACACATCTGTTCATCTTTCCCTGTAACATCCAGACAAGATTCACGTTACCTCTGTGATTTATGAGCTCAACACTACATTTACATGTTGAGGTTGTTTTAACTTTTTATCCAACATAAATGTTCCTCAATTTATCAACAGTACTAATGGACAAATAAAATAGATAACTTATGTTTAGTTACTTTATAGATTTGTTCTACATAATAGCACACATACATCACTCAGATGTCTATTTCATGTTGTGATGTGCTCTTCTCCATACATCTATTTTGTAACTATTAAGTGTAACCATAACCATATTTTGTCATTAAACCTTTTCAATTACAAATAATGTGCTAACTAGTTTTGATTTGGTATTGACTTTGAAGTGCTACATATTGCAATACAATATCGTCTCTCTCTATAGCAACGTTCTCCCACATATTAAGCTATTGTAACTGTGCTTATTTCCGTTGTTGGTATAAGTGGCAGTGGGTGGAATAGTTAATAAAACACATGACCTGAAAATGACTGTGGACCAGTCCTGTTTGGGGGTCTTTGGCAGTTCCTGCAAAACAAATAAAAGGGACAAAACAGAACATGATGTATTTAATGTCAGAGGAAAGAAATACTAAATCACTTTTAAAAATGATAATTATAAAGACGCATTCACGCATGGTAACAGTAACAGTGATTGGTCTGACTCACCCCTCAAAGCAATGAAACAATTTCATGCATGGCTGATGGTCCCTTCGACTCTCCCTGATCTGTCTGATTTTGGTTTTTCATTTTGATTGCATGATTACATAATATTACAAGAGGGTATTTTCCTTAACAATTATATCACCAGTTACATTTCACCTCAAAGAATATACATTTTATCATTACCTTTTGCTCACTAGTGCTACCTTTTCTCACTAACTTCATAACTCTGAAACCAAATCACCTTTACACAGTTAACGTATGCCTTCATGTGCACCTATTAAAACCTTTTTGAATTTTGTGAATTGCTGCACTGATTGATCATACTGTGCATATCTCATTGTTGCCAGGAGGACTTGGTTGAGGGGTTTTTATTGAAATTATAATAATTCAAGCAGCACCTTTTTTATTGTGCTAACGTTAGTGCTACTAGGCAAACCTGCTAATATTTCAGGAGCTTCTAGCAGAGTAACGTTAGTGGGTAAGTCAACGTTTGCTAGATTCACATACCTGATCCGTTTTATCCAGCGATTCCTAGTTTTTACTTCAGACGGGAATCTGAAGAAAGAACAGCCCATTTTGTTTGAATGGTGACATTTGGGTACAAAACACACAGGCATCTCGATCTGTCTTCATAGATTATCGCACCGTGATTTGTGGAGGGAAGATGTGTTATGGGGTGACGTCACATATGCGACATGTAGTCTTTCTAGTTTTGTCTTTTCCACAACTGCTAGCCAAAGAATCATACAATATACTGTCAAACTCGTTACATGAAAAATTATATAAAAAATTCACAAACAACATATGTTCACATTCATGGCAAAATTCAAACGGGTCCAGAAAATAAATATTTTCTCCCATTCACTTGCATTGACGATTTTTCAACTTTGAGGTCCAGCGGGGTTTTACGGAAGGGGCGGGACTTACCAGCTCTATAGGCTGATCACATTGGATCTGTGTTTTATGTGTTTTTATTTTGGCGATAACTGTCTGTGCTGTTTAGCTTGTTGCGTTTTATGGGAAATAACAGCAGACATTACCTAATGAGGCGGAGGTGGTGTCATCCTGATCTTGACTTGTACACACACCTAGGCCAACCGTACCTGGTGGCTTAACCAAAGTGACTTCAACTTATTATTATTTATAATAAAATTAGATGAAAATGACAATTATTAAGTTATAAGTTATATAAAACATTAGGCTACTTATTCAACCAAACAGGATTTTTTTTTTTTTTTTTTTATCAAATAAAGCTTTTAATCATCTTCAACTAACTTTTCAGCCCACAATGGCCAACTGAATTAACCAGTCTTACTAAATGATCAAAACTCATTCACATCTTGCATTCTCTGTGGTTCATTTTAAATGATTCAATGATCTCTTATATTCCCTATAGTGACTGAAAAGTTCAATAGCTTAAATGAAGCGGTTCAAATGAGTCATTCGTGTGCAAGTCGTTGTTCTGAACGCAATGTGTTACTGGCGAACTCGTTGTGTACAGTATACGACGATTCAACGATCCAACTGCACCGATAAAGACATAACAATGATGTACGTCATGTTAATTTCGCATATAGTGGACACAATTTTGAATTATAATTGGTTATGTTGCGTTTTGTCGAATCGCATCGGGAAAGAGATTCAAATGTTAGGGCATTTTTATTAGTACGAACAAAAATTGTAAAACTAACATTACTCGTGACATTTAAAAAAAAAACAATAGTTACCTGCTTAATGGATCTAACTCTGTTAAATTACCTCAGAATCCTTCACAGTAACGTACATTACCTGGCGGGAAATTTCAATTCACCAAAAAGAACAAAATACTCATTGCAACGTCAAATATTTAATCAAAACACAATCTTCTAAGTTTTCAAAGTTACTCAGTTATGTTTTATTTAATGAGATGTTTATTACTCCCCTGATAAAAGCGCCAACCTTGTCGAGTTGCTTCGACTTGATGACTTCACCGCACAGCGCGCACTGGCACTAGCCTCTGTGTTGTACGCAAGACGTGATGACGTGCATTTCAACGGTCATCAAAGTCGTAAATCCTCCAAATATTTTGTTCTTTTCTCTTTTTTTTCCGTGTATACATGTATAACATTATGTCATACTAGGTTTGCATCAAATTGCACACAAAAATAAATAAATAAATTGTAGTCCATTCTTCAGCTGCAGAAAAACCCGAGAATGTGAAAAAGGCGCCATCTACAGGTGGTATTAGGAATAGAGAATATGAATGGGCATTGCATGCCCTACATTTTTCATAATAAAAAAGAAAATAGAATTTCTGAAAAATAAATATGATTTTTTTAAGAACCCTAGCATTGCATCTATCAGTTGAAGACAAGAAAATCGAAATCATTTTAAAATATGACCTGTTCACTATGAAAAATTTAATGAAAAATGTAAATTTTCCATAAATGAACATGTAGTTGTAACTTGTAATACTGTATATAATTGGTATTACAATTTCATTATCAATTATGGCAAATGTATTTTAATTTTAAAGTATATAAAAAAATAAGGATATACACATACTTTATGTGGGGTTACAGCAAAAATGCTGCATTTTTTTATTTTTATTTGTAATTAAGCAAATCAGTATATTTTTTGTAAAATATAATACTATTCACCTTTCATTATCAGTAATTTACATAGGTCTACATGTTTATTTATAAATAGTTTTTTGTTGTTGTTGTTTAAATGTTTTTAACCACAGAAGTTACAGAAGTCCACTTTCATGCAGAAATCAAACAACATATGATTCAAAACATGTGCCGAATGGATGCATTTTGAGGCCCCAGTATACAGAAAATTGTTTTGCTATTTACATTGATATCAATGTGATGTCAATATGACGTCAACTGAACGCCTATAACACGACGTTGATTTGACGTCAACTCAATGTCAAACATGTTGGCCCATAGACTTACATAATCAATTTCAGTATGGGATAAACCTAATATTTTCACCAATTAACCACTGGGAGGACTTGATGTATAACCTGACTTTGAAATTATGTTTTGCAGCATCTTGATCAAATTTTGTCTAATATTTGATGTCAAATTAACATCAAGGTGCCCGCTAGTGATCGTGCTGGCGCCTTATTACATTGTCATATATATATTTGCTTCTTATTTATTAAATACGGGCAATTGATTGATAAAACATTGATCAAAATTAAGATACAATTTATACAAAACGAAAATCTTTTAAAAAGAGTTTTCTATAAAACAAAACTTCATGTTTTCAAATCATGTCAAAATCATGTTTTACCAAAAACACCGCCGTTGATAGGAGGGCGCCAGTGCCTCTGCCTTTCAGCGCCTCTGCCTCGCAAGTGGATGATAGCCCTGAAGACGCCTAGCAATGATATACCTTTAGTGGTAGTATACCTTTAGTTAAGTTATACCTTAAGAGTCTTCGTAGCGCCCTAAGAGACAACGTTATCGGAAAATGCAGCCCAGGTATGATGCGTATGATGCGTAATGGAGATTCCAAAGCGCTCTTCTTTGGTCAGAACCATGGAGAGCGGTCGCGGATAGGTCTGTCCTATGCACCGAAACTTTTAACAATGCAACAAAATATTTAAAGAGCATCAAGCTATTAAAATCTATATTATATATACGCACAGATAATATAACAGTAGGCTATATTAGTCAATATTTTTTTATTAGGTTAAGCAGTGATTGGATAACGTTTTTTTTTTAGAGAGAGCTAGCGCAAAATGCGGCACTGGCATCTCGAAGCGGCACTTCCGGCGGCATCTCCAGCGGCCAGGACTTTCTCTGGCAGATGCCAGTGCGGCGTCATCTCCAGCGGCATCTCCCGTAATCACTATTTTTTATTTTATTAACTGCATTTTAACAGTTAACACTTAACAGAGTAGCTACTAATAAGTTGTTAATCAAGTTTTGAGTTTCTGATTCTCCATTACATCAGAGAAAGCTGCAATTGTTCTGAGTAGCCTATGGCTATATGTGTAGGCCTAGCCTAAATATCCAGCAAGAAGTGTCAATATCACTTTCATGTTTCAGAAAATGCTGTTTATTAAATATTAATATGAAATGTTATTAGGCTAAATATGAATATAAACGGTTAATCAGTACAGAAATGAGTTCAGTTAATACAGAAATGAGTTTCTGATGTGCTGCACAATTCTGATATTAAATCAAATAAGCTGTAGGCCTACAAAGCTGAAATTGCAGCGGCATCTCCAACAGCCAATACTTTCTCCGGCTGTGGCTGCTGCCAAAGTCAAAGTAAGTGTGATGATACCACTTTCTGATTAATTATTACAGTTATGTTTCTGCTCAGTGGAAATTAAATCAAATTTTTTTTATATAAAAATGTAGGCTAACTGAACATCATGTAGGATTACATTATGTTAAAAGAAAATTTCTCATTTAAAAGATTTTTTACATTATGAGAACTGAATTAAACACACCAAAAGCATGGCCATATATTGTTATAATTGTAATAGTTACAAAATAAATCTTTAATAGTTGTAATTGTATTTGTTATTCCTCAAATTAAATAGTCTTTACAAACATACGTATGAGCCATATTCAACTAATCAATTACTATTATTATTAATATTATAAATATATACAATATTAGTACTAGTAGTAGTACTAGTAGACACGTTTATTAAAAACATGTTGTTCAGTAGTACTGTAGGCCTACTACTGAACAACATATGTTTTTATGTGTCTTTTTATATTTTAATTAATAATGAATATGCTATTAATAATTTTCCTTGGCATATTAAATCTGCCACATTACCCACATACATACATTTCATGTTGGCCTATTATGAATAATCAGAATACATGCAACCTCTGATTTTTTTTAATCATTTTAGCGGAACCACTTTTATTGGCACATTTTGCGTTTTGATCATGAAACATAGCCTACCTGCCACCAAATTCCAACCCTAGAGGGCACCAACTACATTGTAAAGGTTCGTTATCGTTTTACTAAACTCGGGTTTGATCAGGAAAAAGTTTTTTTTTTTTAGGACTATTATAATTCATTCATATATCTTTTTTGTAATTACTTGTTGACCACTTGAATATATCCATTGATATGCTGTTTTCAACCAAGACGAATATCGACAACGGAAGGTGAGAAAGGGGAAAATAGTTTTCATTTAATTGTAATAGTTTTTATTTAATTTAATTATTAAGTGTGTATTACATTTCAAAAGAATTGAAATAGTAAGAAAATTGCACACAATGTGAATTTGATCTCGCTGATGTAGCACAATATAGGAATCTAACTTAGTGTATTTACTGAATAACTGTTTATATTCTAGCTACATAATGTTATTTTGTTAAAATGCAGTTTATAAAATAAAAAATAGGCTATTAAATCAAAATATATGTCCAGCGGCATGTGCTGCCAGAGAATCTCCAGGCCGCTGGAGATGCCGCTGCACTGATGGGCCGCTGGAGATGCCGCTGCACTGATGGCCACTGGAGATGCCGCTGCACTGGCATCTGCCAGAGAAAGTCCTGGCCGCTGGAGATGCCGCCGGAAGTGCCGCTTCGAGATGCCAGTGCCGCATTTTGCGCTAGCCCTTACTGTTTTTATTTGATTTATTTAACGTTTTTAATTTAAGGCCCACTCACAATTGGTCTGGCCCATCCAAAACTGGAATCCTGGCGCCGTGCCTCGTTGGTTGTGCCAGTTTTGTGGCTATCAAATGTGTAAATAGCATCGCAAGAAGTAGGCCTACACATGACAAAGCCAGCACTTTGGTCATCATCTTTCATTATTTCGGCAAATGTCTCCCACACTTTGCTCTTTCTATTTGTGTATTTGCGGAGCTTCCACTCCCCAGTCTTCACCTTTTCTCTTGCCGCCTCCATCTCTACCTGCAGACTGAGCTCGTGCGTCATCTTCGCGCCAATTATTCAGCCAATAAAGTGTAGGCTTATGTATTTCATAGAAAATTGTGTCTAGTACTATATAAATTACAAAGGTTTAATTGGCATCTTTATTTCAAACGACCCGACCGACCGCGACCCGAATATCATAAAAAATATTTTTGGATGACTAGTAACCGCAGGTAACTCATTTTGGATCAACCCGCGCATCACTGATGCCCAGATATCGTTAAAACCTTTTCATTTATGGAGTCAGATGAAATAACGAGAAAATACATATGAGAATTGTGTTCCATTTAATCTTGTTGTGTTGCGTAAAAGGAAAGACAGTAACGCGCAGAGAAACCTTCCCTGTATTATTGGAAACCCCGATTAGACCAATAGACGGGCTTACAATATGCACATTTCATCTTTAAGAAATTTTTTTATTTAGTACAAAATGTGAACAATGAACAGCACTGCTTATTGAAACATGAAAACCTTTAGTTGTTCAAATGTCACAATCTGTTAAATTGGCACAAAACTCCTTGGATTTTAACAGAAACATATTTTCTAAAGGAACTTTGAGTCTGCACTGAAAATTAACAATAAAACATTTGAGCATACAATTACAAGTATCAGTGTATGTATGACAATAGTGTCTTTTTATTTGTATCTGTATCTTAAAATGTGATCAAGCAGTTACATTCTTAACAATTCACAGCATAATTAAAACTGGGATTTAAACTACATTTTATTTTATTTTTCAAGCATTTGCTTGTATAATTGCAATCTTCAAGCTAAGATTTCCAAGGCAACATTGCTAAAACCAAACAAGCAAGGGGAAATGTGTGTTAACTCATCTTTAACTTATGCTAAACTTTTGATTTCTGTAACTGAAAATCAAATCAAACAGGTGAGGTGGACAACTACATGTTACACTATGTCCATTACCTAAATGTTGCTCTCCAAAACAGCATTAAATTCAGCACGGAAGTCTGGAAAATTCTCATAGTTCTCACACAGCTGAAGGAACATCCCACATGTATGACCAATAGGGCGCCTTGTGAAATCTGACATCACTGCACAGATGCGGTCTGACACAATCAAGTGACATCCTGTGCAGAACCTCAGAAACTTTCCTAGTTTCTCATCATCCATTTCTCTGATGTACCTTTTCAGATGATGTGCCACTTCTCTTTGCTTTGCTGTCATATCAGCAGGGAACTTCAAAAGTCCTAAGACCTTTTTAGTTGTTGGTAAGAGTTTAGCATACATCTCTTTTAGCTCCTCAAAAGTAAGGGAGATTTGTGATTGTGTGATGTCCTTCCAACAGTCTAACACAAAAATGGGCTTTTGGACAAGCTCTTTGTGGGAAATCTCCTTCAGAATTTCGGAGAGGTTTTCTGCAGAGACTTTTCTGCGGCATTCATAGCTGTCAAGAACTTCCAACAGTTCATCAAGTTCAACAGAAGAGAAACTATATACAGAAGGTACTATATACTGTACATCTCGGAGAACCCCTGACCCACAGCCAGCTTCCTCTGAATTGTCTGGCAATAAGCGTCTAAATGCCAGTTGCCTGGTCAAAGTCTGATCATGTCATGGAGGCAGTTTCCATGACATATAATTATTTGTTTTGTTTGAATGCCAATTTCAGTGGTTTCTGGAGGCACATAAACTAATGTGTTCTCCAGGTCAGATTCATCTCCTGAGTAAGGGCCAAATGTGATTTCAGGGTCAGAAATATTAAGTGGGTCATTCACTACATCATCTGCCATGATGAAAACTTCCTCAGCTAATGTAATATTCAGGCCTGGTACCACTGGAAGATCTGTGACAACTGTATAGTGTGAATCGGTTCCATTAAAGTTTTAAATATGTATATTTTTACGACAAAACCGCACGGATTACCCTCAGAAGGCCTTCGTTTATCCCCCTGGAGCCGGATGGATTACTTTTGTGAAGGATGCATGCACATTTTGGGACTTGAAGGAGGTGGACCCCGTAGCTTCACATTATAACCACTGAAAGATCTAAGACATTTTCTAAAATAACTGAAAATGTGTTCGTCTGAAAAAAGATTGACATATACATCTCGAACGGCTTGAGGGTGAGTAAATCATGGGCCGAACTATCCCTTTAAGGATCTCATTGTATCCTGCATTAATGTCCATTGCAACCTTTCTAGTACCCCCTCCTTGTTTTGTTCTGACCTGTTTTGTTTCTTTGTTTTCTGTATGAATCCAGCCAATTTCAATCTGTCGCTTACTTGCTTTGGCTCTGGATTTGGGTTTAGAAGTCTCAGGTGTCTCTTCAGATTGGGGTTCAGTTGTAGATTGCTTTCTCAGTTTCATCTTTTCTCTCAGTCTTTCAAACAGACCCAACTTCCTTTTGGAGGCAGGGTTTTGATTGCGGCAAAAATTGAAAAGAGCAAGACTATCTCCATATGAGGGAATATAGTTGGCCAGAGCTGAATCCTCCATTAGCAAGATAACATCTTTAGCATATAACAAAATAATATGCCATTTGCCTTTCAAAAGTACAATCAAGGTCAGTTTAAAGGTATAAACTAATGATTTATATTTTTCTAATGTGTAGGCAGTAGTGTTTATGAGTGTACAGAAAATGTACATTAAATGTATTATTAACTGTTTGTGTTTTCTTTTTATGCAATAGCTACTTTTAGTTTTTTACTTTAAATTGACTATAATTTATCATCAACTAACTGTAAATAAAACACTATGGGCCAGATTTACTAACAGCTTGCACCAGAGCTAATCCTCTTTTGCTGTTAAAAAATATATTTGACTAAAGACAGCGGCTGACCATATTGCATATGCATTTTTAGGAGTTTCCCTTTCAGACACATCATTTATGTGAGCAGAATATTTAAATTAATCCTGCAAGGTGATTTACTAAGGTTTGTGCCATTATTTAACGGCCAAAAAAGCCTCAAACCACTTTAAATCAGCTAATTTGCGCTGCTCTTTTGGTATTGCGTTGGTCAGTATATAAATTATCACCACGAATTCATGAAATTGTGTATCTATAGCACAAATTTATTTATCGTGCCATTTTTACGACAAAAAATGTTGGGCTGAATGAGATCGGGCTGAAATTATCCGACTGCATCTGTGTTGTTTAATTTGTGAGTCATCAGTAGATCACGCGCAGAACTGTCCACTCCCATCGGCGCTTTTATGGAATTGTGCTCTCACGCTATTTGCTTAGTAAATCTGGGTCTATAATACAGTGGGTTCACTGAAAGGCAAACAACACTGACTTTTCAATAAAGCACTAAATATTAATGTGTTATTTTTAATCAGCTGTTCCAATCGTGTTGAATATACATACCTTTTCTTCCTCCAGAAGTGAAAGTATGTCCTCTGAAATACCGCGGCCTCGTAGAAATTCTGTCACAGTGATGATGGACATAATTGTGCAGTCTGCTACCTCTGGGCCTTTCAAATAGATATTACATTAGAAAAAGCTTGGTCGTGTAAACGTGACTCGCTTAAACATATATAAATAATAAATGGGTCTAGCGTTAAAGCTACAAGAATCATTATAATAGATTTGTGTGTAGGCTAGGCTATACGAAGAAAGCAATGTGGAGTTATAACCAGGGGTCTCATTTATAAAGCGTGCGTACGCACAAAACGGGGCTGGAAACGTACGTACGCCAGTTCCCACGCAAAGGTTGTGATCTATAAAAAACAAACTTGACGGGAGAATGTGCGCACCTTTAAGCAAACTTTGAGCCGTGCGTACGCACATTCTGGAGCAGAAGGGAATTGGCGACACCGATGGTGAGCTGGAGTTAAGTGTCTTTTTGGTCACTTTTAGACAGAAAATCTAAAGAAAATTTAACATATACAGAAAGATAATCCAAATATAATTTCACTCACCAAGCCTGCCACTTGAAGCAAATATCCATTCCTTCTTTAAATGTCCGCGTCAGCGAGCGCGTTGGGCCGTTTAGTGAAACTGACGCAAATAACAGTTTAAATAAATAAAATAATGATTTCAACTAATGGAGTTAAGCAGTTAAACATGAAGTCATTACTGAGAAGTTACAACATTTTTATATTCAAATTCAGTCAATAGAAATATTTGTTGTTAATGCGGTGTTTTTGAACACTTTTCCTCTGGCATGCTTTGTTTTAATGTTTTAACCACAGAGATAACTGCTTATCATGATAATACCAGATTGTCTGAGAAAATAGTTTCGTGCAAATAATGCCCAAGGCCTATCTGTTTCCATTAAAAGTATCAATTAAAAATACAATTCGGCCAGTGGAAAAGATTGAGAAAAACTTTCTCTGAAATGTATTTTACACTATTTGATTTATGTATTCAAAAACAAGGCAAGGATAGGCAACTACTTGATTTTTATTAATGTAATGTGTCTTGTACCGTTAAACGTTATCACGTGGATGAATAATCATATGCAAATGATATGCAGATGAGGATCTGCATAGTAAAACTAGGCGTTGTAAGCTCCATATATGGTTATTTCGGGGAGGAGACGCATGTGCGCACAATCTTCCGCTGACTGGGATTTATAAAGTGTATTCTGCGCAGGTTCTGGCGTACGAACGGTTTTATAAATCCGAATATTATTTTGCGTACGCCATTTTTGGCTTTCGGGTGCACGTACACTTTTAGTAAGGTTCCTACGCACAGTTTTATAAATGAGACCCCAGGTCTGTAAAGGGTTCGTTCTTGGACCATTTAGGAACTATTGATACAGTATATAACACTATTGCAGCGCACATGGTATACAAAGTCACCAATAATCAACAAGATACATGCATAAAGTCAAAATTCACTCACTCGCTCGCTCGCGTGTCGATGGCCGAAACGCATGCAGTAGACTCGATGTTAGGATGAATGTGGCCTCAAATCGATCTCCAAATTTAACGCGTTCATTCTCGAAATTTTATGAGTTTATTCTCACGGTTATTTCGAAATTTAATGATTTTTTTATCGAAACACAACGACTTTATTCTCGAAATGTAATGAGTTTATTCTCAAGATTGTATTTCGACTTTTTTTCTCTCGCAATTTAACGAGTTTAATCTCGCATTATAATGACTTTAATCTCGAGATGGTTTTATTTTTGTATTATTGCTTGGCCCTAATCCTCTTCCGTAGTCTTTAATCTGTTTTAAGAGGAAAAAAGAAAAAGTTGCAGTTCAAACTAAAAAAAAAGATCATATTATCCGATATCTGACAAAACTATATTAGTCACTTGTATATCAATACCCAGATATGGGAACTGAACTGAAGTACAGTTACCATAGCTTGATATTTTAAACAAAATTTGTGAATTAAGCACATGACCAAGGTTGTACCAGACAGTCAGTTCTCTTTTTTCATTATAAAATCAATCTGTACTTAGTTACCTTTGATGGTAAAATTCTTAGATGCCTGTTTCACCTTCTAGGGGTCTGTGAAATTGTCAGGAATTTCTCCTTTAAAGAGAAATACTTGAATATGTACATAAAACACAAAGGAATCCATATCGCTATCTGTCATTCTCCACCACATCTCTATAAATCAAGCACATGTGCAGAACAAATTGTGACTGTGACGTTGTTGTCGTAAAAATGTTGGCGATGACAGGAAGTGACAGCAATTTTGCGCATGCGCAGAACAAAATATGAGTTTTCGCACATGCACAGTACAAATCATGTTTCCAGTATGGATCAAGTAGTGACATGGGGTGCTTCTCAATCAGCTCCCTAGATCCTGAAGTCATGAATCAGTATATCTGTACATGAAGTTGGGCGCTGACTTACTACACATTGAGACACTGATAATTCGCAATTTCCGGCGACAGAATAGTCACCACTGTTATTTAAAGTACATTCTGAAAAATTATTTGAATGTTTGGCTGTTCTGTTTGCATTCAGTCAAATATTAATTATAGAAAAATAATTATATAAAAAAACTAAATTGTGTTACCTACCTGTCTAACAATGTGTTTATACTTGTGTGAAATATAATAAAAGTTTCTCTTTTTTAAAACATTTACGTGTCATGATGTTTATTGACACAAGCTACTTTTTACCGCCTTCGAAGTAACATTTCTACCAGAAAGACTCGGGAGAATAAATACTGTAACAATTAAACATTTATTAACAGCCCAACAAGCAATCAAGTTCTTTGGAGTAGGCCCCGTCCATAGCTTGCAATCCGAGGGTCCGGATCTGCATATCCTGCCTGAAGACGAAGGCAGGGGCGCAGCCGACCCCCTGCGAGGTATAGGAAGGGACCATCCTGGTGGTGGTGGGGAGGATGGAGGGAAAGACCCATCTTGGTGGTGGTGGGGAGGATGGAGGTGAATTGAAGCGTCAGCATCTGCGAACTCAGACGTGTGTAAGCACCAATCTTTTACACCACAAGTATAGGAATATGATTGGATAGATGAGAAGGTAATAAGTGATGTAACAATTGAGTCTTCCCGGCAGAACTTATGCTAGAGCTTCATTTTCGTGCTGGTTCTTCAACAAAATGTTTCCCTTTGTGATCTTTTTTATTGTTCCTACCTTATGTAAGTGCTTGGTACAGAGAAGAGGAGATCGAGCAAGGCAGCGGAGACACCAGCGTCAAGTTCTGTTGTCTATTAGACAAGGAGCGATATCATAAAAATGTAAACTATCAGCTTGCACTAGACAGTTATGAAATCGTTTTTGCCGTTTTGAAAAGTTTTTGCCGTTGTTAACAGTTGTTACCTCAACACTCTTAACAGATGCATTAGATTGATTTTATTGTATTCAGTCATATCAATGACATTGTTTTTTTTAAAGTCACATTTAAAACGCAGTTTATTCATCTACTTATTTTGTTTGCCGTGAGACATAAAAGGTGTTTTCTCAATATAGTCCTAGGCTGCGACTGACAATACAACCATAAAATACGCCAAAAATGCAACATAAATTCACAAAATTAACCAATTATATTTGCTTGCTGTAATCCACATCTGTACAATCCATTCGTTTGTAAGGAACAGACCTAAATTCAAGATTTTATTCAGCGATGATGCACCCCAGGAACCATTGGGACACGTTTTACGGCAGTAATATCGAACACTCAGTGGCTCTCTCTTCATCAGATTGCAACATGACAGATTTTCAGCAAATAGTTACTTAAATTCTGCTCAGTACCTCATACAAAACTATTATATATCGCCAGAGAGGAGTGCAACTGCTACACATCGTCATTTGGACTGCTTTTGGTGCTGCTTTTTGCAATAAATAAATTATTGGGATTCTACTTGTCTGTCTGTTGTTTTTTTCTTTATAACTTTACATATTTTTAAGAGATGGTTATGGGTGTTGCAGCATATCTATCAACATATCTTTTTAATTCTATATTTTTACTAAAACTGTCATTTTCCTACACATTTCTGTCCATTATGTCCTTTTATATTTTCTATAAAATGGTTATGTTTAGGTTTGGGGGTAGGGTCAAGGGATCTATAAAATGGTAAAAGGCCAATTATACAAATATCTTTATGATATTTTAAGACATAAAGATTTGTAAATATTTTACATTTCTTTAGCTGTTAATACATAATAATATTTACGTTTAAATGTTGTCAATACCTCAATATTGTACCTTTCAGCATCTGGGATCAAACATAAAAATGGATGTTTTACTTTTGCACCTGTAAATGTTGCATATTAATTTAATACCTACGTATTAAAAATGAGACCAGGCTGTAAAAACATGTTTTAGATGATTTATAAGCCCTTTTAAACTAGTGAAGACCAGTAAAATGGCCTCACTAGTTGGTTGTCATAATATTTCACTATATAAGTGAAGACGTTTGGCCCTCACAACAAGTATAGCCAAACCTGTACACACAAACATGCACACACTTCTGTCATTGGTATGTGTTTGTGGTCAGTTTCTTCCTCTACACGTTTTGATACCTCAAAAGTATAGATATTGATCAAACTAGGACATAGTGTGTAGCTCAAATCTTGTGTTTGTTATTAAAGGGAATCCAATTTGGTCAATACTGAAAACTAGAAAGGAACATTTTATTAATATGATAAAGTAAAAAAAAAGTGTGCACAAGTTAAGGATTTTTAGAGTACAAACAGTACCCAAAACAACAAAAGTACAGCTAGCAGGCTGAATAGGAAATATAAGGCAACCACAAATGCACCATGTTAAACTGCCTTTAACCTGATTGGTTTGAAACTAGGGCAGTCTGCTGCTGTTGTCTGCGCTTGTAAGAGTGACTTATGTCAAGACATATCATCAGTTTCCACATTACCAGGGAATTGAACCCACAACCTTAATATGGATAGTGCCATGCTCTACTGTTTGATCTGCAGTAATGCAAGATTTCTGTTCAGTTCACATCTAGGAACCTTTCCTTATAGAGCTTTGTCCCTTTTTGCTTATTATAATATGGTGTATTAAATAGTCTTTGTATCGCTGTTGTTGAAAAAATGTAAAATGTGTGATGAGTCTACTGTGGACTGAGTAACTCTGTGCCTAAATTCTAAACAGAGTATCCAACATGACAGAGCAAATGATGACTTCTATTGTAACTAGGGCTGTCAACTAATGAAACCAATTATTGATTTAATCTATAGATAAATTAATTATTATATATAAATAATTAATTATAATAATATATGATTAATATTGAATAATTTAAAATGTTTGTGTTTTGAACACAGACACATGTGTTGGTGCTCTTCACTAAAAAAAAACATTTGTTCAATGAACTTAAATTAAGAGGAAAATTTATTAAGTTGGCTCAACAAAACATTATTTGTTTAAATGAATTTCCATCGATCTTATTCAATCAAACTTTATTACAGACTCAGGGTCCAATTTTTAAGTAAATAAAAAAACAACAACATCAATGCTTTACAAAAATACCAGAGTACCATTGTTTCCACAATTTAGACTGATATCGTGTAGTGCTAAACCTTATATTTGATCTAATCTCATTTTTAGAATCATTAAGTTGGCAGATAAATTTGTACATTAGTTTCCGCAACACAGCTTTAAATATGTTAACTTCCACACTTCAGTAGCACCTCAATGCAGTACACGAGATCCGGGGGGCGGAGTTGGATCCAGATATAAGGAGTGGAGATTGGTAGGTTTAGGGGTGGGTTTAGGGATTAAGGGGTGGAGATGGGTAGGTTTAGGGGTGGGTTTAGGTGGAGATGGGTAGGTTTAGGTATACGTAAGGTGGGAGGAGTTATACTTATACTCCTCCCCATGGATTTCATGTTCTGCAGTGAGGACCATCTCCCACACTTACAAACATCTCACTTTCACTATGCCATCACTAGGGCTAAAAACCACAAGATCATCTGCATTCATAATGTGGTTCACTAAGGTATACCCAACCATGCAACCAGTTTTTACAGGCATTCAGGCATTTTAGATAAGTCATCCATGTAAAGATTAAAAAGAACAGGGGACAAAATTCCTCCTTGTCGCACACCATTGCTGACCCCAAAAGGTGCAGAGATTTTATTGCTCCATTTTACTTGCATCATCTGGTGGGCATACCAATAAGCCAGAATTCTCACAATATATTCTGGCACCCCTCTTTGTCTCATTTAAAAAAATATTTTTTCATGGTTATCTCGATCAAAAGCTTTAGATGCATCAATAAAACACTTAAGAACTTATGAGTTTTTATCTCTATACTTATTTACTATTTCCTTTAAGGCATAAATGCAAAGATCGGTACTGTGTTTAGCTTTAAAACCAAACTGGTTATCTGTAGAGTTAAAGGTGCCCTTGCATGGATTATTTTATTATTTTAGAATGTTTCCTGGGGTGCCCTTATAATGTTAGTATGTTTTTTAGATCAAAATTTGTTATAATTTAGAAATAAAAGGCATTTTTCCTAGCCTGATTTTAGCCTCTGATTTGAACACTCTGTTTGAAGGGGCGTGTCTGCTGTGAGACTTCAGTGTAAACGCCCACTGCTGTGATTGGCTGCTGTGAGACTTCAGTGTAAACGCCCACTGCTGTGATTGGCTGCTGTGAGACTTCAGTGTAAGCCTGTTGATCAGGTGAATGAAGATCTTATCATTGCAACTCAGTTTCTGCACTCTCACTAATGATTTCACTAATGCAAACATGATGTACATACAGTAAGAGCTTCGTTGTGCAGTGTAACAGCGTCATTGATTTCATAACGAGTTTTGGCAAGTGTCCAGATAAACTCACGCTGTGTGATTGACCGCTTGGGCGACTGGAAAGGGATTGTTCTTTGATCGCTATCTGTATATTAATCACAGTTTAAGTAAGATTATTTTCATCCTACTAAGAGAAACGACGTGAAGTTGATCGTTTAGTCACTGGCTTGATTTACTGATGCATAAACAGTATTGAACGACTTTGAGAGAAAGATTATCTGTCTGAACTTGAACAATTACACATCAGAAATTCACATAACCCACTGGTTCTTCAGAGGCTCGGATGAAGGAACTAAAAAAATACCTTTGTGTTCATTTGTACATCCAAACATAGAGCAACTGCCATGCTTCGCTCGTTCGCAAGCCATGATGTCTCTCGAGGAAAAATGATTCGGACGATGATTCGGCTGCGCAGTTCCGCCTGGCCTTGAACATGGGCTGGCATATGCACATTTTTGGAGGCGTACATATTAATGATCCCGACTGTTGCGTCACAGTCTGTGTTATGTGGAGATTCGCCTATTTTTCAGGGGTGTTTTTCAAAAACGAGATTTAAATAAGAAGGAGAAAACAATGGTGTTTGAGACTCACTGTATGTCATGTCCATGTACTGAACTCTTGTTATTTAACTATGCCAAGATAAATTCAATTTCAAATTCTAGGGCACCTTTAATAAACACATTTATCCTATCCAGCACAATCTTCTCTATAACTTTAGACAAAATACTGGCTACCGCTATGGGCCTGTAATTATCTAAACTACCCACCACACCATACTTTGTCCTTAATATCTGGTACTAACAAAACAGACAACATTAAATCTGGTAAAGCACCATGAATCAGAAAACCAGAAAAACAAAGAGCTAAAAGGAGAGCTAACCTCTTACTTCCATATTTAAGATGTTCAGCAGAGATACGATCTAAACCACTTGCTTTGTTATCAGCCAATTTGCTTATAGCTAGGTACAACTCATGTGTCATAAATAATCATTATTGTATCATTACCTTCAATGTAGTCAACATTATATAATTCATTTTGCACACAATTAAAAAGATCACAATAATTCTGTCTCCACAACTCCACAATATTATCTGCTCCAGAAACTCCATCTAGAGTACATGGAAGAGATATCCTGCAATTATTAGAAGTTCTCACTTCTTTCCAAAAATCAGCAATATTATTATTTAATAACTTCATAGCCATAGAATCAGCCCTCAGGGTTTGCTCATTTTTACAAATAAAGCGAATAGCATACTTATATCTAGCATTAGCAAGTGTCTTATACTCAAGCTCCGGCCCTTGTCTGTGTCTGCCTGCCATAACCCATAATTTGGTGGCTACCCGGGCTTCAGCATGGTACTCTGCCACATACTCGCTCCAACCAGGTTTATTTACCTTACTCATAACATACTTATATATGTTAAAAATATGGTTTACTGCAATCATACAAACCATTTACCATATCATTTTACATAGAGCAGATATCCATCCCATGATTTACATCTTTACAGTTAACATCGCTACACATTATTGCATCCTTGGGTAAATAAATATTACTCAAGGATCTATCTGTAACAACATAATAAGCTAAAAGGTCCTCCCTTGTTAGTTCTGACCAATATTTTTGTATTGACATTCTTTTCATTTTTCGTAGTCGCTTTAAGATACTCCGCATTTATCAACATAGAAATAGGTATATGATCAGTTGTTACTGTGTCATATAAAATACTCATTCCCTTCAAAGACACATGTGCATCAGCTGTACTGTCAGAAGTACCCACCTAATCAGAAGCTTGGCCCACCCTGGCCCCACACCACATAACAGCCATTCACAAAATTGTTGCAATTTTTGTTGCGAACCATGTTCTCATGCAGTGAAACATACATCGCGGAGCAGAGAGGACACTGACAACGCACTGACAGACAAGACAGAGCAGGTTACTTTTAATATGAAACAAAGTCTCAACTTTCAAATTTGGTAATTTTGTAACGAAATTTAAACAATAAATTCCGTTTTGTGGCTCCTTAATGTGTCTGACAGATCGCAGTAGAGCCTCTTAAAGCGGCTCGTGAACTGATCATCTCTTCCTTATAGTTAATTTATAGCATAAAAAAAACATGAATGAACATCAGAAGGAATGTTGTTTTAACCGCGGAAAGATGTCAGTACACGCCAGTGATGCGCGGGTCAATGTATAAACAACCCGCACCCGACCGATGTTTTCAACTAACCCGCCCGCAACTCGGACCGCAAAAAAATAAAAATAAAATATTGTACCCGACCCGCATTTTTTAAAAGCATTTTTCTAATTTTGTCAAGAATTATAACAAAATCGCCAATAAGCTCATAATTTGTACTAAAATAGTCTAAATGTTTAGTTTAAAAAACAATTTTAAAAAGCTGGCTATGTCTATTTTGATGTTTCTGCGCAAGTTCAGCAGACGGTTCGGGATTGTTCCGATCAGAGCTCGTGAGCGGAGAGCGCATCTCTGAATATTCCGCTCCGCTCACTCATTAGGGTCGCTCGCTCAACCCAGAATGGCCTGCTGGTTCGAAAATATGTGGAATAAGGGCTACCTCCGACTAATTTTTTTTTTCTAGTCGACTATTAGTTGTTCATTTAAGCCATTCGTGGACAAATCGCCTCTTTATATTAATTTAATTACTTAGGCTATAGCCTACAGGATAATAAGCATTATGACCGCACGCATAAAGCTTGCCACAAAGAACCGGTTAAAGTAATGATTATGAATGTGTCTAAATTAGCAAGGAGACATTTAATTGTTTAGTAATAAACTGGTGTTTTCTGTGTCGCTGCAAAGATGGAGTTGACGATGCGGACTCGCCATGAACGCCAGAGAGATTATATAATCAGAGAGTAGCCTATTTATTTTGGTTTGAATATTTTCGTTTAAAAGTAGACATTTCAAGCTTTCTGTAATATATAGCCTATATTTCTCAAATCTGTGAGGCACAAGCTGAGTTTCGGCGCCCTCCAGTTCACATGCAATGCAAGTGATCGTGCCAGTGCCTTATTACATTGTCTAATATATATTTGCTTCTTATTTATTAAATACGGGCAATTGATTGATAAAACATTGATCAAAATTAAGATACAATTTATACAAAACGAAAATCTTTTAAAAAGAGTTTTCTATAAAACAAAACTTAATGAAGTCGTCAAAATCATGTTTTACCAAAAACAGCGCCGGTGCTAGGAGGGCGCCAGCGCCTCTGCCTTTCAGCACCTCTGCCTCGCGAGTGGATGATAGCCCTGAAGACGCCTAGCAATGATATACCTTTAGTGGTAGTATACCTTTAGTTAAGTTATACCTTAAGAGTCTTCGTAGCGCCCTAAGAGACAACGTTATCGGAAAATGCAGCCCAGGTATGATGCGTATGATGCGTAATGGAGATTCCAAAGCGCTCTTCTTTGGTCAGAACCATGGAGAGCGATCGCGGATAGGTCTGTCCTATGCACCGAAACTTTTAACAATGCAACAAAATATTTAAAGAGCATCAAGCTAAATCTATATTATGTATACGCACAGATAATATAACAGTAGGCTATATTAGTCAATATTTTTTTATTAGGTTAAGCAGTGATTGGATAAAGGTTTTTTTTTTTTTATTTAACGTTTTTAATTTAAGGCCCACTCACAATTGGTCTGGCCCATCCAAAACTGGAATCCTGGCACCGTGCCTGGTTGGTTGTGCCAGTTTTGTGGCTATCAAATGTGTAAATAGCATCGCAAGAAGTACACATGACAAAGCCAGCACTTTGGTCATCATCTTTCATTATTTCGGCAAATGTCTCCCACACTTTGCTCTTTCTATTTGTGTATTTGCGGAGCTTCCACTCCCCAGTCTTCACCTTTTCTCTTGCCGCCTCCATCTCTACCTGCAGACTGAGCTCGTGCGTCATCTTCGCGCCAGTTATTCAGCCAATAAAGTGTAGGCCTATGTATTTCATAGAAAATTGTGTCTAGTACTATATAAATTACAAAGGTTTAATTGGCATCTTTATTTCAAACGACCCGACCGACCGCGACCCGAATATCATTAAAAATATTTTTGGATGACTCGTAACCGCGGGTGACCACAGGCACCCGCTCATTTTGGATCAACCCGCGCATCACTGGTACACGCCGTTAATCAAGTTCAAATCCTCCAACGTTAATCTACTAAAGGCGGGCGTACACGGTGCGAGTTCGGATACTCGGTAGGTCGTGAGATATTGCACACGTTATGAGTCAGTTAAACTGATAATCGCGTCAAAGCAGCTGGTACACGGCACGACTGTCCTACACGAATTTTATCCCGAGCCGGTGAGCAATCACGTGAGCTTTTGCGCTAAACACAGAGACCGGAGCTTTCAATGTTGCAGGCAACTATAGCTTCAGATAGAAAAATTACACACAGGGCCGGCCCGCGGCATCAGGGGGGCAATCCAGCACCCGAAAAGCGTACCATCCGCGGGGGCCGCCATTGGCTAACAAGCCATCACCTGCTGTTAGCATTCCATTGACTCCCATTCATTTTGGCATCACTTTGACAGCGAATAACTTTACATCTGAGGCGTTTAAAGACTCTATTTGTCCATTGTTTATTTCTAAAGAAACACGACAGTGTATAAAAGGCTCCATTACCTTGTATCTTACGTTATGGCCCCGTAGAAGCAGTTTTTGTAAAAATAGGCTAACAACTGCTTTATAACCACGCGACTCTCTGGAAATTACGTATAGATAGGAGAAGCTCGCAGTCAATCGGGGGGACGTGGAGGCATAAAGTCTGATAAAGTCAAGGGAAAAGCCCATAGAGAGTCATAAAGTTGCTCCTGCTCCTAGCTCATGGACAGATCCTACTCACGCTCTCCGTCTCTGCAAGATTCGGAAGGGAATGATTCAGATTTCACTTGGCACAGCTACTAGAAGACTTACAACTGTCAGACAGGTTGCTCACGTCACATCTACGTCATCAAGCTCAGTTTGAGTCTGCTCAGTACGCTCAGCCATCAGGAAGTGAGTGCATCTAATTTGCTTCACTTTTCTCCGTTGAAGTCTATGGGGTCGCTGTGTCCATTTCTTATACTGTCTATGTGCGGCATAAGCGGAATAGGCAAATGCTAGGGGTGACACTCATCCATAGGGGCGCCAAAATGAGCGAACGAGTACTATTTTAAACCCATTAATTCGAAATACTACCAAATAAAGCAAAAAAACTCCACAAAAACTTAACTAAGTCCCCCGACTCCAGTCCGGTGCATCAATCTTCCCCCGCCCAGCAAGTGCTTGAAGTGCATCAGAAACAGAGCGCACGCGATCATTTGTTGGTAATTTGTTGTGTAGCGTCGCCTCTCGCCACATCCAATGTAGACAGCACTGCTTTTGTTTGAGGGCGCTTAACACACTCAGGCTCGTAGAAACGGGCCTGGCAGCTCGCGCCGGGTCTAGACATGGTGAAAGTTACCTGATTGTGACGGATGGCCGAATTTACATGACACATTATAAATTAGCAATATTTGACATTTTTATTGAAGAGGAATAACCCCTTGAGATGAACCATCTCGTTTTCGAGGGGGTCCTCAAGTCCAGGTACAAAAATTGACCTTACAGTGGCAGTCAAATTAAACAGAAAACACATACACAAATGAAACAGAAGTAAGTGGTAAGTGCAGAAATATTTAATACATAACTCATACAAACAAGACATTCACTCATACAAGACTCTCCAAAGGTTGCTCACTCATCGCTCAACAGAGTAAACATGTACTGAACACACATCTAGACAACAGTAAACACGTATGCACACATAAATGTAAAGGATTAATGCACCATGCTTAAAATAGGTTCCATTTAATCCATTTTAAGGATATCAACTCTATCAGTGGTAACCACTGTAGAGCAGTAGTGCAGTAGTGACCACCGATAATGCTCCAGCATCTGTCCTGACCTGTGCCCTCAAACCAGCACAAAGATATATATAAAAAAAAAAAAAATAAAAAAAAAAACAATTGCATGTATTCTGAAAATGTTGGGTTAGGGCATTTTTAAACATTGGAAAGGAAGTCAAAGAGCGAATTGAAATTGGAAGGTTATTCCACTCATACGGTGCTTTATGATGAAATGCATATCTTCCTATTTCTTTACATTTACATTTATTCATTTAGCTGACGCTTTTATCCAAAGCGACTTACAATTGCTATATATGTCAGAGGTCGCACGCCTCTGGAGCAACTAGGGGTTAAGTCTCTTGCTCAGGGACACATTGGTGTCTCACAGTGGATCCGAACCCGGGTCTCTCACACCAAAGGCATGTGTCTTATCCATTGCGCCACACCACCCTCACCACCATCCTATTTCTTTATTGATTTGAGGAATGAGAAAATAGATTTGGTTATTGTGTCGCAAGTTATAAAATGATCTAAATGGAATTAGATATTGTTTTAAATAGGAAGGATAGTCCATATAAATACATTTAAAAATAAATTGTAACCAATGAAAATGCCTTCTATCTGGTAGGGTCAGCCAGGACAGTTGATGGTACATTTCACAATGGTGTGTTCTGCAATTATAGTCTGCAATAGATACAGTGTCAAAAAGAAGAGAAGAGGATAAAAGGGGATAAAGACAGAGGTTAAGTGATGGAATAAATGAACAGTTTATCTAATTGCATAGTAGTAAGATACTATAATTTAATTGCTGTTATTTTTACCTTAAACTTTATGCTAGCAGTTGTTCTGAGTTCTCCAGAGGCCCCAGACAGTGTGATTTTGTAACAATCATCAGACGCATTTAGGCTTACTATCACTTTTTTAATTAATGTTTTATTCTTTGTGCAGTTTTGGGGGGGATATATGGCTTTTTTATATATATATATATATTTATTTATTTATTTATTTATTTATTTTTGTCAAAATTAGTAATGATATTTATATACAGGTTTATTAAAATAGCAATGTTTATGTAAAATTCACATTTAAGAAGACATTTCTGGGGGTCACGGCTTCAGAGGTTGAAAAATTGAACGCCAAACTAACTGAGTACGAGGATCGGGAAAGGCGAGTTAATCTACGCATTTATGGGTTCCCGGAACGTGTTGAGGATAAAGATGCCATACGGACAAATCGCGGACTTAGATTTGGAGCGCGCTCATCGGTCACTACTACCAGCTAAGCCCGGAGCCCCTCCAAGGCCATTCATCGTGCGGTTCCTGAGGTTTCAACAGAGGGAGCGGGTGAGACAACTTGCTAGAGAAATCGGGGACGTCTGTTGGTAGAACCACAAGATAAGCTTCTATCAAGACTTCTTTAAGGCCACACAGGAGCGTCGACACTCTTTTCTGGAGTGTAAACGTCTGCTTCACTCAGCCAAGATCACGTTTGGCATCGGCTATCCAGCAGTGCTTTCATTCACAACGCCAGGTGGGATAAAGCATCGCTTTGAAGATCCTAAGAAGGCCTTGATATGCATTAAAAACCTTTGATTGTCTCCGTCCATCCGCGGTGGTGTACCTCTCCCCAAGGTTTTTTTTTCTTTTTCTTTTTTACTTTGCAGAGTGACTCAGGTAAGATAATGTAATCTATGCTTCTTTCTCCATCTCTCCCTCTGATATACATTTAAATTAGCGTTTCGGATTTATAGTACTGGAGGTTGGAGATGTGTTTATTTTATTTAAATTTTATTATTAATTTATTTTTTGCATTGTCTTGCATCACTACCTGTAATCTACTTCATAGCATATGTAGCGACCCGGAGGTGGACCTGGAGAATAATTTGCCAACTACGCCACTCAGGGAGTTACACCCAGAGAATTTAGTGTCTTTTAAAAGGACACGCAAGTTCGTTTCATCAATAATCGCTCAGAGACATGAAATACAAAATGATTGATTTTATTTAGTGACAGTCACTTTAAAGCAGTCATTGAAATGTATCAGGCCTCAATCAAGCACAGCTCATCATAAAGGTCTTGACTCTAAAAAGAAAAGGTCACCGGGACACCAGCTAACTGGGGCTTACCAGCAGGGTCAGGCTCTCGGAGTTTATGCTGCTTATAGCAGAAAAATCATTCCTTTCACCGGTGCACACAAACACACGCACTCACACCATACTCCACGGATGGACACGGCACACTGTGAACACACCACCACCATGTAGAAGGGAATAAAGCTGGCCTCCCTGCCTTTGGCACCCAGATCCTGCGACACAGAGCAAAAAGATCTTAATAAGAGTCATTAAAATGCACATGGAATAGTTAGGTGCTGAATTGCCCTAGGTCAAGTTAAATTAAACAGAACTAAACAAAAGAAATTAAAGAAATCTAAAAGAAGGCAATGGATTGTAGGTTACAGGAAATAAACCAAATTAGTCTCAACAGTTTGCAGAAAAATACAACACTTGGTTCTAACGGTGTACTGAAAAATAAACCAACCGATCTCAGTCGGGTTATGATCATTAACTAAACAGCAAAACCAAAATACAAACTAAAAAAAATAATGAAATTACATATAATAAGACACACCAAATTAACCACACCAAAATAGATGCACTGCAAAACTAAACCAAAAGAAAAATAAAGCTCTTTACAAAAATAGAAAATGTAAAACGAAATCAATACAAAACAAACAAAACAGAACAGGACAGAATCAAAACAGCAATATTTTCAGCCGTGCAGCAGTATTTTAAAACCGTGGGCAGGACGTGAAACGCGCCCAACTAGCAGTCACAGCAGTGTGCGGGATCTGCAGGAGAAACGAATCCGTTGGTTTGAACCATACGGGAGGAAATAGCGATCAAGCAATCAGCTTACGCTTTCCAACGTTTCAGAGAGAGCACCTGAAATAAAATAGAATGTCACCATTCAATATTACGATGATAGAGTCTCACCGAACCTAGTAAACGCCTGTTGGACATACCAATGACGAATGATGCGTGCATACTCAAGGAGCGCACACACCCAATAACGGCAGTCACAACAGTAGTGCGAGATCCACACGAGGGACGGAACAGCTGACTCGCACTTTACGAGAGGAAATGGCAATCACGCAATCAAGAGCTTACTAAGGTGTGAGAAAACACATGCAACCAGGGACAATTAGTGATGGGACATTTGAACCGAGGCGTCGGAGCGTGTGTCGAGAAAAAGTGGGCGTGCCAGATGAAGCCGCGATTCGAGGCTTGTGTTGTTAACGTGAAAATCACGTGACAAATGACAAACGAGGCCTCGCTTTGTGTGGATACGTCATCGGTTCGGTCTGAGTGTCGCTTCCGGATAAAAGGCGATTCGAAACTCGCGCCACCTTGTGGGTGTTGTCAGGAGTAGTAGAAGAAGTTGTAGTAGTGTCAGAGAGTCAGAGAGTTAGATGATAACTGTTGTGTCATATGTGAGGGCTGTATATTATTACATTATCAGGTTAGAATAGTTATAGTATATTATTATTATAGTAGGCCTAGCTATATTATAGTCTTGTTATATTAATTAGATAAGATTATTTGGATTGCTCTGGATTTTTGCATCTGGACTGGACTGCTGTTTGCTTTTTGTGACTCTTCTTTTTCCTGGTAATGGAGACGGCAAGAAAGAGGGAATCCTCCCCTGTCTGGGCTCAACAGAAACATCAGTGTCCTCATTTGTACCACTGCCATTTTTACGTTCCCCTGCATCCCCTGTTCCTTGTGAAAGGATATTTTCCAAGGCTAGAGAGATTTTGTCCAAGAAGAGGAATCGTCTAAACCCCAACACACTGGAAATAATTCTGTTTCTCAATAAAAAATCTATTGTAATCCTTCCTTCCGGACTATTCTGTTGCAGTTTACTTTAATCTGTTATCTATAATAATATGAATAAATTTACTTTATTACACTCCCTCTAACATAAGCACTGCACTCAACACAGTGTCACTGTTGTTGTTCATACTGTCACTATCCAAAAAATTTATGAATAATTAATTAACTGTGTGTGAGACTCTGCACAAGTAAATTCAGACAGAGAAAGATACATATTTTATATTATACACAGTAATGGACAAATGTCTGATCATGTCTTTTTATTATTGCAAATGAAAGGTTACAGACATCAACAGTGAGTAGCCTACAAAATAAATAAATAAATATTTGTATTTATAAAAATATTTTTATAAAATATACATTTAAATAAAAATATACAAATAAATATAAATATTTATTTGTATATTTACATTACAAATAAATATTTTTATTTCTAAAAGTATTTTATAAAATATAATTTTTTTATAAAAAAAAATATATTTTTTTTAATAAAATTAGGGAGGGGGGGGGGGCGTGGCTCTGAACACTGGTTCAGAATGAATTAATTTGTCTGCTATTTCTTTGCACAGTAGCTAGGTGTCACTAGTGAGCAATGCTGAATGAAGCTTCGAGTAATGAACCTTTGGCTGAAGCAATGGACTGCGAGGTCTCAGTGGTTCAGGAAGCCTCATTTTGCCATCACTAGGGACAATTAGTTACTGATTTTAGAAACCATCTCATAAAGTCACCAAGCATTCCTACCTCTCTAATGTCCACACCTAATGCCGGGAGCAGCCACAGTAACGTCATTGCGGCGCGTCAATGACGTCAACAAATGACGTTGACCTCAAGCACAAGTCTGTCGCACTTTATATCCCCATGGGGACAGCTAATTGGCTTACGATCCACCTATAATTATAAGGGAAAGTAAAGGGCTTTCCCACCACACATAGGTCTACCACATAGGTCTACCACTCATTTTATTGTCTTTAGTGTTGTTTCTATAGGTGCATTTTTTATTTTATTTTTATTTATTTTTTACATTTTGTAGACTGTGGGTATATTATTAACAGGTAGGCTTTTTCATTTCTGCCTAGGTTGTAGGTCATGTATGTATGTTGGGTGGGGGGCGTATCCGTGGGTGCCATGGTCTGTTAAGGGTATACCACATTGTTATATGGCAGATGTTTTAATGTTGAAGAAAATGTTCACACTGCTGCTGTTTTGTTTTTTGATAATTGGTGGTGCCGCTGCCACACTTGAGTGGCCAGAAACTCTTAGTTCCTTGAGTTAGTTATCCAGCTGTGGATTTATCAGGAAGGTTCGACAGTACCTTGCTTCCTCACCTTCCTTTTTTCTTTTTGGGTGTTTTTGATGTTTTTTGTCTTTTCCTGTTTTTGGGGTGTTTTTCTTTTATGGATCCAGACTTCTCTTCTACTTTTGTGGGGACAACTCCATTTTTCTTTCTTCCTTTTTCACAAATTTTTCTAGCATATGACAGCTCTTAATCTTATTTCAGTCAATATCAGGGGTCTTAACATTCCACACAACAGGACCACTGTACTAGAATTTCTCCGGAAGAAAAATATAGATTTTGCTATGATTCAGGAGTCACATTTATTGTGCAAAGATGTGGGTCGATTAGCCAATAAGTTTTATCACGCTATTGCAACTTCATCTGCAGCTACAAAATGTAAAGGGGTAATGGTTTTGTGTAAACGCAAACTAAAATTTGATGTGATTGACTCTTGGGCGGATGATGCAGGTCCGATAGCCATTACAAAGATTTGCATGGATGGAAAAACATTGCACTTATTTCTGCTTATGCCCCTAATGCATTTGATCGCACTTTTTTTCAAATCTTTGCTTGATCATCTCACAGGGTTTCATTTAGTTCTTGGGGTGGATTTCAATGCGGTGTGGGACAGCAGCATGGACAGAACAGGTGGCAGCGAGACTAGGGACCAACACATTGCATCTGAGGCGTTGCACCACTGGGCATCCGATACAGGCATGGTCGACATTTGGCGTTTGTTAAACCCTTCTTTAAAAGACTTCTCATTTTACTCAGCGACACATAAATCCTTCTCGAGTCTAGATTTTATATTTGCCTCAAAAGATTTATTTCAAAATATAAAAAATGCGCATTACATTCCGGTTACCTGGTCTGATCACAAACCCATATTATATTGTTCGGTCACTGTTCGCCCATCTTCCACTAAAGCCCCCAGGTGGCGTTTTAACGCTTCCTTACTACTCCTTTATAAGGAGTAACACCACTTTATATGCTTCAACACAAAACAAATTGGTGCCAAACACGTGCAGCCAAATTGGAAGCTTTAGAATTAAAATATGCCACCCTTGATGCTTCCCTGCAACATAATTTTAACGATTACACAGCCCTACAGAAGGAACTGATTAAAAAAGAGATTAACTCTCTTCTGAGGCGCCATTCAGAATTCCTCATGCACAAAACAAGACAAACTTACTATTTTAACTCCTCAAAACCCAGTCGTTTACTAGCAATGAAACTCCGGACGGATGAGCACTTTGCTGATATTTTTTGCATTAAAGACAAAAACAGCACTATACAATGTGACCCAAAGAAATCAAATGCTTCTTTTGCCTCCTTTTATCAGGAGTTATATAATTCGGAAAGTAATTTTGATAAACATGTCTGCGATAATTTCCTGAATGACGTTAAACTATCCCGCCTTAGTACTGATGACTCCATAAAGCTAGATCACCCTATCACATTGCAGTGCGAGGCAGCTGATGGGGACATGCGTAAAGGTAGATCACCAGGGCCAGACGGAATTCCACCCGAATTTTATCTTACCTTTTGGCCCCTGATCAGTCCGCTTTTATTGGATATGATCCTTTACTCAATCAGAGTGGGATCATTTTCTTGGGATGTTAATTCTGCATTAATGTCACTGCTTCTTAAAGGAACACTCCACCGTTTTTTGAAATAGGGCTTATTCACCTTCTTTCCTACATTTAGATAGGTGGGCAACTGCATTTTTGTCTCAGTGCATGCGTTGTTTTAGTTTGACAGGGTCGGCGCTAGCTTAGCTTAGCACAATGAATGGAATCCTTTGTTGCCAGCTAGCATGGCCTGAGTAAAAGTGATCTAAAAAAATAAATAAACCCCACCTAATTACTTCTTGTGGCCTGCGTATTCGCAACGAGTACAAATAGCGATGCTGATTAACACTAGGCGATTTCCTAGGCAGATATTGACTTGGGACTATATTAGGGGGAAGCACAGGTGAATCACTGCTGCTTAGGCGAAGCACTGCTACTTGGGCGCAGAGATATCACGCAACACATGAAATGTCAACATACCGGCGTGAATAGTAGCTGGCTATTTTTCCTACAGTACATGAATGGCAATGAACATGGCTAATTTTGTGAGAGACGAAGAGGGTGACTTCTCAGACAGTCAAGAGCCAGAGCCAGAACCATACTTGAGTTTTCAGAAGACGAGCTGCGTGCTTTGGAAATAGAATGACAGGAGGAGGAGGTTGCGATCGCTCAACAGCCTGAGGACGTTAGGATGAGAGCCAACACGAACTGGTGGTGTGAATCTGGGGGAATATGCCAATCTATCCCGACTGAAATAGTGTCTGTGCTGTAGAGAGTGGGACAAGTTTCTGCCATCCATCGATGACTAGGCTCAGCGCGTCAGATCAAGATGAGCGTGCCGGCAGTTGTGTCACAGCTAACGTTACCGAGGATTTCACGGCGTTGATCCATTCTGCAGTAACTTTTACTCTATTTTTTTTCCCGGTGTGATAAAGTGAACTGGAAAAAAAGCCTCACGCCGAATGGACCAAATGGACAACTGTCCACAGAGTAAGTGATTATTTTAAACATGACGCATGTATAGATCGAAAAGTAAATGTGGATATGAGCAGGCTTCACTCAATGTGTACACTTGTCAATTTTAAGAGTGCTGGCCTAGATAATTATAATACATGAAGTGGGAGAGAGGCCGCACTATGCTTAAATATATTTTTATTTTTATTTTTATTTGCACAGACGCGTTTCTGAAGAAGGCACGCGGCGAAACGAGTCTGTGCAAATAAAAATAAAAATATATTTAAGCATAGTGCGGCCTCTCTAGATGTATAGATCGACCCATATTATACCTGAATTCACATTCACATATTATACCACATATTCACATTTCATGTGTTGCGTGATATCTCTGCGCCCAAGTAGCAGTGCTTCGCCTAAGCAGCAGTGATTCGCCTGTGCTTCCCCCTAATATAGTCCCAAGTTTGTGGCAAACAAGAAAATATGTCCCACAACATTGTTTACTTTCACTTTCAGTTTAGCGTGATTCTGGGTGGAGTGTGTCAATTAACGACGGAAGGGAGTTGTATTTAAAGGGAGCGTGTCGTACCTGAATCAGAAGCGTCATCCGTTTGTTTGCACATGATGTTGCCAGTATGAGCGAGGATTTATGATGGAAAGACGGCTGCGAGTCAATCAGCTGTTTCATGTGTATGTCTGGTGTGTGACTAAAGCAGTGCACTTCCAGATAGTGATGGCCAGATCGAGGCCTCGTGAAGCAATTGAAACAGTTGAACCAAATGTGCCATATTGTTTCGAGGCTTCGAATCAATCCGACACCCGTCTCAACGGTGACACCTAGTGGTCACTTGCAGGTGTTGATCTGAAACAACCTTGACGAGCCATTAAAAAAATGTGTTGTTTTTTTATTATTATAATTTTCTAATATGTGAAGATTGTAACCTATAGGCTCCTCACTGTGCATTTTGGTCTTGCAAAATGAATATTAATAAAAGAAATCAAGCCACAATGTCTCACTTTTTTAGAGATTTTTATTCAAAAATATTCATTTCTCTGCTGTGGAAGGACTTAGACTACTTCTTTTTTTTACAGATAATTTCTCCAGCCTTTGAAAAAATCCTCTCACAAAGGACACTTGTTACTGGCATGCAAAGATATATATATATATATATATATATATATATATATATATATATATATATATATATATTGTTTTGGTGATTTTCCTTTTATTGTGACAGGACAGTAGAGAGATGACAAAAAAACGAGGCGGGAAAGGTCCACGAGCCGGGACTCGAACTCGGGACGCCCGAGTGCAAAGGCGCTATATGTCGGCGTACTGACCACGAGGCCATTGACGCCGACGGCGGAGATATTTTTTTTTAGCTAGGACATACAAATGAGGAAAGATTACTGCTATCTCTTTCCAGTTTCATTTAAATTCATGTTAAACTTAAATGCAAGCCTAAATAGCCTATAACTAATCAAATCGCACTATGTCACTATATCACCAAAAATCCGCTATCTCAAAATCAAACTCCTCTCACAAAAACCCACGAGGTCAAGATGCGTTGATTTCACTTTTATACAGATGTGCGACTGTGTGGTCTGTTCCCGACCGTGTCAATCAAACGCTGATTCGGCGGACCACACCTGATGAAACACTTAGTGAAACACTTCGAGGCTTCGTTTGGCCATAGTCACGTGACATAGGTGTTTTGAATCACGCTTCGGATCAGTGTTTTGAAACATCTGCGCTTCGGGATCTCGCAAAGCTTCGGAACGACTGTTTCGCGTCAGCCATCCTTACTTCCAGACCAACTATCGTGAGCAGTCTTGAAGACAAGGCAAAAACCGCTTATCCACCTATCTGGTGTCTGTTGACCCACGATACTCATTGGTGCCTTCAATACCTGCAAACGTGGTCAGTACCTCTGCGCCGCCATTACACACACTGCAACACACGCACGCACGCACCCACTCGCATAGCTTTCGTATTCGCACATTCTGTGTGCTTAGTGTTTTGTTTATAATTGTTGTTGCCCGTTAAAATTATTGTTGCTGTTGATTTAATGTTGGTGATTTACTTAATGAGATGTTTATCCAATGTTTTCTTTGTTCTCTCTTTTCTTTTCTTATGGACATTTTTTTGTGAATGAATGTGGACACGAATCTGCGAACGTGGATTAGCGTGACGCGGTCTGTTTCCGGCCGGGTTCGGATCTCGAAGACCAGAGACCGCTAGTGTGAACTTAATTTTTTTTATTTGTTTTTTTATTTGTTTTTTTGTCCTTTTCGTTTTTTCTGAGTGATTGTGATTTTGAGCATATGTGGAAGAATAAATATCCCTTGTGAAATTACCTTTTTTCTTGGATTATTATTATTATTTGTTGTGTAACAGGTGGTTACATTTTGTGCTATCCTGGGTTAAGTTAATTTTTGACAGGTTTAATCCTGTCTGGCGCCCGAAGGTTTTTTCTTTAAAATAATTATTTAAGTTAGGGCGGCGACCACCGTTACAGAGTGGCGCCCAACGTGGGGCCTGAAACCTGCTTGAACTATTGAACACTTGAGAGAAAAAAAAAAAACTCTGAAACATTGTGATTCGTAAACTTTATTTTTTTTTGATGGAAAATTAGTGAAACAATGAAATTGTCTGAATTTATCTTGTAAATTGTTTATGCTTGAATTATTATTTTGTGTATAAACTGTGAACGCTAATTGAACAATTAGAGTTGTTATCTCTAAGGTGTCACAGTAATTGATAATTGTTTGAAGAATTGAAATAAGTGAAGGTGACTTACAGTACTTTGAATACTTATTGTTTTTGATTTACTTAGTGTTTTTGAGATAATACTGATTGAACAGTTGTGAAAAGTTGTATTTTGTTGTTTAGTAGAAATATTTCAGGGACAAACAAACTGACACACATCTCATTTACTGATATTTATTGTTTTTCACACTCAACATTCTTACACTCAATCACAGCAATCATGGCGCATACCCCTCCTTCCCAAACTACTTTTGTGGAAATTGAGCCTCCACCAGACATCTCAACTCCAGTATGGCCGCCTGCACTGCGACCGTGGATGCCTCTGGTACCACCTCCATGTGCTCCTGTGTTATACCATACCCCCACTCCACTCAGTCCTGTTCATCCTGGAGCCCGTGTGCACATGTCCTCTCCTGTTCTGGCTGGGAGCACTCCAGTGCAAACTCTCACCTGGGCACCACAAGTGGATAACATGCAACTTTGCACCTCATCTGAAGGTGGAACTCCTTCTTCAGTAGCACAACAACTGAGTTGAAAAGTGAAGTGGAGAAAGGATTTCAAAGTGTCAAAAAAAGTGCAGATCAACAAAAGTTAAGTGCATTGACACCACCAGATCCCAGCACAACCAGTACTTTATCCCAGCCATCTCCTGCTGCTCCAGTGACTCCTTCAACTTCTTCAACCCCTCCTTTAACATCTGTGGTTAAAAGTGACCATATTAAATTAACTTTCCCCACATTTGGAAGGCCTTCAGACGATGCAGACCCCCTATTGTACTTAACCAAATGTCAGGATTTTTTGGCTATACATCCCCTGACAGATGCAGACATGCAGCACGTGACTGGTGGGAAGTCAGACGGTCCACCATAACCACTTGGAATGAGTTTGAGACTGCATTTCTATCTGCTTTCCTTTCTGAGGATTATGAGGACGAACTGGCTGAACGTGTCCGTACTAGGATTCAAAGAGACACAGAATCTATTAGAGACTTTGCGTTTTCTTACAGAGCTCTCTGTAAAAGATGGAAGGCAGATTTTACAGAGGGTGAGATTGTGAAGATGATACTTAAGAATATCAAGCCGTACCTTGCCAGCCAATTGCGTAGCCGAGTGAATACTGTGGAAGAGCTGGTAAAATTAGGACATCAACTGGAAAAAGATTATGAGCAACAGCTTTGTTATGATTGTGGTCGAATGGGCCCTAAGCATCAAGCCACATCACAAAGACCCTCCTCAAACCAACCTACTGAGAAAATCCCAGTTCAGTGTTGGAGATGTAGAGGACAGCATCCACCAGGAAAATGTCCACACTATACCTCTCCCCAGTCACCTCAGACATCTGGTCCACAGTATTCCACCAGCGGCAAACAACCTTATCACCCCAAGTCAGGTGGTCATCCGTCCAACAACTCTGTTGCAGCAACAAGAAGTCATAAGTCACAATCAGCAACCAAGAAAACCTCTTCCTCATCTACAAGCTCTAATGAACGTGTAGCGATACCTCAACAACTAGTTGTTCCCCTTTGTATCGATGCCTGGTCAGGTAAAGCCATTGTGGACACTGGTGCATGCTACACACTCATCAATGAGAATCTCATGAGGCAGCTTACATCCCCGGACCAGCTGCAACCATGGTGCCGTGGTCCTCTTTATCTGGCAAATGGAAAAGCAGAGACTCCATTAGGATGGCTGAATACCACAATTAATTTACATGACCAAGCATTTACCTTACCTACTGCTGTACTTTCATCCCAAGCTCTAGCCTATGCTGTAGTCTTGGGGTTGGACTTTATTTTCTTCAGTAGGCTGCAACTCAATGTCATTGATCAAAAATACTCCTTCAAGCTGGATCCTTCAAAAGAGTACCCCTTTCAACCAGGAAGTGTGCCAAATGTAAGTCCCCAAAAAGAGATATGTCAACTTAATGAAGCCACACAAAACCTTTCCTTATTAACTTCTGTGCCCCCTCCATCATCACCATTGCAAATTCAACACCCGGATGGTATTAATGAACAGACATTGATAAAAAATGCTGTAGACGCTGCTCATTTACCCTTTGATGATAAGCTACAGTTACTCCAAATCCTGAACGAAAGCCCTCAGGTGTGTACTCTCCGTACTGGACGTACTGAGGTTCTCCAACACCGCATCTATGCCACCAGCCAAGTCCCCATTAAACAACGGCCATAACGTTTGTCTCCCCTCAAGCAACTTGCCCTGGAGGAGCAACTTGATGAGATGTTGAGGCAAGGAATAGTTGAACCATCCCACTCTGGTTGGGCATCACCGGTGGTCTTAGTACCCAAAAAAGACGGCAAATTTAGATTTTGTGTGGATTATAGAAAAGTTAATTCTGTAACAGAAAGTGACGCTTACCCTCTTCCCAATATAACAGAAATTCTGGAATCACTCTCTGGGGCAGCCATCTTCTCAACGATTGATCTAAACAGTGGATATTGGCAGGTGACCATGGACCCCAACAGCAAAACCAAGACAGCCTTCATCACTCCTGCAGGTCTCTATCAATTTAATGTTATGCAGTTTGGGCTCAAAAATGCTCCCGCAACTTTTCAGAGGCTCATGGAGACAGTTCTGGGAGAACTAAGGAGAAAAATATGCTTTGTGTACATCGATGACATCATTGTGTACTCGCCTTCAATAACACAGCATTTCCACGACCTCCAGACTGTCCTCCATAGACTAGAAACTGCTGGTCTCACCATAAACTTGAAGAAAAGTCAATTTTGTCTTCAAGAGCTCACTTTCCTAGGACATGTTGTAAGTATCAAGGGCATTTCAGCAGACCCATGTAAGACTGAAGCCATTCATGCCTACCCTGTGCCTACGAACTTGAAGGAAGTTCAGCGGTTCCTCGGGTTAGCAGGGTGGTATCACCGTTTCGTTCCGAATTTTTCCAAGATTACTGAACCCCTCAACGCACTGAAAAAGAACGGACATAGTTTTCAATGGTCAATTCCGTGTCAGCAAGCTTTTGACCAGCTTAAGTCTCACCTCACCTCCCATTCTGGGCCATCCCGATCTTCAGCGGCCATTCATTGTTTACACCGATGCCAGTGACATCGGCCTGGGTGCCACATTAGCACAACGTAGGGACGTAGGCAGAGAGGAGGTTATCCGTCATCCGTTTGTTTGCACATGATGTTGCCAGTATGAGCGAGGATTTATGATGGAAAGACGGCTGCGAGTCAATCAGCTGTTTCATGTGTATGTCTGGTGCGTGACTAAAGCAGTGCACTTCCAGACCAACTATCGTGAGCAGTCTTGAAGACAAGGCAAAAACCGCTTATCCACCTATCTGGTGTCTGTTGACCCGCGATACTCATTGGTGCCTTCAATACCTGCAAACGTGGTCAGTACCTCTGCGCCGCAACACACTGCAACACACTGACACACACTGCAACACACGCACGCACGCACCCACTCGCATAGCTTTCGTATTCGCACATTCTGTGTGCTTAGTGTTTTGTTTATAATTGTTGTTGCCCGTTAAAATTATTGTTGCTGTTGATTTAATGTTGGTGATTTACTTAATGAGATGTTTATCCAATGTTTTCTTTGTTCTCTCTTTTCTTTTCTTATGGAAATTTTTTGTGAATGAATGTGGACACGAATCTGCGAACGTGGATTAGCGTGACGCGGTCTGTTTCCGGCCGGCACGGGGTTCGGATCTCGAAGACCAGAGACCGCTAGTGTGAACTTCATTTTTTTTATTAGTTTTTTTATTTGGTTTTTTGTCCTTTTCGTTTTTTTCTGAGTGATTGTGATTTTGAGCATATGTGGAAGAATAAATATCCCTTGTGAAATGACCTTTTTTCTTGGATTATTATTATTATTTGTTGTGTAACAGGTGGTTACATTTTGTGCCATCCTGGGTTAAGTTAATTTTTGACAGGTTTAATCCTGTCTGGCGCCCGAAGGTTTTTTCTTTAAAATAATTATTTAAGTTAGGGCGGCGACCACCGTTACAAGTTAATATCTGCCTAGAAAATCGCCTAGTGTTAATCAGCATCACTATTTGTACTCGTTGTGAATACGCAGGCCACAAGAAGTAATTAGGTGGGGTTTATTTATTTTTTTAGATCACTTTTACTCAGGCCATGCTAGCTGGCAACAAAGGATTCCATTCATTGTGCTAAGCTAAGCTAGCGCCGACCCTGTCAAACTAAAACAACGCATGCACTGAGACAAAAATGCATTTGCCCACCTATCTAAATGTAGGAAAGAAGGTGAATAAGCCCTATTTCAAAAAACGGTGGAGTGTTCCTTTAAAAAAGGAAAGGACCCAGTTGAGTGCTCCAGCTACAGGCCTCTTTCGCTTTTAAATGCAGATTTAAAGATTTACGCTAAATTACTGGCCCGACGGCTTCAAGGTCATATGACAGAACTGGTTCATAGTGACCAGACAGGGTTTATAAAGTCTAGACTTGCTACTGATAATGTTAGAAGACTATTACACGTTATAGATGGTGCTCAAGGCTTAAGTTCCCCTGCTGCTGTCCTTTCACTAGATGCAATGAAGGCCTTTGACCGCCTGGAGTGGCCATTTCTGTGGTCAGTGTTAGAGTTCATGGGGGTCGGTTTGCCGTTTATTAATATGATTAAGGTCCTGTATAAAAACCCAACAGCTGTAGTACTTACGGGCAAAATTGGTTCTTCTCCCTTTGCCGTCTCGAGAAGATCAAGACAAGGCTGCCCTCTTAGCCCTCTGTTATTCACCCTTTCTCTTGAACCACTGGCGCAAGCTATCCGCGGCTCACCCACAATCTCTCCAATTTCCATCAGAGGAACACATCATCATGTCTCACTGTATGCTGATGATGTTTTATTGTATATAAACAACCCAGTACAATGTATCCCACGTTTTGTTTCTGATTTCAAAATAAACTGGCAGAAATCAGCTTTGCTACCTTTAAATCAGGCAATGTGTAATGTTCCCATCCCTGCATCTATTCCAGTCACTAAAAACTTAACTTATCTGGGGATAGATATCTCTTCCTCCATACAGACAATTATTAAAAACAATTTTTGTAAAACACTTAACAAAGTTGTGGCGGATCTGGACAGGTGGTCTAACCTGCCAAATTCGCTTCGTGGCAGGGTAGCCATAATTAAAATGAATATTCTGCCCAGAGTCAATTTCGTCAGCTCGATGCTCCCCCTTCCCCCGCCCCTTAATTATTGGAGCAAATTACAGTCAGCAATAACTAAATTTTTGTGGCATGGCAAACGACCTTGCATTAAGCTCACCACTATGCAGCGAGAAAGGCAGGCCGGTGGCCTGTCTCTCCCAAATTTTAAGTTCTATGAGTGGGCCTTTACACTTAGACCTCTCCTATCCTGGTTTCAATCTGATGCTCAAGTGTCTTGGCGAGCTTTGGAGGAACGGATGATAGCTCCATACTCTTTTACTAACATTCTGCATGCTAAAATCTCACCCATCGTACCTTCTTTTTCTTTTATTTGCAGTTGAGATTGGCTTTAAAAAGCTTTAATGGTGCTCCTTTACAGGCCTCTCTCACACCACAGCCACTTCGAAAATTGTTTCACTCTGTTGGGAGTACAAGGGGTTTTGGTTCTTGCTGCGGTATGCTTATAGACCTCTGGCGTTGGACACGGTGTGGAGGAGAGATGTTCCAGATTTGGCAGATTTGACTTTTGGAAGATGATTGCCTTTAACCTCTCTAGGTTGTTTAAGATTAGATTGCCCTGTACGCCTGCTACACTCATATTGAATGATTTTTCAAGGTTTGGTTTGACACTGGATAAGAGAAGAGCATTGCTGGCTGGACTAAAAAACTAATTGCCACACGTTGGAAACCTCCACATTCACTCTCTTTTCGAGCTTGGGTTTTATATGGATAATTGTTTACTTGGAGTTGTCGACAGCTAGAGTCCACGGTACAAAAGAGTCAGCAATAGAGGCTTGGCATTTACTGCTAACCACTCTTTGTGGGCTTCAGATTTAATTTGTAACTGAGATTTGGAGATCTGGATACAGGGGGTGGGTGGGTTATACCTGGGTTTTAAAAAAAAAAAAAGTAAATTAAAAAATTTTCTTCATTTAGTTTTTTATCCTCTTTTTATTTTATTTTTATATTATGTTAATCATATGCTTCATTATATATGCTTATGTATAGGTATTGTAGCGTTTATACGCCCACGTATAAATATTATTAATTATTATTCATAACGGAATATGACCAATAATTAATATTTTAATTATTTTTAATTATTTTCAGAATTTACTGTAGCAGAATCAATAGTATGATCATTTTATCAGTTCATCCAATGAACAGAAAGCATAAACAAGTATTAACTCTAGGAAATATAATATCTTCCTGGCCAAGAAAGAATTAATCCCCAGCTAACAATAAATTACGAAGTAAATTAAGGGTAACAGCATAGGTAACTTAAATCGAAGTTCAAGACAATAAATCTGATAAGCACACACGAGTAATCTCTTTTAAATACAAACAATACTTTATTGATTATATAGGCTACTAACACATAAAGCTAATATCTAACACAAACACACGCATACACATTCATACGAGTTGCAAAGAAAGAGAGAGAGAGAGAGAGAGTTTTAAGAGATGAGATGATTAAATCCCAAGTTTCTATGCACTAATAAGACACAACCTGAATGAACCATCAAACATTAATTTAACCCTTCTATCGTTTTAAGACAGGTTATTAAATGTATCAATGCACTAGTTAAGATTTTAGCCTGGAGGTACTTGCGTCTTTGCTTTTCCTTTTGGGAATTCCTTTTGTTGCGTAAAAGGGGGGTTTCCCTTTGTTCGTTCGTCGGCTGGCCTCCTCGTGCTTGGATAAATGTCTGTGGCGTTCCAGTCACGTGGTGTGCTGGAGCTGCTGAATGAAAAGTCTTTGAAGTTGAAAGTGTTCGTTGAAGCCGTGAATCGTTGACCGAAACTTTGCCGCAAAACTTTACTTAAAACCGAGACTTTCAATCGGAAAAGAAATGATGACTCAGAAAAGAAAGGAAATTGAGAAGAGAGTATAGGCTAGTAAGATGGCTTGGATGCTGTTGAACCCGTTCTTCTGATCTTAATTTGGGTTCCTTCTGCTCCGTCTGTTACATGTTTGTTAGTCTGGTTTAGATCTTCATCTTTTTCTGCCCATCTTTGTTCTGCCTTTGTTGAGAGTTCTTCTTCTAAAACTTTGTTTGGGTCTTAAGACTTTAAACTCAAAGTTTGTCCCACCTCCTGAAGAGATCGGACCAATTAGATACTGTCTTTCTTTGTCTTGTCGTAAATCATGCGTTATCTGGGATCTCCTTACTCTCCACGCTCTAGCAGAGAGTACAGAGGCCACAGTTTAGACATTATTACCATTATAAGAATACAAACATTTTACACAGATTTCAATCAAGCCATCTTTTGAATCATGAGCATACGATCATATTGATATGAAACACAACACACTTTCATTCAAACATCTAACAGTTATAACAATTACATGAATTATATGGGATCTAAGCATATTAGACACACATTTATTGTAGACACAAAATTGAATCATTGCAGTTGCATGATGTTTGATTTATAAGTCCGTTGAAAATTGTTCTTGAATGATTTTATGTATAGTTAGGTAAAATCTCAGTTCTCTGGTTTGAAAAGAAGAGAATTGGTTTGTTCGTTCAGAGGTCCTTAAGGAGGAGGGGGTCTGGAATGTTGTGGGCTCGAGTTGTGTCATCTCAGAACCAATCATTCTTTTCCAAGCTATCTCACATTGACAAGTTCTTCCTTTAGCTGGGCTCATAAAAGTTCTTAGTTGGGGGTTTTCGTTGGTTAGCGTAGACTAGCTGGAGACTGTGAATGATTCATGGCTCTGGGTTGAGTTTCAAGGATTTTGATAGGTTAACGTCTCTTTGTGTGTAACGTTTATGGGCTTAAGACAGCCCTGGGGTCACAGGTATTTCCTGCTGAAATCTGTTTGTCTCTCGTGGGACCTTGGGTCTCACGTCATATCTTGACCAGTCAGTGTTTCGGCACAAATCTAGCATTGTCCATTCATTATTTAGTTAGTGCTGGGGGCTCCTTTAATTAGTCAGACCGGTGATGCCGGACCCGATGGCAAGATTGATGACGATCATGAGGTGTTCTGAACAAATCTTCTCTTTTGTTTGGCAGGAAGTAGAGAGTTTGAACTAATTTTCTGGAAGAAGATTAGTTGGTGGTTGGTTTCTACCCATTGTCGCTACAGTATGTATGTGAATATATATATTTATACTCTATTTTTGTGGCTTGTATATACCTGTATGTATTGTATTTCTAAAAGAAAAAATAAAGAAAAATTTGATCACAAAAAAAAGAAGACATTTCTCAGTTTCATTCATGGTGAAAACATGAAACATGCCATAGTTTAGTGGAAGATTGCTACCATCAACTGGAAAACAAACACTTTTGCTAGTGCTCCATGAATAGTTTGTGCATGAATAACATTTGGACGATGACATCACTATTTTATCCAGAGTGGCTATATATAAATGAACTAAATTACAGTTTTTTACGATTGTTAAGACAGATTTTTCAATACTTTTAACAATTTTCCAAAACTCTTAACACAGTTAGCGCTACATCCGTCTGTGTAAGCTATACTATTAACACATTTCTTGTTGCTTTAACACAAAATGCATACAATTAACACAAATTTAAAATGCTTGAACTTCTTTTACACACAAGCTCAAACAAGACCAAAACAATGGATTTTTACTGCCAAATTTACCAATGCTTTAACACTGTATGTCAGAACAGATAACACCATGTTCTAAACCTAACCTTACAGGCTAAAGTCAAGGTGAACAGCTGCTTATATTGTGAATTGAAACACAAATATATCCCCTGTATTTTATTCCATTGCTACTGAGAAACAGCTGATTGAAGTTATGCAAATATGGGACAATGTGGCATTCCACCATTCCTGTGCAGTCACAGCCTGGTTTGACGCCCATCAGAGGATGATGTCCATTTTCCTTGCCCCTTACTTCCCTTTCCTCAACCCCATTGAGGAGTTTTCTCAGCCTGGAGATGAAAGGTTTTTGACCATAGTCCACAGGACCAAATGTCCCTCCTGTATGCAAAAGATGCTGCATACCAAGACATCACAGCTGAACACTACCAGGATAAGGCAAGCCAAAAGATTCTTCCCAAGATGCCTTGCCAGGGAAGATATCAGGTGTGATGTGGATGAGAACGTGGACAAATGCAGAAGACCGGGCAGATTAGAAGATGGCTTTTTCTGTTTGTATATTTTGTATTTTCACATACAGTAATACTGTAAATGGCAGCTATATTGCATATTTTTGTTATCTTGCAGAAATGTCCTGTTGCAAATAAACCCGTTACTGCAGCAATTCTGTCTCTGTCTTCTTTTTTCATAAACCATACATTCTATAAAGATACTTTAAGAAGGGTTATTTATTTTGTTGTATTGAATTTCTGCTGCAAAAAACAACAACAACAACAAAATGCATGCATTTACATTACAAACAAAACAAAAATGTAGAGCAACTAAAAAAAAAAAAAAAAAAAAAAACTGCAGTGCAAAACACATTCTATGATCAATACAATATACTGTCTGTTGTATAAGGGCACACCTGACACATAAAATAATGCAGTTTCTGTAATTTCAGCAGATGATAGTGTTTTCTTTGTCATTGTGTAATGATTGACTAAATGTTCCTGTTGGAAGAGAACATGTGTTAGTGTTTTGAATAATTATTTGATTTTGAAACATGTTTGCAGTGTTTTGTTAGACATAGTGTATTGTGTTAGTGTATTATTGTATTTTGAAAATTAGTTTTGGAGTTTAGTTTACAATGTGTGATTTTGAGCATGAAATTAACCGTTTTGCCAATTGTGTGTTTTAGGTGTGTTGGTGTGTTAAGAGTTTAGGAAACTTGTTAAATGTATTGAAAAAACTGTCATAGCGATTGTAAAAAACTGTAAAGGTCCTGTTCTTCGTGATTCCATTTTTCAAACTTTAGTTAGTGTGTATTGTTGCTGTTAGAGCATAAATAATACCTGTAAAATTATAAAGCTCAAAGTTCAATGCCAAGCGAGATATTTTATTTAACAGAAGTCCCCTTTCAAAGCCTACAGCGAACGGCCGGTTTGGACTACATCCCTCTACTTCCTGCTTTAAAGGGTTAGTTCACCCAAAAATCTCCCACTACGAGTCTTTTCACGTAGTGTTTAAGTGTAGCACGTCTGTGTTGCACGTCGCCACGTATCACACACATGACCAGTGTCGCCCAATAGTGAGCCTACGTGGTGACGTGCAACACAGACGCGCTACGCTTAAACACTACGTGAAAAGACTCGAGGCCCAGAGAGAAGGAAATGAAAAGTGGAATAAAGTTGTTATTTTTGTTTGTTTTTGCGAAAGTATTCTCGTCGCTTTATAAACTTAAGATTGAGCCACTGGAGTCACTTGGACTATATTAACGATGTCTTTAATACATTTTCTGGGCCAGCAAGTTATAGTGTCTTAGAAGCCTATGGAGGAATGAGACATCACTCAGATTTAATCAAAAATATCTTAATTTGTGTTCCGAAGATGAACGAAGGTTTTACGGCGTTGGAACAACATGAGGGTGAGTAATTATTGACAGAATTTTCATTTTTGGGTGAACTAACCCTTTAATGACGTCAGTAGAACAGTTTTTTTTACTTACCTCCGCCCACAGGAATACACAAAAAAAGGGGCCGTGGTCTTGTTGCGCTCCCACGGAGAAAAGGAAGAGTTGCGTTTGTAGAGTGTGTTTGTCGCCATGTCGTCGAGACGCTGTTATTTTCATCCCGGAGTCAAATCACCAATAACACTGAGCGCATGCATCTCCACGTTATGGTAAGAGGCGTGACCTTTTTCCGGGCAACGTACGCTAAGCTGCTGTCGAATCACAACACAGGAACCGCTGGCACAATCAGAACTCGTTACGTATTTCTGAAGGAGGGACTTCATAGAACAAGGAGGTCATCAGCCCGGTTTTAGGACAGTGAAAACAGCGGTATACAGATAAGTAAATTATGTGAAAAATACTGTTTTTTTACACACGAAACATGAACACGTTATATTGCACACTGTAAACACAATCAAAGCTTCAAAAACACAGGAAAAACGGGATCTTTAATAACTTATTTACAACAAAAATAAACCATCACTGAACTTACTTAAATTTTTTCTCGATTGTTTACACACATTTTCTGGTACTTGAGACACAATGACCACAACATGTAACTCATTCACCAACCCCCTGAGCCAATTCTGCTGAACTACAAGCACAATTCCTGCTTTACACTCAAATTGCAGTTCTAAAACACACTTTTTTCAAAACACTACACACAATTCTCTGCTTTTGGCACAATTTTCATGCAGAAAATCTCTTGTTTTCACAAGGAACACACTGCCATTCACATATGCACACTGACTCTTCACATGGGCAAACACCCGTCACACAGTTTTACAATTAGCAATCAGAGCTTTAGTATAAAAGGGCAACAGGTGAGCTCTTCAATGGAGCAATGGATGCCAACATTGGATTTTTTTTATTACTGTAACTGTATACAGTCAATTCTTCTGTTGTTTTGTATGTAGACCACTGTATGTACAACTTTGTGTTGGTTGGGATGTACACTGTGTACATTGTTTTTGTGGGAAAAATACAGTTTTTCTCAATTGTTTACACACAAATACTGGTACTTGAGACACAATGACCACAACATGTAACTCCCCAGCTGGCATTCGACTGACCTTAAACGTTTAAATGTGGTTGAAATAATGTCAGTTTATGGAAAAACATTAATTCAACGTCAAAACAATGTTGAACACCAAATGGTTGAAATGGTGTTGTTAACTCACTGTGGATTCAACATAGAAATATAAATAAAATTTGAGTTGTACGTCAAATCAACATTATTTTTACAACCATGACTTTTAAACATTTTGTTGAAATATATCAGTAGAAAAATAACGTTGTTCCAACATCCAAACAATGATGATCAATTAACTGTTGAAAAAGTGTTGATGCATGAATAATGATACAACGTTGAAAGATCAACTCTGAATTAAACGTTTGTTAAGTAACATTAATTCAACGTCAAAACAACGTTGAACACTAAATGGTTGAAGTGGTGTTGTTAACTCACTACGGATTCAACATAGAAATAAAAATAATTTTTTTAGTTGTACGTCAAATCAACATTATTTTTTTACATCCATGACTTTTAAACATTTTGTTGAAATATATCAATAGAAAAATAACGTTGTTCCAACATCCAAACAATGCTGATCAATTAACTGTTGAAAAAGTGTTGATACATGAATAATGATACAACGTTGAAAGATCAACTCTGAATTAAACATTTGTTAAGTAACATTAATTCAACGTCAAAACAACGTTGAACACTAAATGGTTGAAGTGGTGTTGTTAACTCACTACGGATTCAACATAGAAATAAAAATAAATTTTTTAGTTGTACGTCAAATCAACATTATTTTTTTACAACCATGACTTTTAAACATTTTGTTGAAATATAGGCTATCAGTAGAAAAATAACGTTCCAACATCCAAACAATGCTGATCAATTAACTGTTGAAAAAGTGTTGATACATGAATAATGATACAACGTTGAAAGATCAACTCTGAATTAAACGTTTGTTAAGTAACATTAATTCAACGTCAAAACAACGTTGAACACTAAATGGTTGTAGTGGTGTTGTTAACTCACGGATTCAACATAGAAATAAAAATAAATTTTTTAGTTGTACGTCAAATCAACATTATTTTTTTACAACCATGACTTTTAAACATTTTGTTGAAATATAGGCTATCAGTAGAAAAATAACGTTCCAACATCCAAACAATGCTGATCAATTAACTGTTGAAAAAGTGTTGATACATGAATAATGATACAACGTTGAAAGATCAACTCTGAATTAAACGTTTGTTAAGTAACATTAATTCAACGTCAAAACAACGTTGAACACTAAATGGTTGAAGTGGTGTTGTTAACTCACGGATTCAACATAGAAATAAAAATATTTGTTTTAGTTGTACGTCAAATCAACATTGTTTTTTTACAACCATGACTTTTAAACATTTTGTTGAAATATATCAATAGAAAAATAACGTTGTTCCAACATCCAAACAATGCTGATCAATAAACTGTTGAAAAAGTGTTGATACATGAATAATGATACAACGTTGAAAGATCAACTCTGAATTAAACGTTTGTTAAGTAACATTAATTCAACGTCAAAACAACGTTGAACACTAAATGGTTGTAGTGGTGTTGTTAACTCACGGATTCAACATAGAAATAAAAATATTTGTTTTAGTTGTACGTCAAATCAACATTGTTTTTTTACAACCATGACTTTTAAACATTTTGTTGAAATATATCAATAGAAAAATAACGTTGTTCCAACATCCAAACAATGCTAAACTGTTGAAAAAGTGTTGATACATGAATAATGATACAACGTTGAAAGATCAACTCTGAATTAAACGTTTGTTAAGTAACATTAATTCAACGTCAAAATAACGTTGAACACTAAATGGTTGTAGTGGTGTTGTTAACTCACGGATTCAACATAGAAATAAAAATATTTGTTTTAGTTGTACGTCAAATCAACATTGTTTTTTTACAACCATGACTTTTAAACATTTTGTTGAAATATATCAATAGAAAAATAACGTTGTTCCAACATCCAAACAATGCTGATCAATAAACTGTTGAAAAAGTGTTGATACATGAATAATGATACAACGTTGAAAGATCAACTCTGAATTAAACGTTTGTTGAGTCGTGATAAAAGCGCTTTCTAACGTTACATCTTTTCTTTTTTTTTTTCTTTTTTTTTGCATAACACATTTGTTACAATTTGCCGAAAAAAGAAATTGATCTTGTAATACATCATTTAGATACAATTCATGTTTTCATAAGGAATAAAAAATTAAAATAAATACACATCAGCCAAAAGAGAATTGAGACGCTTTCTACATCTCCTGGCGTACTTTGAGAGCAACTCCAGTCTGATTGATCATTTTGGAATATCGTTCAACACAAGAGCTTGATTGGAGGACGGCGGTTGTCCATCACACAACTGTGATTCTATTGGCTCTGACGGTTCCAGACAACACCCGATTGCGCATGCGCGAAGTGGGTCTGTGTTGTCATCGTCAGGCAGATTCTGACCTGGACGGGTTCGGAATGAATTTGGTGGTAACATCTCAAACGGTAAGCAAAGTTTTTGAAGTCACATTTTATAACTAGAAAATTCCTAAATAAATGTTGTGTGTGCCTGACTCTGTCACATATATTAATATGGGCGTCGTGACGTCATACTTGGCGTGGCGGCCATGTTGATGGCCTCGCGAATGTAAACATACAGCAAGTCGAACGAGGAGAAACAGAGTAGGGAGAAGAAAAGAAAGAAAAAAGATGCTAGAATCCCGAAAAGGATGTGGAATTTACCGGGATACGTTAAATGGGGAAACCAGGGACCAGTATGTGGACAAATTTTCCTGTAAAATATCCCGTATTTTAATACCTTACTCTCATAACATTAATGTTAGCCCTTCCATCGGACCTGTCAGTCTCTGCACTGTTGTCCTGTTTCTACCCCCTTGCCCTTTCAGCGAAACAGATGTTTTCAAAGCATCGTTTTGCTTACTTGAAGTCAACCTTAGCGTGATATTGGCCTTTTTAAGATAACAGCGTGGTTGTTGTGAGAGCACGATTTCATGCCAATCTGTAAGCAAAGTCACGTTAGACCTAGCTTCACAACTCGCATAGTTAATGCTGCAGTTTTGTAGTACGAATTTTTGCTGTCAGCAGAGGGATAGCAACAGAAAGATGAATGTTGAAATTTTCTTTTTTCGGGATATTTTATAGGAAAATACTATACGGGAAGACAGCGGGACAAGAGCTCTGCTGGAACAAGTTATGAAGTGAAGCCGGCAAACACTGAAGAAGAGCTTGAAGCTTTAGAGAATCACTTGGAGGACAAGAATGAGGGAGTAGAACTGGTAAGTTTTAAATAATTAATCTTGTAAAGTGCTGGCAAAGTTTCATTATGACAATTGGCTTGTTCACTTTGGTGACCACTACAAACTCCTCGTCCTCATCATGTGCCTGCTTTGTGGAGGTCTGACTCTGACCACATTTTCTGGTTATAATTTTAATTTCTTGTTTCTTGTTCTTTTCCGAGTAAACAACTGAAGATGTTGGGAGGCGTTGATGCTGCAGACCATGTGAAGAAGTCAATGGCTGCGTAAGTAACTTTATGTTCCTTTTTTGCATTAGTTTACAGTGATGTTCCCTGTCATATACTGTCATGCACTCCCCCCACACACCCACTTACTCACTCTCTGCTACATTTTCATAATGAACTTGATTGCAATATAATATTCTAATATAAATCTGTTTAACCATGGCAGAACTATGACAAATAAAATGATGGCCATAATGAGCCTCAGAGGAAGAAGTGGGAAGGTTGCCTTCATGAAGACCCGTCTCTACAAGATAATCTGTGGTGAGTTTGCTTTAACATAGTAGTTTTGTAACAGTGTTTTAAATAATTGAATATAGTAAGCAGAATAATAATTCATAAGAAATGAAGAAATCATTTTAGTTGGAGGACTCTACAGAGCATGGTCAAATATTATATACAGTACTCCATTCTGGGCTCTAGACTAACTTCTCTACCGGCAGCACTGGTTACTACCAACTGCCTTTTGTTGCTTGCCCAAGCACATGATTATCAATGACCTTGCACATTGATCAATACTAATTTATATACTTGAAACATTGGCAATTCCACAAAAGTTGATATTTGCAAAATATTTTAATTTGAGAGGTTAACGTTTGCTAATACTGATCTGTTTCCCCCCCCCCTCATCAGACGCTGTCTTGAGCTCATTTGATACAACTACAACAAAAGTAGACGAATACATGGCCAAATACTTGAAATATGCACCAGAGAGGATAGGTGGCGGTGGCAGAAAGAAGTAACAAGAAGGGAAGATTTAACCAGCCGTGTTCAATGTTGCCCAATGTTTGGGCCGTTTTTCTAAAGGTTAAAGTTCGACACGTGTAAAATGATGTTGTGTGAAATGTTGGCACACTTGCAGCCATGCAATAAAGCATGTTTCTTACGTCAGTGAAATGTCTTTATTAATCTTCTTCCTGGTCTTGCTTTGACCAATTGGCTTCTTCCTAGCTGACTGTTCAACGTTGATTAGATTGACGTTGTAATGACATTGCTATTTCAACGTTGATTAGATTTGCAAAATCTAAACTAAAATCAATATTGATTCAACGTTGGCAAATTCACCTATGTTGAGAAACGTGACGTTGGAATGACATTGCTATTTCAACGTTGATTAGATTGACGTTGGAATGACGTTGCTATTTCAACGTTGATTAGATTGACGTTGGAATGACGTTTCTATTTCAACGTTGATTAGATTGACGTTGGAATGACGTTGCTATTTCAACGTTGATTAGATTGACGTTGGAATGACGTTTCTATTTCAACGTTGATTAGATTGACGTTGGAATGACGTTGCTATTTCAACGTTGATTAGATTGACGTTGGAATGACGTTGCTATTTCAACGTTGATTAGATTGACGTTGGAATGACGTTGCTATTTCAACGTTGATTAGATTGACGTTGGAATGACGTTGCTATTTCAACGTTGATTAGATTGACGTTGGAATGACGTTGCTATTTCAACGTTGATTAGATTGACGTTGGAATGACGTTGCTATTTCAATGTTGATTAGATTGACGTTGGAATGACGTTGCTATTTCAACGTTGATTAGATTGACGTTGGAATGACGTTGCTATTTCAACGTTGATTAGATTTGCAAAATCTAAACAAAATCCAACGGTTATCCAACACTGACACCTGACGTTGATTCAACGCTGACTCTACGTTAAAATGCCAGCTGGGTCATTCACCAACCCCCTGAACCAATTCTGCTGAACTACAAGCACAATTCCTGCTTTACACTCAAACTGCAGATCTAAAACACACCTTTTTCAAAACACTACACACAATTCTCTGCTTTTGGCACAATTTTCATGCAGAAAATCTCTTGTTTTCACAAGGAACACACTGCCATTCAAATATGCACACTGACTCATCACATGGGCAAACACCCGTCACACAGTTTTACAATTAGCAATCAGAGCTTTAGCATAAAAGGGCACCAGGTGAGCTCTTCAATGGAGCAATGGATGGCAACATTGGATTTTTTTTTTTTTTTTACTGTAACTGTATACAGTCAATTCTTCTGTTGTTTTGTATGTAGACCACTGTATGTACAACTTTGTGTTGGTTGGGATGTACATTGTTTTTGTGGGAAAAATAAAAATCTATTACTGTAATAAAATATATTTCTTACTGTGTATTTGTGTGTTCTGAGTATAAAAACAATATTCTCAAATATTTTACAACACACTTATGTATGTACTGTCTGTAGTAAGTGTAACACTGAAAAAAAAAGGCCTAAGTCATTATGATGAATGGAGAAGAAGTGTTTTCCATTCATCTTAGTGTTTTACATTGAGCACATCAGTGTTCAACTGGTTCTTATACATGTCTATTCATATAATAATAATTATAATTATAATAATAATTCGTTACATTTATATAGCGCTTTTTCTGAGACCTCAAAGCGCTTTACATAGATGGGGGAATCTCCTCAACCACCACCAATGTGCAGCATCCACCTGGATGATGCGACGGCAGCCATATTGCGCCAGAACGCCCACCACACACCAGCTTACTGGTGGAGAGGAGACAGTGATGAAGCCAATCAGTATATGGGGATGATTAGGAGGCCATGATGGACAGAGGCCAAGGGGCAAATTTGGCCAGGATGCCGGGGTTACACCCCTACTCTTTTTCGAAGGACATCCTGGGATTTTTAATGACCACAGAGAGTCAGGACCTCGGTTTAACGTCTCATCCGAAGGACATTTCATATGATGGTTTGTGTGTGTCATTTGAAAACAAAATACCATTTTGAGAAGAAATAACATTGTTTTGAATGTAAAGTTTCATTTTGCAGGAGAATTGAGGGGTTTTGCCCATTGTGTGTGTGTTTTTTGATTTGTGTGTAGAGTTCTGAGAATATGAGGCATGCTTTCAGAAAATGTGTGTAAACAATTGAGAAAAACTGTAAAATATATTCGTTACCGTGTATTTGTGTGTTCTGAGCATAAAAACAATATTCTCAAATATTTTACAACACACTTATGTATGTACTGTCTGTAGTAAGTGTAACACCGAACAAAAAAAGTGTTTTCCATTCATCATAGTGTTTTACATTGAGCTCATCAGTGTTCAACTGGTTCTTATAAATGTCTATTCATATGATGGTTTGTGTGTGTCATTTGAAAACAAAATACCATTTTGAGAAGAAATAACATTGTTTTGAATGTAAAGCTTCATTTTGCAGGAGAATTGAGGGGTTTTGCCCATTGTGTGTTTTTGGATTTGTGTGTAGAGTTCTGAGAATATGAGGCATGCTTTCAGAAAATGTGTGTAAACAATCGAGAAAAACTGTAAGCTGGACTATGACACTATTTTCTTCTAGATCTGCTGTACTGGAGAAGCAAGCTTTTTTGCGTTATTTTCCTGTTATCACTGAAAAGCTGCCTTGAAATAATCTGTATTATAAAAAGCGCTATATAAATAAATGTGACTTGACTTGAATGCTAGATGTAATGCTCTTGCTATTTGTGTTTAGACCGTAATGTGTGTATATATATATATATATACACTCACCTAAAGGATTATTAGGAACACCTGTTCAATTTCTCATTAATGCAATTATCTAATCAACCAATCACATGGCAGTTGCTTCAATGCATTTAGGGGTGTGGTCCTGGTCAAGACAATCTCCTGAACTCCAAACTGAATGTCAGAATGGGAAAGAAAGGTGATTTAAGCAATTTTGAGTGTGGCATGGTTGTTGGTGCCAGACGGGCCGGTCTGAGTATTTCACAATCTGCTCAGTTACTGGGATTTTCACGCATAACCATTTCTAGGGTTTACAAAGAATGGTGTGAAAAGGGAAAAACATCCAGTATGCGGCAGTCCTATGGGCGAAAATGCCTTGTTGATGCTAGAGGTCAGAGGAGAATGGGCCGACTGATTCAAGCTGATAGAAGAGCAACTTTGACTGAAATAACCACTCGTTACAACCGAGGTATGCAGCAAAGCATTTGTGAAGCCACAACACGCACAACCTTGAGGCGGATGGGCTACAACAGCAGAAGACCCCACCGGGTACCACTCATCTCCACTACAAATAGGAAAAAGAAGCTACAATTTGCACGAGCTCACCAAAATTGGACAGTTGAAGACTGGAAAAATGTTGCCTGGTCTGATGAGTCTCGATTTCTGTTGAGACATTCAGATGGTAGAGTCAGCATTTGGCATAAACAGAATGAGAACATGGATCCATCATGCCTTGTTACCACTGTGCAGGCTGGTGGTGGTGGTGTAATGGTGTGGGGGATGTTTTCTTGGCACACCTTAGTGCCAATTGGGCATCGTTTAAATGCCACGGCCTACCTGAGCATTGTTTCTGACCATGTCCATCCCTTTATGACCACCATGTACCCATCCTCTGATGGCTACTTCCAGCAGGATAATGCACCATGTCACAAAGCTCGAATCATTTCAAATTGGTTTCTTGAACATGACAATGAGTTCACTGTACTAAAATGGCCCCCACAGTCACCAGATCTCAACCCAATAGAGCATCTTTGGGATGTGGTGGAACAGGAGCTTCGTGCCCTGGATGTGCATCCCACAAATCTCCATCAACTGCAAGATGCTATCCTATCAATATGGGCCAACATTTCTAAAGAATGCTTTCAGCACCTTGTTGAATCAATGCAACGTAGAATTAAGGCAGTTCTGAAGGCGAAAGGGGGTCAAACACAGTATTAGTATGGTGTTCCTTATAATCCTTTAGGTGAGTGTATATATAGGCTAAATAATCATGAACACAATGACGGGGTGAAATGGGCTGTGATGCATGGGGCACCAGGTAAAATCTTGCCTAGGGCAGCAAATTGGTCAGGGCCGGCCCTGATTACAGAAATGTGTGTGCAAATGATTTGTTGAAAAGCAGAGAACAGTAGCCATTCCTTTCAACATAAAAACTTGAAGAGAGAGAGAGAGAGCGCGAGAGAGGGAGGTGTGTGTGTGTGTGTGTGTGTGTGTGTGTGTGTGTACTAACATTTACGTCGGTGTGGGTTCCCATCGGTGGGAGCACATCCACCTAAGGGGTTCCAAAATCGGAGTGGGGCCCAAAATGGTGGGCCACTCTGATTTCAATTGAAATAAGCTCAGCAGCTTCCCCTGATGCTACCATTGCTTTTTTTTTCATCTCTAAAAAGTGTCCCGTAAGGTAGCAAAAACTGGGTAAGTGTGTGAAGGTGTGTATCGTCTAGCTTTTTTTATACCGGAAGTCAGGATATACACTTCCCGCGAAATCGAATACACACCGCAGGAATCTGAAACCTTTGGCCAATGAAATTACTGCACTGTACAATCAGCCGCGAATGTAAGGAAAACTGCAGAAATTGCACAAGAAGAAGTAGAAGAAGAAGAAGACTTCAAGGATAGAAGATTGAAGACAGAAGAAGACGGAGTGATTGGAAATCTGAATATTTTTACAAATAGGCTACCGACCTCTGCATGCAACAGGTAAGCTAGGCATGGTTTTCATGGTGAGTTTATTTTACCTCTTTTGGCTGCAATGTAGCTAATGTTAGCGACATAATATTACTATTAGCAGTTAGCTTAACCTAATAACATGTCACGACGGACATGACAGCGGGGCAGAGACGGGGTGCAGTGAAGTCGTGTCGTTAAAAGTGGAGTTGGTTGTGAATTGTGAGGTTTTTATGGTGAGTTCATATTTTGCCGTTACAGTATATCGTGATGTTTGCTACCTCGTTTAGCTGCCATGTAGCTAACGTTAGCGACATAATATTACTATTAGCAGTTAGCTTAACCTAATAACGTCACCACGGACATGACAGCGGGGCAGAGACGGGGTGCAGTGAAGTCGTGTCGTTAAAGGTGGAATCGGTTGTGAATTGTGAGCAAGACAGGACAGGACTCGCTGATGGAGGTTAGCCAGAAGCTAACGCAGGACTGAAGCTACGGTGCCGTTTTGGAGTCAATCAATTTAGTTGTGGATGTTTTGGTCACATAATTTTTCAATAAAATTGGCAAAATACAAAGTATTTAGTGAAAAATCTTTCCTGCTTTCAGTTGTCCATGTCCGTGACAATGTGAAGTGATGCTTGCCATTTTAGCATCTTATCTCAACTTCATTTTATATATATATATATATATATATATATATATATATATATATATATATATATATATATATATATATATTAACAAATAAAAACACAGTCTTAAATATATATTTCTTAAAAAAATATATATATATCAAGGCTCGAAATTGCGACCATTTTGGTCGCATATGCTCCTGAAATTTAATCTGTGCGACCTAAAAATATATTTGGGAGCATTTGTGCGAGTGCAAATAATGGTTGTGGTGCGACCTGTTTTCATTTCTCTAAAAAAACGTTTGCAAATTACTTCACAGTGTGTACCTTATGTGCACTGATACGCGATGGCCGGACCATCATTCTGTCCAACGTTATATAACCAATCCAGCAGTTTTCCTGCATTGAATTTTTTTTGGCGGCCGCCAAAGCCTTATTTGATCGGTGAGTGATGTAGAATAGAATGACTGCTGCGCTTGACAGGGCGCAGATATAAGTACGAGAGAGAGCACCGGCAGCGCGCGCGCACTCTCAAGTCTTCAAACAGCACGAGCGCTGTCTTGCTCTCTCTCCCTCGCGCATATTAATCAAAATCATTTGACACGATAGAAAAAGGGCGGAAGACCAAGGTTTCACGTGGAGCATTCGGAGGGGTTTTTTCTCCTGAATTACCGCAGAGTATGAATTGTGCTAAAAAATAAACTGCCGGGATAATCACACGTGTGCCGTAGGCTACACGTCCACTAATAACACGTCCGATTCGCGAACTAATGACTCATTTGAACCGATTCACTGAATCGGTGTATAACAAATCGGTAACACTTTACAATAATGTTCCATTTATTAAATTATAGTTAACTACGTTAGTTAACATGTACTATTAATAAACTGCACTTTGTTAATTTGTTAACCATTGTTAATGTTAATTTCAACATTTAGGCTACTAATAGCCTATATTATTGAAATATAATTTTTGTATTTGTTAACATAGTTAATGCACTGTGAAGTAACATGAACGAACAATGAACAGCTGTATTTTTATTAACTAAGATTAACAAAGATTAATACAGCATATTAATAGCAATAGAGTGCCAAGTGCCAAGCAAAAAATGCAGGGACAGGTGTGTGGCAAACAAATCAGGTTCATCAGGTTCGATTATTAAGGCTTTTAATCGGCAGGATGCTGCTGGTCGTTCCACTCTATTGGCAGAGCTAATTATACGTCAAATATAACATCGCATACACCATCGCCAAAGAAGAGCTTGCCTTCACTAAATTTAAACCCATGTTGCAGCTCATGGAAAAAGAACGGAGTTGCGATTAACATGACGTATGCAAATGACAAATCATGTGCCTAAATATAGCCAGAAGACCAAATTTTAAATCTTGGCCACAGGATGTGTAAAGCCCCAGTGAAATGAAATCTGTTAATATATAATTTGTAGTTGTGGTGCTCCTTAATTTTTGGTGGGTGCTCCTAAATTTTTGCTGGTGCTCCTAACTTTTTGAAGTTGGGAGCACCAGTGCTACCAAGTAAAAAAGTTAATTTCGAGCCCTGTATATATATATATATATTAACAAATAAAAACACAGTCTTAAATATATATTTAAAAAAAAAAAATATATATATATATATATATAAAACATTTTTAACAAATAAAAACACATTCTTAAATTTCAGAGCATCACTGTGACTGATCAACAAATGTAGCAAGATTTGAAACCTTTGCTTGTTTAGACTCAATACTTCTAAGGGAAGTTTTCACCAAGCTTTTTGTCTGGGTAGTACCGGCCTACCCTGGACCCCCTCATAACCATCCATGCGCGTATGTATGAGGAAGGATGTGATGCTGCATATGTCAGTCAATCGTCATGTGGCAACGCCGCCATGCTGCTGTACCAGAAGTTAAGTTTGACAGCTGTTACGACCCCCGATATAGTCTAGGAGTTCGGGGGTCCAACATTTAAAATTGACATTAAAGAGAAACATACATAACCCACACTTTGTGCAAAAAAACATCCACCAATCCAGTAGCTGTGCAAAAAGCCAACACCTTTATTCTGTACAAAAAGGTTATAGGCAAAAGGTGAAGAATATAAATACATACAGTGGATACAGAGTTTCTGTAAGATGTTCAATAAATATTTACAGTGGATACAGAATTTCTGTAAGCTGCTCAATACCACAAAAAAAAAGAAAGAGGGGACGTGGACGGCGACAAAGAAAATAAAGTAACAAAACCAAACGAAGTCTAACTTGTAGATAACCTCTAATCCTAACTAAGAAAAGAAAGAAAGAAAACAAAGATCTTCAGCGTCCAGGACGCCCTATCTAATCTCCACTAACTACCCATAACCAAAAGTACATGGGGTGGCACTCGCCCCTAACCTAGTGTACTAGACAGCTCAAAAACCCTACGTGTTGCAGTGTATGTCACGTGACATTCTTACCTGTCCGCCTCTTTCAGGACTAGTAACATACAGCGGGACACTGTATACTCAAGTTACATAAAACAAAAAGAAACGAACACAAGAAGAATGGAATCATACACTAAAATCAAGCAGCACAGAAACAAAAAGGGTCACAGAAACAAGAGCAAGGTAATTTGTGCAAGATATCAACAGAAAGCCGTGCGTGTGAAATAAACGTCTGGCGTTCTCTTTTATCCGAGGTGGTCTTTTCCCATTGGTGACAGATGATTGATGACGTCAGCGCTGATGATGATTGACAGATTACCGGACCAATCCCGGGTACCTAAGAAGTGAAAGTAGACAAGAGAAGCGGGGAGAGAAACAAAACAAAACACACGCAACACAGGGAAGTAACACCCCTACCCATAAGAACAAACATATAATAATTATAGTTTGTTACAATCCAGAAGAGAGAGAGAAAAAGAATAATAATAATAAAATAAAATAGAGAGAGAGAGAGAGAAAGTCTAACCCAAGTCAGGAAACTAACCACACCTAGAAAGGGCATCAGCCACTACGTTTTCTGCTCCTTTCTTGTGACGGATTTCCAAATTATAATTTTGCACAATCAGAGACCAGCGCATGAGCCGCTGATTCTGATTGTACATACGAGAAAGAAAAACTAACGGATTGTGATCCGTATAAACAGTGACAGGGAGAGAACTGGAGCCTACGTAAACCTTGAAGTATTGTAGTGCCAACAGTAACGCCAGAGCCTCCTTCTCAATGGTCGAATAATTACACTGGTGTTTATTAAATTTTCGAGAAAAATAACACACAGGATGTTCGATGCTATTTTTGTCCTCTTGAAGGAGTACCGCGCCAGCACCTACGGCACTTGCATCGACCTCCAGTTTAAAAGGCAAGGCAAAGTCTGGAGCTGCTAGGACGGGAGCACTACACAACAAAGCCTTTACACTTTCAAATGCATGCTGACACTCCATAGACCAAACAAATTGTTTGGATGGACTCGTGAGGGGGTGGACCACACTGGAAAAATTTCGACAGAAACTGCGGTAGTATCCCGCCATGCCCAAAAATCGGCACAACTCGCGTCTTGTTGTGGGAATGGGAAATTCGGCTATAGCAGAAACCTTAGCTGCTACAGGTCGAACTTGACCCTGTCCAACCTCCTTGCCAAGATAGGTAACCGTTGCTTGAGCAAATTCGCATTTGGCTAGATTTAGTGTTAATGTAGCTTTGGCCAACCGATCAAACACAGTTTGTAACAAGGATATGTGTTCTGACCATTCTGAAGAGTACACTACTAAATCATCCAAATATGCGTTACAATTTGGCACACCCGCCAACACCAGATTAACCAACCTTTGAAAGGTAGCGGGTGCGTTACGCAACCCGAACGCCATAACCTTGTATTGCATAAGGTGATCGGGTGTTACAAATGCAGAAATATGCGATGCACGAGGAGTTAACGGCACCTGCCAATATCCCTTTAATAAATCCAATTTAGTAACGAAACGTGCAGAACCAAGGTTATCAATGCAATCCTCCATACGAGGAAGAGGAAAGCAATCTGGCATAGTAACAGCGTTGACTTTACGATAATCCGTGCAGAAACGGAATGTTCCGTCTGGTTTAGGAACAAGCACACACGGCGAACTCCACGGACTATAACTAGGAATGGCTAAACCATTTTCTACTAAATATTTGACTTCTTCTTTCATAATAGCCCGCTTGTATGCATTAACACGGTATGCATGTTGTTTGATAGGAGGAGAATTGTTAACATTAATATCATGTTGTAACACCGAAGTTTTAGTAGGGGTGTCATTGAAAAGAGTGGGACATTTTTTAATCAACTGCATAATGTCTTGTCTTTGAGATTCAGATAGATGAGTTAGATAGGAAGACAATTCCTTCAACAATTCTGAGTTACTCAGTCTAGTACATTGCTGCGGTGCATTACGCAGCACGAGACCATCTTCATCAGCACCAGCCTTTCCGACTGAAGATGAAACCTCGCCAACTACTGCAACAGACAAGACAACAGGCACGGATGTTTCCTCAGCAGTTTTTTCCTGTGGACCCTCCCTACAATGATATGCTTTCAACATATTGATATGGCAGACCCGTGACTTGCGTTTCCTATCAGGAGTGCAAACCACATAGTCTGTCTCACTCAATTTCTTCTGCAATACATAGGGACCCGAAACACGGGCAGACAAAGCTGATCCTAAAGTTGGCAGTAATATGAGCACTTGGTCACCGGCATTGAAAGAACGAGGGACGGCTTTAGCGTCATATTGACGTTTCATGACTTTTTGGGCGGCTGTAAGTGACTCCCTTGCCTGTGCCCAAGCATTATGCAAACGCTCTCTAAAACGACTAACGTAATTCAGCACATTAGTCTTAGGACTTGCATCAATTTCCAATATGTTTTCTTTTAGGAGCTTAAGTGGCCCCCTAACATTGTGCCCGAAAACGAGCTCAGCGGGACTGAACCTGAGCGACTCCTGAACAGTTTTGCGCACCGCAAACAACATCAACGGGACGCCTTCATCCCAATCTTTACCAGTGTCTTCGCAGTACTTCCCTAACATAGACTTAAGCGTCTGGTGGATTCGTTCCAGTGAACCCTGACTCTCCGGATGATAGGCACTTGCAACTCTATGGGTGATGGAAAGTGATTGCAAGACCTGATTAAAAATCTTAGACATGAAATTTGTCCCTTGGTCCGTTTGTATGATTTTCGGTAAACCAAATGTAGCGAAGAATTTAATCAATGCTTTGATTATGACAGAAGCAGTAATTTTGCGAAGTGGTATTGCCTCTGGAAACCGAGTGGCCGTACACATTATCGTTAACAGGAACTGGTTACCCGACTTTGATTTAGGCAATGGCCCGACACAATCGATAATTACATGTTCGAAAGGTTCTCCAATCACCGGAATAGGACAGAGCGGAGCCGGGGGAATTACTTGATTAGGTTTCCCCAAGCACTGGCAAGTATGACAGGTGCGGCAAAATTGCACCACATCCTTCTTTAACCCAGGCCAAAAGAAATGTTTAAGGATCCTATTATAGGTCTTTGTGACACCTAGATGACCTGACAACACATGATCATGCGCTAAACATAATACGTGATGACGGTAACAAGAGGGGATAACGATCTGATATACAACATTCCAATCACCGTCCTTTTCAGTATTTGGACACCATTTTCGCATCAACAAATTATCCTCCACAAAATAAGTCACTTTCTCCTCGCTAATCTTATCTGAAGAAACAACTGAGGTAAAGCATTTGACCAAAGACTCATCCTCTTTCTGCGCAGCAATAATCTGTTTACAAGACATAGGCAAACCTAGTTTAAATTGATTACTGAGTGTCTGTGCAGCACAACATGGTTATCATCTAACAAGTTAACTTCTCGGCTTCAACAGGCTCGGTCAGCTTTCAGTGTGCACATTTCAGAATTTGCATATTTCATTAGCCCGTGTTTGATGTTAAACAATGTGCATCCTGCAATAGAAAAGCTCAGTACACAGCTGTTGCAGCGTTTATGTGTTAGTATTAATGTCTGTTTATTTATTTATTTTACATAATAGATTTTTTTGGTGACTTGCTATTTTTCAAAAACCTTTTTGTGAGATTTGCCTTGACTAAGTATGAATTACAATTATTTTCACAGAGCCATTATGTCCACAAGGAGGAGGAGGAAAAAGCCTATAGACGATGCAAAGACATACATTCTGTCTTGCACTGACAAGGATGGGTTTATGCCGAGATTCATTGACCGTTACAAAGGTAAGTTGCAGAAGATTCCTTGACACAACTTGTGCATTTCAAAAGCAAAAAAGTATTATTGTTGATGTAATGGCAGGGTACAGTTTTTGTGTGTTTTCAGGTTATATATTCCTATTTGATTTTTTATTTGTTTGCCTTTGTCAAAGACAGACAGTGATCGAAGTGAGTGTGATACTTTACAGCCCTGGCAAGATTGTCAGAGTGCTTTGTCAGAATATTCTACTGAAGTGTCCAGAGAAGTAGAGCCTATTGCTGTGGTAGACTAGCTGCAGTTTAGAGTTTAAGGCAAATTTTCATCTTGATTGATCCCAAATAAGTGACATGGAAAGGAAAGGGCGAAGTTAATAGGGATAAAACATCTGCATTATAAAACATTAAAAGTAGATTTATAGTAGAAGTAGATTTATAAACATAGAAAAGTAGTAGTCATTAGCACTGCAACCCACTACAGCACCCAGGTTTTGATCCGCCATCGTCTTCTCTACTCCTCAGAACCTGAGTGGAGTGGGGTAGGAGCTTGTGGCCCCCCCAGAGTTATTACATCACAACTCCAGTCTGTTTTAGGCTGCCTTTTAGTGACTGCCATTGGTTCACAGCCATTTGAATGCAGAAATACTCAAAAATGCAATTTTGAGCTTAATTTTCTAAAGATATGTCCTCTAGCTTTAGAAAAATGCCACAAGAACATGTTAACAACACGAAAAACATGATTTTCATCGGAGTGGGTCTTTAAAGCTCATTTGCACAATACATTATTTAACTAGTCTCTCTATTTGTTGTATATACGTTTGTTATATTGCTTTTCTGTGTCCTATATTTATTTTGTAAATCAGGAATACTTTGTTTTTTATATTGCTATTTAATATTTAGTTTCATGCCTTGCTGCGGCTACAATGTAATTTTCCAGTTTTGGATCAATATAGTACATCTGTCTATCTGTTTATGTCAAAATTCTGAGTTGCATGATGTTCTTACGCTTCACTGGTGTTACCTGCACTAAATGGTACACGGCACTCTCAGTTTAAGGGAACCGAACAGAGCATAGACAGGACCTCAGTGATGCATTGATGTGGATGGGTCTGCATCAAAAACATTTTTTGGCCACATAAAGTCTGATCAAAAAAGCACTTTACCTGTAGAGTGTGTATCACAACTGGGAGAGTGCTGAGCATTGTCTGCAGGTAATACACTGACTAGACGCAAGAACCTCAACCTCACTTTGAAAATACTGTAGTATCTCTTTTTGAGTCCCAGAATGAAATGTTTAATTATTATATATTATTGTAGGAAGAGGAGTGTTTGCCACACACCCCATTGAACCCGGGGACTTCGTGTTGGAGTACAGGGGTAAACTCCTCACACAGGAGGAATGCAAGTCAAGAAAATACTCAGAGATTGAAAGCACATTTCTCTTTGACTTTCAGTGGCAGAATCATCACTTATGGTAAACATTGAAAGATGGATGTTTTGTATTGATTTAGAGAAATTACGAGTTAACCCTGAAACAAGGGTTTAATACTTGATGAATGAATTAAGCACAAATACTCTTAAATTATTTTGAAAATAACTCTTTCAATAAAACTTTTAAAAAGATGTAAAACTATTACCATTTTTCTGATACTTTTCAGCCTGGATGCATCTGAAGAAGATGCATCTCTCGGAAGATTGGTCAATGACAACCACAAAAATCCAAATTGCGTTATGAAAAAAATCATAGTTGACAACAAACCACATTTGTGCCTTTTTTCTCTGAAGAAAATAGAAATAGGAGATGAAATTGATTACAACTATGGTGATTCAAAATGGCCTTGGCGCAGTAAGGTGAGTTGGTTAGATTAAGTATAGAGATTTCTTTTTTTAAAGTTTTTGTTGCAAAAGCAATTTTGTATTTCTCCAATATTAACCATGTTTCCAATATTACTCTTGACTGTCTATGGAAATGCATTTAATCTTTGATCTGTGATGTGTGTTAAAATGAGTTCTTCTTTATCTGCAATCCAGTTGAAAAAAAACCAAGCTCCTGCTGCAGCAGTAGAGAATGAGACCAGCCCTGTTCCTAAGACGCTTAATGATAGACCAAACCCAGATCAGACCTGCACACAGGTAAAAGTACATGCAAACACATTCATCTGTGCTGACATGTATGTGGTGGTGTTCTATTACTAAAGTGGACCAATGCTTATGTGGCTTTATATTGGGTGTTAAAGGCCAGGTAATGTCACACACACCGGCATGTTTCCAGTCATGTTCTTATGGGGTCCTTCCATCTTCCAAATACATTTGTTTCTCTAGTCTCTCCTTTACACACTCATATGTCTCTAGTCTGACCCATGTGGGGCCCTTCCGTCCAGTTCTTACTGTAATTGTTATTAATGCACTATGGCAACACCTGACGTGACCTTAACTATGATTTTAACATTCGTAATTGTATACTGTATCTGAGCTGTTAGATGTTTTAGAGCAATATTTTGATTTGATCCACTGCAAACTTCTGGAATAGACGTGAGCTGCTTTTTAGTCCATGCTCTCAGTTGAAGTTCAGTGCTGTTTCATTATTAGATGACCTTATTAGCCTGTGAATGTCTCTTCATACAGTTTTGAGTGTCTTCTTGTCTGTCTATTTCAGGTGAAAGGCCTTCAGACTCCTGCTGCAGCAGTAGAGAATGAGACCAGCCCTGTTCCTAAGACGCTTAATGATAGACCAAACCCAGATCAGACCTGCACACTAGAGGTCTTCACGGTGAACCCGAGACCCGTCGACCCGGGACCCGACCCGGGACCCGTACGGGTTCGGATCTATATTTTAAATTATCAGCCGGGTCCGGGTCGGGTCCGAATTTATTACTTCGGGTCCCGGGTCTTTTTAACATTGTGTGTAATACCCGTGCGATCGGAGTCATTAGATCAGACTCGGAGAAAACCCGGCCGTGATTAGACACTGCTTGTGTTTTTTTGTAACTTGCAACTTGTAAAATTAGGACACTCAAAATAAATTGCGTTAAAAAGCATATTTTAGGTTGTTCCAGCTAGGGTGCATGTGCAGTCTCAAGCGCGTGTCATATGTTTCTATGGCAACCAGCAGAGTTTCAGTGAGGGACCGCCAAACCGCGCTTTAGATTTTACAATATAAATTAACAGTCTTGTTTAATCTTAAAGTTTTAGTGGTCAGATTCAGACTCGATGCAGAGCAGAGAGCACGGAGTCGGAGATGATAGCAAATAAATAACGTCAGCGGCCATGGCACTGAACGAGCAATCGTTATTATAACGTTAGTTCAAAAGGGCAAACAGTCAAAGTTATTATGCGAGTTAACTCGAGTCAGAATGTATGTTACATGTGCAAAGTTGCATTTGTCATCCGTCACCGTGACATCAAGTGGACTTTTGAAGCTGAAATAATGAGTGGATTAAGCTTGGACTTGGAATAACTAGAGGAATAACATGAATAACTTTCTTGTCGGAGGATTGTAATGCATGATCACAGCCAGTCAGGTAACGTTAACGTTACAAGGAAGGGAGAGGAGACTACTACGCTTCCATGGCTCCTTAAATTAGGTAAGACAAAAAGTTGTATTTTTCGCAACAGGTTTATTGACTTGTAATAGCAGTTTAAGGTGGAATATATGACAATCGGGTCCAGTCGGATCTGTGTCTTCCCGGCGGTTTCGGGTCCAGCTTTCAAATAATAGACGGGTCCAGGTCGGGTCCGGTTAGGCATTTCTCGGATCTGCACGGGTCCGGGTCCACCTTTTGAAATAATTGACGGGTCCGGGTCGGTTCGGTTTAGCACATTACGGGTCTCTTTCGGGTTCGGGCACGAATTTTTGGACCCGTGAAGACCTCTACTGCACACAGGTAAAAGTACATGCAAACACATTCATCTATGCTGACATGTATGTGGTGGTGTTCTATTACTAAAGTGGACCAATGCTTATGTGGCTTTATATTGGGTGTTAAAGGCCAGGTAATGTCACACACACCGGCATGTTTCCAGTCATGTTCTTATGGGGTCCTTCCATCTTCCAAATACATTTGTTTCTCTAGTCTCTCCTTTACACACTCATATGTCTCTAGTCTGACCCATGTGAGGCCCTTCCGTCCAGTTCTTACTGTAATTGTTTTTAATGCACTATGGCAACACCTGACGTGACCTCAACTATGATTTTAACATTCGTAATTGTATACTGTGTCTGAGCTGTTAGATGTTTTAGAGCAGTATTTTGATTTGATCCACTGCAAACTCCTGGAATAGACGTGAGCTGCTTTTTAGTCCATGCTCTCAGTTGAAGTTCAGTGCTGTTTCATTATTAGATTACCTTATTAGCCTGTGAATGTATCTTCATACAGTTTTGAGTGTCTTCTTGTCTGTCTATTTCAGGTGAAAGGCCTTCAGACTCCTGCTGCAGCAGTAGAGAATGAGACCAGCCCTGTTTCTCAGATGCTAAATGATAGACCAAACCCAGATCAGACCTGCACACAGGTAAAAGTACATGCAAACACATTCATCTATGCTGACATGTATGTGGTGGTGTTCTATTACTAAAGTGGACCAATGGTTATGTGGCTTTATATTGGGTGTTAAAGGCCAGGTAATGTCACACACACCGGCATGTTTCCAGTCATGTTCTTATGGGGTCCTTCCATCTTCCAAATACATTTGTTTCTCTAGTCTCTCCTTTACACACTCATATGTCTCTAGTCTGACCCATGTGGGGCCCTTCCGTCCAGTTCTTACTGTAATTGTTTTTAATGCACTATGGCAACACCTGACGTGACATCAACTATGATTTTAACATTCGTAATTGTATACTGTATCTGAGCTGTTAGATGTTTTAGAGCAATATTTTGATTTGATCCACTGCAAACTCCTGGAATAGACGTGAGCTGCTTTTTAGTCCATGCTCTCAGTTGAAGTTCAGTGCTGTTTCATTATTAGATGACCTTATTAGCCTGTGAATGTCTCTTCATACAGTTTTGAGTGTCTTCTTGTCTGTCTATTTCAGGTGAAAGGCCTTCAGACTCCTGCTGCAGCAGTAGAGAATGAGACCAGCCCTGTTCCTAAGACGCTTAATGATAGACCAAACCCAGATCAGACCTGCACACAGGTAAAAGTACATTCAAACACATTCATCTATGCTGACATGTATGTGGTGGTGTTCTATTACTAAAGTGGACCAATGCTTATGTGGCTTTATATTGGGTGTTAAAGGTCAGGTAATGTCACACACACCGGCATGTTTCCAACACCTGACGTGACATCAACTATGATTTTAACATTCGTAATTGTATACTGTGTCTGAGCTGTTAGATGTTTTAAAGCATCTTTTTGATTTGAATTTTGATTTTAAATATTTTGATTTGATGCAATGAAAACCCCTGTAATGAATTGGACCATGGACCAATGCTCATGGGGCTTTAAAGTAGTCAGGTGACCTTATTGGGTTGTAAAGGCCAGGTAATGTAACACACACTGGCATCTTTCCAGTCCCATTCTTGTGGGGCACCTTTTAATGCATTATGGTAACATCTGGGGAGAAAAAATAAGAAAATCTGCATACTGGGTTAAAGCTCACAGTTACCTTTTTTATTGACTAAAAAACAAACGTTTCGATCCAAATGGTCTTCCTCAGGCAACTATATGATAGTATTGTAATACTATAGAATAGCTGTACTCTGATTTTAACATTTATAATTGTACAATGTCTAAAAGGGCTGATGTTCACATTTCTGGATTTAGATTTTTAGTCAGACCATGCGATGTTTCTTTGGCCAACCTTTCTAATTCCATACTTAATGAATTTTTGTTTATTTTTAGGTATTTACTGTCCAAGGATTTTCACTGGTTGATTATCCAGATAGTGATGAAACTGATGAGGATGGTATGGAAAACGAACCTCTCACCCCACACCTGGATGTTATTATAGGCCAGAATGATATTGGCCCAGATGTTTCAGATCATTTGTACGATTCAGATGAAACTGTTGTGAAAGAAACTTGTGATGAGGCTTCTCCAAGCAACCATTCCAACAATCAATCGGATGATGAACTTGTTCCACCACTGAGACGCACAAAAAGCATTCTGGTAAGCCCCAAAACACATTTTAACAATATAATTAACTTGTTTATGTGATAAATTTTGTGCCACTAGTAAGCGAATTTGAATTATTTTATATTTGAATGGGAATCATTCACTTTGAACCTGAATCGATTGTTTTGAACAATTGCTTTTAAAATCTGAATCTAAATGGACTCATTTGAAATTGAATCTATTGGATGGGCATAAACACCTGCAGGAGAGATCGGTGTGTGCTTAAAAAAAAGAAAGAAAGATACAACGTGCCCAGTGGTGTAGGCTACTGGTCAGCCAGCATACCGGGACAAACCCCGGTAGGCCGACGCTATCACTCTCGGACGCCGCGGCCGGTCTCTGTTGCCAAAATCCGGTTGAGTCCTCCTCCTCGCCTGGTTCATTAATTATCAATTAAATACAATCAATCAGTAATCATTTATTAGAGAAGCTCATCTCTTCTTTTCTGACTGATTGCTGATTTTTTATTGATAGGGAGACAATTGTGAGGTGAGGAAGACACTTCGGAAAATTATTGACTAATCTCTCCCTCTCTCTTGAGTAGTTCCATGTCTACAGGAATGACACTATATCATTATGATGAATCATTTGCTGTGAAGTCATTAAATTTAACAATCAAATGCATGAAAACTGAAAATTTACTCTTTTTTAATAATTTTGTCAACGTTTACTCCACCTGGAAGGCAGTTGGACATGGGCCTCAGCAGGTGGATGGAGGGGTAATATTGGTCAATAATTTTCATAGGTGTCTAGCTCACCTGACAACCTCTGAATGGTCTCCCTATCAATTAAAAATACAGCAATCATACAGCAAAATATCTCCATGTCTCCCTTTTTGCAGATGGATAGAGTACAAGATTTTAGCCACAGTCTCTATGATTCAAGTAGTGACAGCGCAGAGAAGACTCCTTTTTTTTAAGCCTGAAAGGGATTCACAGAAGCTGAGAAGAAAGTCTTGCCGTCCCGTAAGTCTTTTTTGGGGGGTGGGGGGGTTCTTTTGTGTTTTCATGATTGTGAAAATGTCTGTTGCTCTTGCTAGTGAGTCTGATGGGGATTCTTCTAATTTGTAAATTTACTTGTACTGAAAATGGTCCATACAGATTTTTCTTCATTTAGTATCCTGAGCCTGTTCAATCAGTATACTCAGGTTTTTTATATTTAATGTTGCAGAAATAGTTATTAACAGATGTGTTTGTTTTTTAAAGATTCAGATGAATCTCATGGAATCGGATGACTCAAACTTAGGTAGCGAAGAGGAGTATATTCCAAATCCCATGGATGAAAGCACAGAAAGTGATAGCAGTATGGAATTAACCCTGGAAAAGGAAAAAAAGAACAAAGGTGCATCATCCAGTCAGAGCAAGTTTAAGCCCAGAGAGAGAAGAAGTAGATCCTCCCGAGAGAGTGGAAGCGAGTCCTCCAGACAGAGCAAGTCTAAGCCCAGGGAGAGTGGAAGTAGATTCTCCAGAGAGAGTGGAAGCGAGTCCTCCAGACAGAGCAAGTCTAAGCCCAGGGAGAGTGGACGTAGATCCACCAGAGAGAGTGGAAGCGAGTCCTCCAGACAGAGCAAGTCTAAGCCCAGGGAGAGTGGAAGTAGATCCTCCAGAGAGGGTGGAAGCGAGTCCTCCAGACAGAGCAAGTCTAAGCCCAGGGAGAGTGGAAGTAGATCCTCCAGAGAGAGTGGAAGCGAGTCCTCCAGACAGAGCAAGTCTAAGCCCAGGGAGAGTGGAAGTAGATCCTCCAGAGAGAGTGGAAGCGAGTCCTCCAGACAGAGCAAGTCTAAGCCCAGGGAGAGTGGACGTAGATCCTCCAGAGAGAGTGGAAGCGAGTCCTCCAGACAGAGCAAGTCTAAGCCCAGGGAGAGTGGAAGTAGATCCTCCAGAGAGAGTGGAAGCGAGTCCTCCAGACAGAGCAAGTCTAAGCCCAGGGAGAGTGGACGTAGATCCTCCAGAGAGAGTGGAAGCGAGTCCTCCAGACAGAGCAAGTCTAAGCCCAGGGAAAGTGGAAGTAGATCCTCCAGAGAGAGTGGAAGCGAGTCTTCCAGACAGAGCAAGTCTAAGCCCATTGGTTTCGCAACATATTCTGAAACCAATGTTTCAGTGCCCCTGGAAGAAGAGCAGTATATCATTGTCAGTCCTACTTTAAAGAAAGATGATGGATCCAGAAGCTATAACAAGAAACATTTCTGCTTTTATTGCAGGAAGTTTGTCCAGAAAATGTCAAGACACTTGTGGCGTAAACACCAAGATGAATTTGATGTTGCGAAAGCATTCAGTTTTCCAAAAAACTCAAAGGAAAGAAAACTACAATTGGACTATACGAAATAAGGGAAACTTCGAGCACAACAGTCATGTTTTGGAAACACAAAAAGGAAAACTAATCCCATGTAAACAACCGGGAAAAATATCAGAGGGACATAAATTTGCACATTGCATTCACTGCTATGGGTTGTTCTCAAGAAGAGCGATGTGGCGGCATTTCAAGGTCTGCAGCTTCAAACCCGAAAGTACTAAACCAGGTAAAAAGAGAGTTAAGGCATTGTGTGCTTTCGCTGAACCTTCTCCATCGGAATATACAGACGCGTATTGGAAGTTCTTGAGTGTAATGATTCAGGACAAGATTGCAGTTGCAATTAAAGGAGACAACTGCCTCCTCAATTATGGGTTCAGGTTGTTCAAAAAGAATGAGAAGATACGCCAAAAACTGAGAGAACTTGGCAGGCTTTTATTGGAAGCTAAAAAAATCACACGTGTGAAGTCCATTCAAGAACTCATCAAACCTGAACAGTACTCCCAGGTTGTCAGAGCTGCAAAGAACCTATCTGGATTCAGTGAGGAAACTGGCAAATACCAATGTCCCTCTCTTGCACGCAAGGTAGGACACAGCCTGCAATCGTTGGCTATGTTTATCAAGTCCGAAGGACTGAAACAGAAAGATAAAGAAACCATTAAAGATGCTGACATTTCAACAGTTCGCACAGTTGTATTTAGAGAGTTGGAGGTTTGATATTGCAGGCCAGGCATTAACCCAGCTTAACAGGGCCAAATGGAATACACCGCAACTTTTACCTCTTACACAAGATATCCAAAGGCTACATTGCTATCTAGAAGAAAATCAGCAGCAACATCTCAAAGATTTAAAAGAACATCGTTCATCCACAAATTGGAAGGAACTTGCAAAAGTAACGCTGACTCAAGTTATGCTTTTTAATCGGCGGAGAGCAGGTGAAGTGTCCCGAATGCGCCTGTCTGCATACTTACATACAAGTACACATGTCTACATACAAGGACACATCAGAGGAACAGGGAGATGTAAATTTGGCCCTCACAGCGCTTGAGCAGAAGCTCTGCAGGCATTTTGTGCGAATAGCAATTGTTGGAAACAATTACCTCAGCAATTGTTGGAGGATTACCTCAGGGCCTGTGACTGCATGAGGCAATTTGTCAGTGAATGTGCTGACATAAAACATCCTCAAGCGCTAACATCAATTCAACTGAGGAAACATATTGCTACCCTGTCTACTGTTCTAAACCTCAAAACCACCGAGCTCGACCAGTTGGCAGACTTCCTTGGTCATAATATCGCTGTTCACAGGAAACACTACAGGCTCCCAGAAAGCACCCTCCAATTAGCCAAAATAAGTAAAGTCCTCCTTGCAATGGAACAAGGACGCCTAGGAGATTACAAAGGAAAGAGCCTCGATGAAATACAAGTCGATGTGAATGGTAATTAACTTTATATTCTTGAAGGCACAATATATGACATTTAGTCTTCCGCATTCAGAAAACAACTATTTACCATGTAAAACATAGGGCAGTAATGGTGACGGGATGAGAGATAATACTACTGTTGTATACTCTTGCAGATAGTTTCAGCTTTCCAAACTAAATTTTTTATCAATTATCATTTTAGAGACCATTGACATAGAGGGACCTTTAGCAGAGGACATTGAAGGTATGTGTATACGATGTTCCTAAATTGATTCTAAATGATCCGTTTTAGATATTTTGTGTATTGTATTCTTAAGTTATTTCCCTCTCCAGATGTCAGTATGCTAGGAGATGATGGGTCAGACGATGAGGTCAGCATGTCATCCACGCAAGAATGTACCTCCACATCACAAAGTCAAAACCAGGGAGTGTCTGCAACCGGTGAGCTTGAACGCAATTCTTACCTTTCGTGCATTTCACACACCACGTGGCAAAAATTTGAACATCAACAACTCCACCTCCCTCCTTTGTCCCACCCACCTCTTTCTCCTGAAACTCTGTCAGGAGACCTGTCTGATGCAGAGGCTGCACAATCAGTCAAACACAACCCCAGTTTTAAAACTGAACACTGCGTCAGTACTGCCTGAAATTACAAGTAGCATTAACTTCGAGGTTAGCGTGAACCCACCTGTTGCTTATAGGTTGCTCTAATCTCTCGGCACAGACTTCATACAGGGATAGCACAGCTACTCCAACACGTCCCTGTCACTACAGAACATCTGGAATGTGCGCGATAAGGTGATGCAGGACAATTCCCTGAGCACATTATCCAAGTCTGCTTCATGGCAGCAAACAGACTCCACGGTTGTCCGCATTGCTGAGCAGTGACCGCACTTGCACTGCAAAGGGTTGCCGACCCTCTCCTCACTGTCATCTCCGTCCGGAGCCGCTGCAGCTCCCTCAACTTCCGCAAAAACGGGTCTCTCAACCCTCCTCCTCATCACTGGCTCAAACGCATATGCCATCGGGTTAGATGACATCAAATAAACTCGTACAGCCTTGTCGTCTTGACATGTTTCCTCCTCATCTGTGTACTCATACTCGACTCGCTGTAACTGTGTACTCGTCTCGCTGTAACTGTGTACTTGTACACAGTTGAGGAGGAAAAATGTTTGAGTAGCCGTGCAATCCCTGCGTGAAGTCTGCGCCGTGAGATTGGAGCAACCTATAAACAGTAGGTGAGGGCACACTAACCTAAACGTTAATGCTACTTGTAATGTCAGTAACAACAGTCGCTTTCTGTCTGATGAAATCAGTTCATCTTATATTGTCCAACATACAATCTTTTCGGTGTACGGACGGTCTGTCGTCCGTACACTATATGAGGAAATATACTGCTTGAGGGCCACTATCCTTTAGGTCTTAGATGTTTCCCTTCTGCAACACACCTGATTCATTGTGCAGAGCTTGGCAACAAGCTGTTTGATCTATTTAATTTGAATCAGGTGTGTTGAAGCAGGGAAACATCTCAGACCTGCAGAATAGTGGCCCTTGAGGACTGGAGTTGCCCATCCCTGGGCTAACATGACAACTAATATTTTCACGTCACTAGTCACTTGAAAAGAATTTAGGACGATAGGAGACGGGATGAAATAAACTGTGTCTCTCTTTAAGAGACACAAATCCCATATACTGACTTCTTGTTAAGTGCCTTGAGACGACATCTGTTGTGAATCGGCGCTATATAAATAAACTGAATTGAAAATTAAATTGAATATACTAAATTATTTTATAAAATAACACAACCACTGTACTGACGGCTATTACATATTTCATGTAGTGTATACTACAATAAAGTTATTTCTTTGTCCAGATGTCAGTATGCCAAGAGAAGAGGGGTCAGAAGATGAGGTCAGCATGTCATCCCTGCAAGAATGTCCCTCCACATCACAAGTCCAAAACCGGAGTGTGTCTGCAAAAAAGAGAGGTAAGCTTTGGGGCTTGCACTCTTTTTTGGGCCAGAGCTACTCATTTATTTTTAAGGGCTTTTACTTTGCTTCCTTGACTCAACACTTGAAATATGTATGTCCCTCCTTACTGTCCGGTGCCACAAGCCTGACAGTGGCTTGAAAGAAGCTGTTGCAGGAACAGACCTTGTGAGCCTGTATTGTCACAGGTTGTAGGGTTGGGGAAAGACTGGCATTATCACCTTTATATCAATAAGAAGTCTGTTGTATTTTAAAAAAAAAATCTTTAACACTTTATGGAGTTACTCAGGAAAAATGCTTGCATTTCCTCCAACAACGGAGGTGTACAGTGACCAGTTGAAAAACTCGAACAACCTATAATCACCTTAAATACCTCCTAACTGCTAGTGTTCCTTCATCCAAGTCTCATTAAGCCTCCACATGCAGCTGACTTTATTAAATGACCTTTTAAAAGAGCCTTATAAATAGAAAATATTATCATTATTATTGTTTTTATTATTATTATTATTATTATTATTTTGTGAAATGCAAGAAAGAATAAAATTGCTTTAAGTGAGAGAGTGTGTGTTTATACTCGAGTGTAGGGTAAAAGCATCCTGTTGCAGTTTCTTTTCCAGAATTATAATGTAATGCCGTCAGAAGTACAATGAGCCACTGCAAACCTCTCAGTTTAATAAATACAACACACAAAGAAAAAAGAATGCAATCAAAACAGTTAACTATAAATAAAGTTAAAAAGCAAAACTAAACGGAATGCGTCTGAGCAGGCACTCCTCCGTTGCTTTCTGCCTTTCGTTCACCCGTTGCAGCTCTTCCTTCAGCCAGTTGTCTGTCGTTCTCATGGTGGTTTTGGCAAAAGAGGGAGCATGGGGCTTGGAGAAGCTGGCAGCACAGGGGGGCTGGGGTTTTTCCACCGCTTCATGCACTCTTTCAGCAACGAGACCCAAACATCCGGAGACTCGTGATCACTCTGGCCAATCACAAGAGAGTACATCCACGTAGCTGCGTTTGCGTAGCTGGGCAGCACGTCAGGTCCGAAGAGGTGCCCATCAAGCTGCATAATTAAGGATTAATTTGGAGTGTTTTTGTTTTTACCAAACCAGTGTATAAAATGAATAATAATCTCAGTCATGTTATTATGAAGAGTTGTTTATTCCAACAAATAAGAACTTTATTTATTTACATTGTTAACAGTGCAATGTCTGCAGTGTTCTCTCGCTCTCCACTGAAATCTGTGTGCTCAGTGTGAAGTCCACCTTTACTTATAGTGGTAATCCCAGAAACGGTTCCTGTCCTCTGAAAAACAGAGGCGGACATCACACTTGCGGCATTGGGTATTGGTGTACCCTTTACTGCAATGTCTGCAGTGCCCTCTCTTTGTCTTCAGGGGGAAATGTCCAGTTTGGTCCATGCGCACATCCATGGGCAGTGGTTTGCGTGACTTTTTAGAAGAGGGAGCCTTTGGACTTCCATCATCCATGTGTGGTCTCTTTCCACTATTCAGAGGGCTCCTGTCTCTGGGCTCTTGTTGATTGAAGATGGCCGTCCTCTCTTTGGCGTTTTCAGTGTTGTGTCCACCAGATTAGAATATAAAGAACAAATGTATCAATTTATGTACATCTCAAATACCAGTCTGATTTATCACAAACAAGGTAAATAGCACAAATAGATCATTACCGTAATGAGAGAGGAAGCCAGCTGTGCTTGGAACTTTCTCATGTTCAGTATCTCCTTCTTTGGCATCCTGAGAGCATAGGCTGTGCTGCTTGTAGAGGAGCCAGGCGTTGACCACAGCAAGGGTGATTTGTGTGCCAGAAGATGTACATGTACCACCGCCAGGATTTCAGTGCATACTTGTGTTTTGCTGTAAATGAGTCCAACAAATCCACACCTCCCATGTATTTATTGTAGATGCCCACAATGGAAGCCTTTCTAACGTCAATGTAGGTTTTGGCGGCTTTGTCCCAGTGTTGAATCTCCTGAACAGGTTCTGGTCCAGCGAAGGATGACACAAGTGTCACCGCCCTGTTGTCGTACCATTTGACAGCACAGATGTTGTTTCTCCTCCACTCTGTGGTCAAAGCTTCCTCTGCCCTTCTTCTTCAAGCTCTTCACATGTAAAGATTACAGTTAGGTAGATGCACTTGCCTGGCTGTTCCCACATAATGGATTACTTGCTCAAGGAGCTTCACTACCAGTGGAACGGAGGTGAAGTAGTTGTCTGATCTTGTGTTGACCCTTTGGAAATGTGGAGGCAAGCTTCATTACAACATCACCTGACAATCCAAGTTCAGATTTGACTCGTACTTCATTGTTGCTCCCTTGGTAAACATCAAAGTCAAGCATCATGCTAGAGATTCCAGCTTTCACCCATACTTTAAAGCCCCATGAGCGTAGATTACCTTGCATATACTTCTTGATCCTGCTGAACTTCCCGTTGAAGGGTATCATCATCTTGTCCATGGAATGTGCTCTTCTGGTACCACCTGCAGGCAGTTTTCTCTGAGTGAATCAAGCCGTGGTCTGAGTTTCCAGAGTTTGTCCCTCTTTTCAGTCTCTGGCACGGTTAAATTGTTTACAAAATGTAATGTTCCATCCTCAGGTACATGCCCAATGCTGCCTGTATTTCTTTTGTATTAGTGTTGACTGATCTTTCGTCATTTTGAATGCTGTACTCATTCGTATTTGTTGCCAGAGCTTGAACCAAATCTTCTGACACAAACTTTTGGAAGAATTGCAGTGGTGTGTGGAGGGAGGTGACATCATCTGTGAGAGCTTGACCAGAAAAATCAGTGACGTCTGTCATGTGGCATGATGTATTTCTTTGATTGCCCGGGCTCAATATTCACATTAGCTAGACAATCGGTAGGTTCTTGGTTTTCTTTGTCCACAGAGACATCAATATCTGATTCTTCATCACTTGCATCAGTGTCGTCAAAATCTATGTCCACATCACTTTCTCCTTTTTGGATGATGGCAATTACATTGTGCACATTGTACCGAGAATTTCTCCTTGCTGGTGGCATTCTGAAATTAAAAAGATAAAATTGAAACAAATGTACATTGTTTATACAAATAGCACACATGCCTCATTATGACGTGTTCACACTTTGGACTGAAGCAGCCTATTCACACATCTCACCAGTCACACTATACCTAATGGCTCACCTATAGTAGACTGTGATTGTAATCCTTACAGGAATGCATTCAGCGTCCAGTTTACAACAAAATCTAACGGTGATGAACATTTACACCTGTGCCAGAACAAAGCACCAGGAGCATCCCGCACAACTTGGAGGATTGGCCAGGTGTGGCCAGGTGTTTCTTGCAAAAGAGATCTTGGATCTCAATGGGACAGACCTGGTTCAATAAAGGTTATAGGCCTAATGATAATAAGCACTTTGACTATAAATTGATAAGAACATTTTGTTTATCAGTAGACTAAGAAAGGGCAGATTTGCACAAACAGAATTTCTTTGTTAGAAAGTCCTGCAGAATGTGATAGCAAATTATAATGTTTAGATATGGCAATATATCTTTCAACTTTAGTCTCTAATACAGTATAGAATATGTAATCCAATATAAAGCTAAAGGGTATAATGTTTAAATCATGTATAATTTGTTGTGAACATTTTCATTTAAGTTCCCCTCAAGATGTTCCTCTTAAATACAGGGCAATTATGACTGCCACTCTCATCCAACATTGTAATATTGCAACATTTATAAAACAAGCTCTAAACAAAATGTAGGGCATATTTTCAACATTTACTGTATATGTCCTTGTTCTAGACACTGTAATAAACACAGAAAAACATATTCCAAGCATTTTACTTACTTGAAGATGAATCCAGTCCAGTAAATCAAAGGGATGTTGCTTGATCAGAAAGTTGTAGGATGTGTCACTTCTTGACTTAAGGGTGGGCTTTGTATACAAATCCTGGATCCAATTACATGGTGGGGATAAAATGTAGGACCCACAGATCATATAGATGTGGTTGTATGTACAAACAAACAAAAAAAAAGACAAAAGGGGTTTTGGGGAATAACCACAATTGTTGTAATTCTGAAACAGTGGGTCTTACAGGGTTAAGTAAGATTGTAGGTTTTCTTTTATAAAGAAATTTTAATGTTTTGTGTTTTTGCCTACATAGGAAAACAAACGGCCGTCAAAAGAAGCTGGACCTCAGACGAGTGTGCTGCAGTGGACACACATTTGAGGAGATTTATTGTAATGAATCAAGTTCCTGGTAAAGAAGAGTGTCAGCGCTGTATTACTGCAGAACCTCAAGCTCTCAGAAACAGAGACTGGAAAGCAGTTAAAGGAGAAGTTCACTTTTAAAATGAAAATTCTGTCATCATTTAGTCACCCTCATGTTGTTTCAAAGCTGTAAGAATTTCTTTCTTCTGCTGAACAGAAAGGAAGATATTTAGAAGAATGTCAGTAACCAGACAGTTTTTGGGTCCCATTGACTTCCATAGTAGGAAAAAAATATACTATGGAAGTCATTGGGACCCAAAAACTGTCCGGTTACTGATATTCTTCTAAATATCTTCCTTTCTGTTCAGCAGAAGAAAGAAATTCTTACAGCTTTGAAACAACATGAGGGTGACTAAATGATGACAGAATTTTCATTTTAAAAGTGAACTTCTCCTTTAAATATTATGTTAAAAATCGCATTACAGCCCTGAGAAGAAAAGTCTAGTGTGAAAGCACCTAATGGAACTGAGGTAAAACCAAAACATTAGAGGTAGGATCTTAAAATGTTTTGTCTTTGGTTGTATTCTGTTGTAACCTTTTTGTTGTTGTTGTAGGGGTTTGCTCAGGTTTTATGGCTGTCCAGTGGCCTACAAATATACACATTTCACAGTTCTTATTTAATTTTATTTTTAATTTGATGGATGTAGGATGGATGTTGGATGTGTGGATGTTGGATGGATATTGAATAGATGTTTGATAGATGGATGGATGGATGTTCGAGAGATGGATGGATGTAGGATAGATGATGGATGTTTGATGGATGTAGGGTAGATGTTTGATGGATGAATGTTGGATGGATGTAGGGTAGATGTTGGCTGGATGGATGTTGGATGGATGGATGTAGGGTAGATGATGGCTGGATGGATGTTGGATGGATGTAGGGTAGATGTTTGATGGATGAATGTTGCATGGATGTAGGGTAGATGATGGCTGGATGGATGTTGGATGGATGTAGGGTAGATGTTTGATGGATGAATGTTGGATGGATGTAGGGTAGATGATGGCTGGCTGGATGGATGTTGGATGGATGGATGTAGGGTAGATGATGGCTGGATGGATGTAGGGTAGATGTTGGATGGATGGATGTTGGATGGATGTAGGGTAGATGTTTGATGGATGAATGTTGGATGGATGTAGGGTAGATGATGGCTGGATGGATGGATGTAGGGTAGATGATGTTGGATGGATGTAGGGTAGATGTTTGATGGATGGATGTTGGATGGATGTAGGGTAGATGATGGCTGGATGGATGTTGGATGGATGTAGGGTAGATGTTTGATGGATGAATGTTGGATGGATGTAGGGTAGATGTTTGATGGATGAATGTTGGATGGATGTAGGGTAGATGTTGGATGGATGGATGTTGGATGGATGTAGGGTAGATGTTGGCTGGATGGATGTAGGGTAGATGTTGGATGGATGGATGTAGGGTAGATGTTGGATGGATGGATGTTGGATGGATGTAGGGTAGATGATGGCTGGATGGATGTAGGGTAGATGTTGGATGGATGGATGGATGGATGTTGGATGGATGTAGGGTAGATGTTTGATGGATGAATGTTGGATGGATGTAGGGTAGATGATGGCTGGATGGATGTTGGATGGATGTAGGGTAGATGTTGGATGGATGGATGTTGGATGGATGTAGGGTAGATGTTGGATGGATGGATGTTGGATGGATGTAGGGTAGATGGTGGCTGGATGGATGGATGTTAACCAGATGTTGGATATATGGATGGATGGATGTTGAACAGATGTTGGATATATGGATGGGTGGATGGATGGATAGATGTTGTCCAGATGTTGGATATATGGATGGATGGATGTTGAACAGATGTTGGATATATGGATGGATGGATGTTGAACAGATGTTGGATATATGGATGGATAGAGCCACAAAATCACTTTCCAGAACATTCTCATTCACAGCTCCATGCTGGTGGAACGCTCTCCCCGGCCTCATCCGGAATGCAGAATCACTGGCAACATTCAAAAAACAGCTGAAAACCCATCTCTTCTGTGAGCACTTAACCTCATAAAAAAAAAAAATTTCCTTTGAAACATCACTTATCAGACTTATGCTACTCTGAATAATGCCTGAACTTTGTATTCTGAGCACTTCTTGCGTTGTTGTTGTTTTTGCCTCTTCATGATGACTCGCTTTATTTAGTCCTAATTTGTAAGTCGCTTTGGATAAAAGCGTCTGCTAAATGACTAAATGTAAATGTAAATGTAAATGGATGGATGTTGAACAGATGTTGGATATATGGATGGATGTTGGATGTGTGGATGTTGGATGGATATTGATATATTCTTAATTATTTTAATACATTTTTTTTTTTTTTTTAGGGCCTGAACACTGAAAGTGTGTGGGGCATATGTTAAATATTTCAAAGGATTTTTCATTTCTTTAAATATCTCTGTATAATGATTTCAAAATTTGAGGCTTCACTGGAAAGAACAACTTGTGTTAACATGACATTATGGATGCAGTCCAATGAAACATATAATTTCAATGCCTATATAAGAGAAACTGTTGGGTTTACATAAAAGTTCAGGTTGATGTTGTTCAAACATTGAGTGCAGATTGTACAGACCTCTAGACATTAAATTAATAATTTGTTTTAATCATTTCATAAAAAGTTTATTGACTGACAACTGTGTGGCATAAACTGTGTCATTACAATAAAATTGGTCATTTCAGTTTTGTCATAAAACTGTCTTTGAAGCCAAGTATGTCTTGTAATCTGTAAAGGCAGATGGAAAGTTTCACATATATACATAATTACTCATTACAAAAATAACTATTTTAGTCCAAAATAAGGAAACTGGGAGTAATAATAGGCTGGTGTCAGCAGCTGCAGATAGTGACCTTGGGCCCCATTAACATATAAAAACTTGGTGTGTATGTGGGCGGACCCCACAAGTCGGCAATCCTAGAAACGATCCCCACAAGGGGCCAAATACCTTTTTCGACAAAACTTTAGAAATTTGTCAAATTGAAGTGATATTAATGATTGAGATTTTTTTTCAGATCTAATGTTGTTTTTTACAGCAGTGTAGGACCACTGGAAAGGGTGGATCCCACAACGCATAAAAAAACTGGTGGGCCCCACGAGGAGGCTTGCGCAAGAGTGTGTGTGTGTGTGTGTGTGTGTGTGTGTGTTCCGAAAGGAAAACCTTGTGCTTTTAGCTCATGGAAAAGCAATAACACATGACCTGGACATGGATGAGTTTGTAACAGAATTATCTAAAATGAGTAGAAAGCTAATGTTGTAAATATTACAGTGATATAAGTAGATTTTTTTCAAGACCTGCCCTGTTTTCCTCAAATCTAAAGTTACTAAACTGATACAAGATCTGTTGTGTGGTAAAAAGAAAAAGAAAAAGATTCTAAATATACATAAGAATGTAAAAAATAACAATGGCCAAAAATCTGTAATGTTATACTATATTAACAGACGTGAGAATAATTCTTAAGAAAAACAGCATTTCAGATAAAATGTACATTTTTAGTTTGGAACAATTTTCTAAAATGAGCAAAAAGCTGATGTTGTAAATGGTATAGTGACATAAATAGTTATTTTAAAAGACCTGCCCCTTTTTTATCAAATCTAAAGTTACTTAAAGGCAGGGTAGGTAGGATTTTTCTAAAAAAAAAAACATTCCAAATTTGTTTAAACTGTCTTTATATACCAATACATAATTAAAATGTAAGTACTCTGAAAAAGAAAATATAAAAATCGAGTGACTGTAGACCTTTTAATCTGCAATAAACACAGCTCATTATTTCCATTCACTCCCACCCCCTCCCTTCTGAGCTCCTTCCAAAGCCACGCCCCCAAAACACATGACCGCACGACGCCAAACACTCAGGCTCAGCTGGAAGACGCATTTATTACCTGAGACGAGTGGAGAGGAAGGAGCGCAGTACATACAGTGACATCATGTCAGAATCACATGTAATAAAATACCTAACTTTATCACTATGAATATAAACAAATAAGATTTCTTTTAGTACTCACTATCAAGCAAGCATATCGATACTGGTAAAGTTTGATTCGGTAACGAGCTATATTTATAAGGCAAAGCTAAAAACAGGTTGCATTGATACACGTTTTTCCATTACCATCAGTTACACTGTGATGAAGGTGAATTTCGTGTAAGATTCATAACATATACGGTGTTTTGCATGTAAGAGTTTCCATGATGAAAACATTGTTGACTCTAATGAAGACTAACGTACACTCCGAGTCCGGAGACAAGTACCGCATCGTCGGTTCGAGGACAGGTCCGGGGTTGAGGGCGAAGCAGAGGAGGTCGTTCAAGAGTGCGGGCAGGGTCCGAGGAAGTAGTTTTTGCCTTGTTTGCCTTTGGTGACTGCATATGCAGGTGCTTTAAGCTGAATATTTCCCGGAACGGTGACATGTGATGAGTGCACGCAGTGGGGCGCGGGCACGAGACATGAAGGCATCTGATTGGTTCTTTACACTCGGACCGAGTGGCAGTGATTGGTCAGAGTTTTTACTGTCCTGCAGCTGCTACAGAGGTCTGATTGTTTTCATTCCTTTTTCTGAACACATAATGTATTGACTACTCTCAGGATGGAAGGACCATTTCACCCAGTATAAAAAAAAGTGTTTCTGAACAGGATTACCTACCCTAGCTTTAATTGATACAAGATCTGTTAACCCTTAAAGACCGATACAGCCGCCCGCGGCATAAAATAACTATCGTTCTAAAATGTTTAATAACTTTTGAGTCGCTAATCCAATCTGTATGCTTTAAAATGCACCATAAAGATGAGATTCTCAGCTTTCCCGTGTTATCACGGGTGTCTCTATTGGTCATTCAGTGGCTCCGTAGTGCCGGTGATTGCGTCATCAAAATCTGCAGCAGTGATTCGTCAAGGAAACACATGTGGTTTCTTTCTCTGAGCCAAACAGGAACGATTGTTGATGCTTAGTCCCACCCCCATGCCCAGATTCGTCCAAACGGTCATCAACTCAACCAACAAACATAGTGATTGGTGATTCCCTTTCAAGGGAACTCGAGCTGCGTCGAGACGCGGTGGGAACGCCCTGCGTGATTGCGTCGTGAAGCACGTGTATAATCAGTCCAATGGAAAGACGAGACATAGGCGGGTGACGTCATCGACCAGGAAGCTATAAAGCACCCCTGAAAACAGACCGCGACAGCTTCTGTGCCTTCAGCAAGCGATCTGTGTATTCTGTCCTTGTCATATTTATTGTTGTCTGTCAAGTTGCAATATATATATATATATTATGGCAAAAGAAAAGGAGCAAGCAAGCATTGTGTTGTTCCCTGCCCGCGTTATATCACGGATGGGGACACACACTCCAGAGTAAAAGCTTTGTGTTGCTTGTTTGGGAGTGGAGCATGCCAACAGTCAGTTCTCGAGGGGGCTGACTGTGAGCATTGCGAGAAGCTGTCCGTGAGGACGCTCCGCTCCCGCCGGCCGTTCTTCGAGGAGGACGGTTCGGTGCGCGCGCCCCGAGACGCGGGTCCCGCTGCTGCCGAGGCACGGCGTCGACGCGCATCTTGGGGATCGCAAATGGTTCTTACAAACACCTGTTAGATCCAGTGTTTTATCTCGGGGAGAAGCACGCTCTGCGGTTTCTCCTCCCCGGGATGAGGCATTCATCCTGCGATTTCCAGTTCCGAGGAATTGGTATCATTAGTGTGTTTTAAAAAATAAAAATAAAAAAATAAATAAAAGAAAATAAGGCAGATGTTTTTGAGTTTTCATAATAAATAAATAAATAAGTGAGCTCATAACTCTGTTGAATAAAGAGGAGCTTATAAAGGAGGTTTTATCCTGTGCTGTTGCTAAGTTAAATATTTCTGGCCAGCCAAACATATATGAGAGTGAAAATATAAGGAAAACTCTATATCTCAGCCTCCTCGTCGGGGAGTGCCGTTTTTTCCCTATCTCCACACTGAGGTGTCGAGATCGTGGAATAAACCGGTTTCTATTTGTGTTTATCCCTAAACTTCTACTATAGTAATGTTATGGGTATAAAGTATCATGGTATGACAGTGCCTCGGGTTAAAGAGACGCTTGCGAGCTATCTCTCTCCCGGGTCGTCATCAGAACCCCGATGTTACCCACCAGCCATCATAAATATTAGATAAATATTATTAGGTAGCACTGGTAGGTAAAGTATATAAGGACATGGATGAATGCGAGGATGTAACAGCACTGACGCTATTCGAGAATTGCGTCGTGCAACAGATAAACTATACCGGGGAGGGACGGTTTCGAGAAATCGTTTCTTCTTGGCGTCCTCTGGGTGGCGACTCTCTGAGGAGGGTCGCAGCGCTGTCAGTTCGGTTGTTTCCTGCTGGTGGCCACGGAGTGATATATATTTATATGTATATATATATGTATAGTTTTTTCTGATGTAAAGAGAAATTAAAATATGTCTGTTCTTCTGGACGCTCCGCTTTCAAAAAAACGAAGAAATAACTCTTCAGCGGCGTTCCAGAGGTTTCTTCCTCACCGATCTAATGTTCCTGAGACTGCTGGGCGGGAGCAGTCTCAGCCTACTAAAGCTCCTCGCAGCATAGAGTGCGGCAAAACAGAGATTCGCCATTCGGGTTCATCCACAATCGAAGGTGACTTGGGTGGCGGTCGCAGTCTAGCCAGTTAGAGATATGCAAGATCTGAGGACTGTTTTATCTCTAAAATATCTTGGAAGAAGAAGCCCTGACGCCGAGGCTGCAGGCTTCTGAGGGTGGTCCCCTCCGGGGTAGGGACGGTTTTGAGAAATCGTTTCTCCTCGGCGCCCTCTGGGGTGCGACTCTCTGAGGAGGGTCGCAATGTTGCCAGTTCGGTTTTCCTGCCGGTTCGCCGTTTCAGGATACCGAGGTGTCAGCGTCCCCAAACGATCCTCCGAGGAGGGTCGTAGAGCAGTCAGTTCGGTTTCCCTGTCGGTTTGCCGTTTCAGGGCACTGAGGTGCCTGCTTTTTCCAACGATCCTCCGAGGAGGGTCGTAGGAACAAAGCTAGTTAGAGGTAGGCAAGATCTGAGGACTGTCGTTATCTCTAATAAAACTTAGACTAGAAGTCGTGACGCTGAGGCTATCAGGCTTCTGAAGGTTCCTCCGGGGCAGGGACGGTTTTGAGAAATCGTTTCTCCTCGGCACCCTCTGGGGTGCGACTCTCTGAGGAGGGTCGCAGCGCTGCCAGTTCGGTTGTTCCCTGCCGGTTCTCCGTTCAGGGCACCGAGGTGTCAGCGTCCCCATACGATCCTCCGAGGAGGGGCGTAGAGCGGTCAGTTCGGTTGTTCCCTGCCGGTTCGCCGCTTCAGGGCACCAAAGTGACTGTTCAACCAAATCCAGAGGCCAGTCTCGAGAGACTGGTTCCCCTATTAGAATTTCTGGCAGCGTGGAAACTACTGTCACATATTTCTCAGTGGGTCCTGCACACTATAGAAAAGGGCTTCAGAATTCAGTTTGGTTCTCGTCCGCCCAGATTTCTAGAGGTCCTCCCCACAGTGGTGGACCCCGAGCAGGCTCTGGTTATGGAGCAGGAAGTACTGACACTTCTGCAAAAGGAGCTATAGAAGGGGTTCCTCCTCCCATCAGACAGTCAGGGTTTTACAGCCATTACTTCATTGTTCCGAAAGAGGATGAGGGGTTGCGTCCTATTCTAGACCTGCGTCAATTAAACAACAGGCTTCAGAATCTCAAGTTCAAAGTATGCTTACGCTATATATGATTGTGTCACAGTCTCAGTCCGAGGACTTGTTTGTCACAATAGACTTGAAGGACGTGTACTTCCATGTATCTATCCATCCTCATCACAGGAGGTTCCTGAGGTTTGCTTTCGGGGGCGAAGCATACCAGTATCAGGTTCTTCCCTTCGGCCTAGGTTTATCACCCCGCACCTTTACAAAATGCGTGGATGCAGCTCTGGCTCCTCTGAGACTCCAGGGCATTCACGTATTGAATTATCTCGACGATTGGTTGATTTTAGCTCAGTCCGAGCAGATGGCAGTTCGGCATCGAGATGTCGTTCTGTCTCACTTAAAGAGGTTGGGGTTGTGGCTCAACGCCAAGAAGAGTGTGCTCCTCCCAGCTCAGAGGACCACTTTTCCGGGTGTTTTATCTCACAGCCATAAAGGGGGTAAAACTAGGCCAGTCACTCACTGTGAAACAGTTTCAGAGACTGTTGGGGCTCATGGCAGCTGTGTCCAACGTATCTCTTTTGGCCTTCTGTACATGAGACCTCTGCAGTGGTGGCTCAGGACCAAGGGGTTTTCTCCGAGGGGAAATCCGTTTCGCATGATCAAGGTCACGCGGCGATGCCTTCGTGCCTTGGTCATGTGGAAGAAACCTTGGTTCCTCGCCCAGGGCCCAGTGCTGGGGGCTTCTTATCGACGCGTATGCTTTCGACGGATGCTTCCCTCACGGGATGGGGGGCGGTCATGAGTGGCCGCTCGGCGAAAGGTCTTTGGGACCATCAACGTTCTTGGCACATAAATCGGCTAGAAATGATGGCAGTATTTCGAGCTCTCAAATACTTCCTGCCAGACCTGAGAGGTCACCATGTGCTTGTCCTTCTGGACAACGCACTGATGGTCTCGTATATCAGAGCAGATATCCTGTTGAGGCAGGGGCTGAGGCCCGGGGAATGGAGACTTCACCCCGAGGTGGTGGAGCTCCTTTGGGAGAACTTCGGTCAAGACTCAAGTCTACTTTTCGCATCGTTTTATACAACGCATTGCTCTATGTGGTTCTCCCTGACGCGTCCAGCTCTGCTTGAACTGGATGCAACGTATTAGGTGTGGTTGAGGCTTCACCTGTACGCATTTCCCGATATCTTTGCTCCCGGGAGTTACACTCATCTGGAGTTATGGATACTGTGGGCTCGGTCTCTGAGGGGGCCCAGCTCATAGATTCAGGTCTCTCGACTGAGGTCGTGGAGACCATACTCCAGTCTAGAGCTCCCTCCACGAGAAGACTGAATATGCATTGAAATGGAAACTGTTCTCTGCCTGGTGCGGAGAACGCCTTCTGAATCTTGCTATCTGCCCTATGGTACAGTACTTGATTTCTGCAATGAATGTTTCTTTGCTGGGTTATCTCTGAGGAGAGATCCTTATTTCATCTTCTCCGTGGTACATGAGGCTGAGGCCTGCACGTACTTGGATTTGCACCTGGTATGGTGGTAGTCTTTCCTCACCCCTTGCCGGGTTGTATTCCTAGGTCCCTATTAAATTTGTGGGTCTTTTGTGCTGCAGGCCTTCTGTCCTCCACCTTAATACCCCAGATCAGGAAAAACTTAATCTGTTATGCCCTGTCCGGGCTTTGGATGCTTATGTCCACAGAGCTCCCTGTGGCGTATATATAAGAGCAATTATTTGTCTGCTTCGGGTTACCTAGTTGGGTTGCCCTGCATCTAAACAGATAATGAGCAAGTGAGTAGTTGAGGCTATCTCACTTGCTTATGAAGCGGCCGGACAGCCTTCACCTTTGGCTGTCCCGGCCCATTCTACCAGGAGTATGGCGGCCTCTAAGGCTTTATTATCAGGAGTTTCACTCTATGACATCTGTAATGCGGCAGGCTGGTCCTCACCGCATACATTTGTTAGATTTATAACTTGGACCTAGGCTCCACTCCAGGGTCTAGGGTGCTTGTTTCCTAGTGTGCGCATGGTCTTCATACAGAACAGGCATTTGTCATATGGCGTCGTGGGTATAGGGTTCCCACCGCGTCTCGACGCAGCTCGAGTTCCCTTGAAAGGGAACGTCTCAGGTTACGTATGTAACCCTGGTTCCCTGAGAGGGAACGAGACGCTGCGTCGCCTTGCCATACTCCCTGCATGCCTGTGATCGACTTGCTTCGGCTTTTCAGAAGCTGTCGCGGTCTGTTTTCAGGGGTGCTTTATAGCTTCCTGGTCGATGACGTCACCCGCCTATGACGTCTCGTCTTTCCATTGGACTGATTATACACGTGCTTCACGACGCAATCACGCAGGGCGTTCCCACCACGTCTCGACGCAGCGTCTCGTTCCCTCTCAGGGAACCAGGGTTACATACGTAACCTGAGACGTTTTAACAACCAATCACGTTTCTTTATACATTTTTAACAAACGCAATGCATTGAAAACTACGCATGAAAACTAACGGATGCAAAGTTTTTGACCATAGCGCAAAACACGAAAGAGCGCAAAACATGAAAGAGCATAAAACACGAAAGAGCATGAGTATGTAAAAAAAAACAGCAGTACAAATCGGAGGATGTGTTAGAATTGATTTTTTTAAACGAGTCGTTAGACCTGGTGGAACCTTCCGATTCAGAAGATTGTTTTAATCATTTGCACTGTTTATTTATCTATTTGTATTTAGTTTGTGAAGATTATTTGCACTATTTGTTCATTAGCACTCAGTATATTACCCTCAATGAACCATTTCTTAATTTGCACTGTTTATTTCTTTTTGTATTTAGTTTGTGAAGATTATTTGAACCATTTGTTCATTTACACAATGTTGTATTGTTAGTTTTTATATTGCACAGTTGTCACTACTTGTTATATTGTTTGCATTTGTTGTTCATGTTCAAATTATAATATAATTTTCTGAAGAAAAATGTTTGCTTCAGTGTTCTGTTGTAATATAACAACTTTTCTATTTACTTTACTTCCTGAACTTATTTGGACACATCTACATTGTCAGTAAATGTAATACATCTGTTTTTATTCAAAAACGCCTAGAATAATATTATAATAAATGGCTATAACTTGCTGAGGGATTGTTACATGTAGACAAAATTTCATCTGGAAGTCTAAAACAACCAAGTCTAACTTTCTAAAAGAAAAAAACAAAACTTCAGTAAGTTCTGTTTGAGTTCACACTGAAAACACCACATTTTTTGCTGCTGTTTTTCTTAAAATCCTGTTAATTTCATAAATTCTCTGACAAAAGAAATGTAAAACTGGGACTTTAAATGAGCTAGCTGGAAACTTTAGGTTCTCCTGTTTAAAATGATATATGGCACTTGATGCTTGCTGCTAGAATGGGTTAGAAAAACAAAGAAAAGTACAGGTGAGTCAGGCGCCCCAAAAATGTTCTAGGTCTTTAAGGGTTAAGGGGTAGAAAAAAAAATATTACAAATGCAAAAAGAGAGAATGAAAAAGTAAACCTGTTAAACATATATATAAAGTTACTAAATAGTTGCAAAATATATACAAAAAATATTAAAAATAAAGAAAACACAAACAAACACAACAATAACAAACAAACAACCCTAAGAATTGCCTTAAATTTATATTAAAACTATATCAATAGACATGTGAGACTAAAGCATTAAAGGTATTGCGGAGGATTTTCTTTTTCCGGGTGGATCATCAAGACTATTGGTCCTCCTAGTTGTCAATCATTCTGGTGATATGTTTACGTAAGGCCGTCGTACGTGCTCGTCTCTAGGTAGTTTTCGCTTTCTGCGCATGCGCACTTTCAGGTGTATATGTGTGGTGAGCTACGGTTTCAGCCATTCATTGAAGCTCGCCGTTCTCACCGGGTTTTTTCCAAATGATTGAGGGTCGCAAGAGAAAAAGTGTCTACGAATTGTATGACAAGAAGAGAAAGGCCTCTGAAGAAAGAAACAAGACCAGAGTGTTTTTAGGAGAATATTTCACACGCTGGTGTGCGCTAAAAGCACAGGTTGTGCTTCCCACTGATGCCTCAGTCGCGAAGTTTCTACTCAACAGGTAAAGTTTGGCATGCTATTTGGAGAAATCCATTTAAAATCACTGCTATTAAAAGTTAATGTAAGCTATGATTAGCGATGCTAGCCCTGGCACAAGTCACGCACCGCGCAGACATGGTAAACATCTCAATTTGTCTAAAGTAGCCTTATGACCAAATGGTAAAAGGTATCACGCTGAAATGTTCTAAAACCTTGTGTGTTCATTTTTGATAATTCCAATGTGTTCACCATAGTATTTATTACACAAATGCAACAAGCTACTTCTCCATTGCAGATCATGTCTTGAGTCTTCACTCAATCGATCAGTATAATAAGTAAATAAAACACGGAAGGGCATTTGACATTTTGTCTTGCATGAATATTTTTGAGTTAGAGTGTTTTGGGGAGAATATTTCACACGCTGGCGTGCGCTAAAAGCACAGGTTGGGCTTCCCACTGATGCTTCAGTTGCGAAGTTTCTACTCAACAGGTAAAGGAAAGTAGGCTTGTATGAGCCATGCCAACAGCAACTTGTAAACAGAGCGTGCACGAGGAGAACTAGGCTCATGCATGCTCTCTCGTGCACACGTTTAACAGGCGTTCCCTCTCGGGAGCAGGTAGATCCCCAATCCACCCGGCCCACCTGGAATATCACTTGGCCCACCTTTCACCTCATATCTGGAGCCGGGCCTGCCACAATGTATAGAATGAACAAACAAGAAAAGACTGTCACTACTGACATTAGTATCGATATTACTCACTGAGCAACTAAACTCACACCACAACTCTCATGTTGCTTCCCACAGCCTATGCACAAGAACTACGTTTTAGCACAATGGTAACCACAGGATTCAAAACAGTACAGAAACTCTTCTAAATGTCAAACATAACAGAACAATACACAGTAAACTTGTATTTCCATTTACTGAAAAACAAAATATCCCTCAGGGGGCTTTCAATCTGCAAGGTGCATATTAGAAAACAGAACATAGGTTCTTATTGCTTTCACATTAAAGATTTGAGATCAAAGGTGCTTTCACAGTTTAGTTTGAAACAGTTCACATGAAAATCGGTGGAAGCTGTCATGCTGACCGGGGAGTGCACCGCGATACCGAAACCGAGGGTACCTGTATAAGAGATGGTCTGGTTGCACTGGTACTGTGGTGCGATTCAAGTGAATGTGAAAGCAATTCGATCTTGGGTCTGTACTTGTTCAGAAAGTAAAGCCCAATCAGAGTGACAAATGAATCACTCACAAACAGTTTTCTCCTCAAAAGAGTCAGTTTGCAAGCAGCAGAAATTTGCCTTTATGCATCACTCATACAGTAGACTCAAGTGTCATTCACTCTGCTGCACTGTCACGTAAGAGTTGAAGAAATAAAAGAATTGGATCTATTTGGATGCAGTTTTCTTTAATCAAATTAAACTCAGGATTAATCTTCTTAAGGCCTGTTCACACCGGGACGAATTTTGCGCGCGATATTCGCCGACGTTTAATGCCTCGTGACTAAACAAAGGGCGCCAATGTGAGTGTGCACACCGGCGCGAAAAACGGCACGCGTAAAAGCGTAATTTTTTACGCGCTGCGTCAAAAACTATCCGACCAATGAGATTGGCGCTTTTGCTCACGTGTCTGGAGCTTCTGAAGTTACAGTAAAACACAACTTGGGGGCGCTCAAACACAAACGGTCTTGCCGTGCACACGTACGTAACGGCGAAGAAGATATACACCAAGTAGTGTCTACACTGCCGGGAAGAAATAAGACGAGGAAGATGCAAGGCAAGATGAGTGTAGAGCTGCTGGTCTCGTTGGTGTCGGAACATAAAGAACTATATGACAAACGCGACAGCGACTACAAAAATCTTGATAAAAGAGAATTGTTATGGAGTGGTTTCTGTTTTACATTAAGCGCCATCTAATGTCAGGGAATGAATTTGCATGTTCACTCGGCTCATCGTCAGCGAAAATCGCTTGGGTGTGAACACAAAAAACACATTGAAAAACGCTGGCGAATAACGCGCGCCGATATTCGTCCCGGTGTGTAGGGCCCTTTAGGCTCTTAGGTAGTATTGGGTTCGAATCCACCTTAGCTGAATCCGAGTCAAGTCTTTAACCCAGTGGTTCCCAAGCTTTTTCTGCTGGGCCCCCCTTTGGTAGACAAAACTATATGCACCTGGAAAAAGACAATTTCTATTTGAATGTTTTTTAACATAGGGCTGCACGATAATGGTTAAACTGATAATCACGATTATTTTGATAAAACACGGAATTATTGGGTTTAAATCAGGGCTCTGGCTGGGCCATTCAAGAACAGTCACGGAGTTGTTGTGAAGCCACTCCTTCGCTCCTCCTTCCATTTTAGCTGTGTGCTTAGGGTCATTGTCTTGTTGGAAGGTGAACCTTCGGCCCAGTCTGAGGTCCAGAGCACTCTGGAGAAGGTTTTCGTCCAGGATATCCCTGTACTTTGCCGCATTCATCTTTCCCTCGATTGCAACCAGTCGTCCTGTCCCTGCAGCTGAAAAACACCCCCACAGCATGATGCTGCCACCACCATGCTTCACTGTTGAGACTGTATTGGACAGGTGATGAGCAGTGCCTGGTTTTCTCCACACATACCGCTTAGAATTAAGGACAAAAAGTTCTATCTTGGTCTCATCAGACCAGAGAATCTTATTTATCACCATCTTGGAGTCCTTCAGGTGTGCTTTTGGACTGTGTCTTGCACTGAGGAGAGGCTTCCGTCGGGCCACTCTGCCATAAAGTCCCGAATGGTGGATGGCTGCAGTGATGGTTGACTTACTACAACTTTCTCCCATCTCCCGACTGCATCTCTGGAGCTCAGCCACAGTGATCTTTGGGTTCTTCTTTACCTCTCTCACCAAGGCTCTTCTCCCCCGATAGCTCAGTTTGGCCGGACGGCCAGCTCTAGGAAGGGTTCTGGTCGTCCCAAACGTCTTCCATTTAAGGATTATGGAGGCCACTATGCTTTTAGGAACCTTAAGTGCAGCAGAATTTTTTTTGTAACCTTGGCCAGATCTGTGCCTTGCCACAATTCTGTCTCTGAGCTCTTCAGGCAGTTCCTTTGACCTCATGATTCTCATTTGCTCTGACATGCACTGTGAGCTGTAAGGTCTTATATAGACAGGTGTGTGGCTTTCCTAATCAAGTCCAATCAGTATAATCAAACACAGCTGGACTCAAATGAAGGTGTAGAACCATCTCAAGGATGATCAGAAGAAATGGACAGCACCTGAGTTAAATATATGAGTGTCACAGCAAAGGGTCTGAATACTTAGGACCATGTGATATTTCAGTTTTTCTTTTTTAATAAATGTGCAAAAATGTCAACAATTCTGTGTTTTTCTGTCAATATGGGGTGTGCTGTGTGTACAATAATGAGGAAAAAAAAATGAACTTAAATGATTTTAGCAAATGGCTGCAATATAACAAAGAGTGAAAAATGTAAGGGGGTCTGAATACTTTCCGTACCCACTGTATGTTTTAACTCACTGAAAGTCCACCGCAACTGTGCAACGTGAATATTCACATTTTTAATTGTCCATAACAACCCAAAAACTTGTCTGCTTGCCTTGCACATCTAATTAATGGGCAAAGTTATGACTGACTATTTTTCTTACTTTATTTTTTTTCTTTTTTATGTGGATGTTTTTGAGCTTGTAGAAGTTTAGCTCTTGCGTTCTTCTGTACATCTTGCGCTGCAATTGCCAGGAGGATACCGGCTCTACATGTAGACTATAGAATCTAGCGAACGTGGTAGGTGTCGCCCAGCCCGCAGCTTTACAAATATCTGTCAGCGAGGCACCACGTGCCTGCGCCCAGGAGGATGCAACACTTCTTGTAGAATTTCTTGTTCTACAGCCTATAAAATATGGTGTTTATGGTCTGTGGTTCTTGTCAGCACAATTAAAACCTATATAAGTCAGAGTCTCATAGTTAGGTTACTAACATATCTTGTCTATTACTTCCAATGAATAATTGTGCAAGAATATTTGTACATATCTTATAATTACTGAAAAAGTATGCTTATTGCGCTTCTACATGAAGAAAGTTCAGTGGCCCAGTGTTTTGTCATGTATTTTCAGATTCAAGATTTTGAATGAATATATCCTGGTTTTGCATTTTTTGTGTGTGTTGTATCTTGTTTGTTGTGATACAGTGGAGCAAAATGAAAACTTTATGCATTTTATTTACAATAAAAAAAACGTAATGATGTTTTATTAACAAAGTTCGGGAGGAGCAGGTTCAGATAATTAACCAAATTATGCACAGCTGGAGATTAATCAGTAATCAACTCAATGACAGAGTATAAATTCACAGCAGACCTACAGTATCTCTGTTCATTGAAAGTTTGTCAGCATCCCTCCTCCACCCCATCTCCTCACTTCCAGTTCTATCTACACTTACCAACTGGGGGGAGTACTCTGGGTTCGGGCCTAACTCCGAGCTCGGAGCCCTCTCCCCGGACAGCACGCCAAATACGCATAAACTTATTGTACTAATTATATGTAGATGTGAACTTGTGAAATTTACTTTATTTTTATGCACTAGTACTGAAAATCAAATGACATGATTGGTGACACAAAGACATGTACTTGTATTTTTTTGTGTGTCTCTTATTATGTTACTGTAAGTTACTGCAGTACTGCTGTCTTATGTCAGATAAAGCAATCTCTACAAATGACAAGAACAAAGGTAAACTGGCTTTTTTTTTTTTTTTTTTTTTTTTGGTGTGAAACTAGGTCATTCAGCTGAAATTGTCTGACATCTACATTATATTATATACATTACATACATATTATATTACATTTTATCTATTTTTTAGTTCAAAGTTACTTATAGTTAGTAGAATGTCTAAAGTTGGCTGTCAAAATAAAGTGTAAGACTTCCGGAATGGCACCGACACATGTAGCAGCTTAGTGTAAGTGCTCCTAGATGGTCTGGTGTTAATCCCCCTTTTTATACTTCGTAATACCAAAACTGAAACTAAACAACATGGAGGGTGACAAAGCAAAAAAGGCTAGGATTAAATCACAACTAAAGCAACAGAAGAGATGACATCATGTGGATATTAAAACTGAACTAACGGCCTTCCGAGATTCTCTTGCAAAAGACATGAAAGAACAATTGTGCAATCTTAAGCAAGAAGTCAACCAAAAGTAAAACGGGCTTGTCACAGACCTAAGTGCCACAGCAGAGAGGATCGATGAAGCAGAGCAGTGAGTGGCAGATTTAGAGGAAAACCCGGAATTCCGTAAGGATGTGAAGGGAATAATGCCCAAGAATTTGTGGAATCGATCATTAAAACAGAGTTTCACTTGGTGACCTGGGGCTTCATTTATAAACGTTGCGTACTCACAAAAGAATGCGTACGCCGCTCTCTACGCAATAATTGGTATTTATAAAAAGCAAACTTGACGGGAAAATGTGCGGTCCTTCACGCAAACTCTGACCCAGGGGTACGCACAAAAATGGGAGAAATGAGAAATGGCGACACCGTCGGCAGATGGAAGAAACACGTGAAAGTGTGTGAAACTGTAGACCGTTGTGTAAAAGAAATGGCAATGCTGCCTCTCATAAATAACATGAAGACTTCACAAAGTAAGTCTTACAATTATCAACACGAACACCCGTTTGATCGATCTGCAGTGTAAAACAAACAAAATCAAACGAAGATTACAACAGAAATGCAAATTAACACATATTTGCAAAAAGAAAAGTGAAATATGTTCTGCAATAATATTGGCATGTTATGCAATTCATCCTCATAACACATCTGTAGCTTGTCAGATGCAATCAAATGGATGGTAATAAAATGCCATGATGCCATCACAATGCGTAATGACGCACAATGGCTGATCTTGCGCTCTTAGAAGATGTGGCAGTTACGTGAAGCTACGTTTCTTGGTTTTCCTCTCTGTGTTTGCCATGATTTCGCAATTGATGAATATTAACTTGTGGGCGTTTCACAGACTATTTATGGGCAACTATGGGCGTGACATGAAGCCGCAAAAGCTGCGCTACATTTAAAATTGATTGTGATTTATTAAGGGAAAACTATGTAGGATGTGCGTGCGCACGGTTTTATAAATCCGAATATTTCTGTGCGTACGCACGTCCTATGTTTCATCCGTACGCCACTTCTGACGCAAATCCTACGCAAAGTTTTATAAATGAGGCCCCTGGACCTCAAAATTCAGCGGTGTCACAGAGCACTCGGATCCAAGCAACCCACAGATGCGTACCCCAGATCGGTAGTGGTATTTTTTCTGGAATATAAGACGAACAACTTCGTTCTCCACTCTGCATGGAGTAAGAAAGAAGTGCACTGCAACGGAAAAAGGATTTTCTTTGACCAAGATTATCCACCTGAGATCCAACAGAAAAGAAAGGCATTCGCACCGATCAGGAAAATTCTCAAAGAGAAAGGAATCAAGTTCCAAACGCCACCACCTGCAAAACTGAAAGTCTTTCTGGAGAACGGCCCAGTTACATATAATACGACGATGGAAGCATTGAAAGCATTGAAAGACTTGAAAGAAAAGTTAATGCTGGAGAAAATGCGGATATGTAATCGCTGACCATTTTCACATCTTTTGGGACTGTAACATAATGCATACCTATTGGCAGGATCTGAATAGAGAGATGAATGTAATAATGGGGTTGAATCTGGTATGTGACTTTAAAACAATGTACTTGTGCATCATTCTTTCAAAAATAACAAAGGAGAACATATATCTTTTTAATATATTACTAGCAACTAGTAAGAAGGCCATTACTAGGAAATGGCTCAAAGAAGATCCCCCATAGGTATACGAATGGCAAGAAATTGTAAATGATGTGTACAATATGGAATCTCTGTCTTTTTCATTAAGAAAACAAACTAAAAGAATGTCTTCATACTGGCAGAAATGGTTGAAAAGAGATGAAAAATATTACATTGGTTACCTAAGGTCCCCCATGACATGTATATATGAGGTAGAAAGTAAAAAAAAAAAAAAAAAAGACCTTGTTGACCCATTTTTGACTTTTCATTAATGGACTGTGTTGGATGTGTAGCCCTTAACATAACTGTACAGCTTTTTACTGTACTGTACCGTACTTTGATCGAATCATGTGGTCATGAATGTAATATAAACTATCCCCGGTGACCAGTGTATGTCTATGTATGTGTGTATTTGCTCGGAATATACATTTTGTGTGTACACAAGAGTATGCAAGGATGAGTATGCATTGTAAATGTTTTTATTTATTTATTTTTTTTACTTGTTTTGAAAAAAATAATAAAGTGTAACCCAAAGCCCTTTGAATTTTAGGAGGAAGGGCATCAACATAATCCTATAGTATAAGTATAAAGCAAACTCATGTGAAGCAAGCTCCTCCCTCAGTGGTTCTTCACAGTCCACAAACACAAAGATATGCCATAAGAGCGATCAGACAGCCACTTCAACCTCTCATTTCATATCAGGTAAAATATTTTATGCATCAGTTAACAATATATATATATATATATATATGTATTTATATACACATGTTGATATACATCAATTATAAAAAAATATAATTATATATATATAAAATATATATATATATATATATATATATATATATATATATATAAAATATATATATATATATATATATATAATCTTTTGACTTTTGTGATTTTTTTTTTTACACCAGTGATAGTTTTAGTGTTGCTTGTTGCTTATTTATTGTTATACTTTGGTTCATAACATTACATTTTTCCATTTCTTCAAGTTTTGTTATTTTTTTGGATATTAGGCTACAAAAGATACAATCAGGCAAAATATTTGTGAAGAATGTAGATTTTATCCTCTGATCTTTCAGAAGAGAGGAGAAACTCCAAAGGCATCTTTGTCAAAAAAATACTCTATACGTATATCTTAACTCTTTATCTCAGAAAATCAAGTGTTTGTGATACGAGTATATATTATAGTGACAACATTTTTAACTGTGCAATGCTTTTTGTACTTTTACTTTATTTATTACAGTGTAAAAAAAAAAAAAAAGGCAGTCTCAGTTTTATATCACTCTGGACAAGGGCATTAGCTAATGCTTTACATATAAATATTGTACTGTACATGAAATGCAAAAAAAAAAAAAAAAGGCAAACTTAAGAGTTGTGAACTGCAGAATGTAAATAATTTATTACAGGTGAAAACTTACAATGGAAACCAGCAAGGTCATCTCAACTGATAAAGCTACAGTTGTCATCCAAGTAAATCCACAGGTGGCACAAAATGCTGTTATTTGTGATGATGGACAGCAGACCAGAGGAGTATATCACAATATGGCTCTTGCTGGATTTTTCAAAGCACAACCAAAGGCATTGGGGGTAATGCATTTAATGATGAATTATTATTATGATTTGTGGAATATTTTTAGTGTCTCATTTCCATCTGTGATAAAATGATCAGATTCATAATAACATTAATATAGATTAATATAGATTCTTTGTGTGTGTGTGTGTGTGTGTGTGTGTGTGTGTGTGTGTGTGTGTGTGTGTCTAAACATGAATGATATGCCATCATGCAAAAATATAAACACTTGACCCATTTCTACCCTCTCTAGACTGTCCAAATAATGATTGGAGTGGTTTGTTTCTTGTTTGGCATCGTATGCACCAGCTTTCTCAACAACCATTATTTCCCAGGTATTCTTGTCATTAGTGGCATAACCTACTGGGGATCCATTATTGTAAGTTTCAATTCATTGTTTTGCTTTTAATGATTTTAATTACTTGCTTTTAACTGATTTTAATGACCAGAATGAGCTTGAAATGTCCTGTGTTTTTCTCTCAGTACATCAGTGCTGGATCTCTATCTGTCGCAGCGCAGAATAAACTGAATTTGTGCGTGGTACGTACATTTGCTTAAATCTGTGGGGATAACTCTTCTTTTGTCAATAGTAGTGTATGTATATTGTTTCTAATGTATACATTCACCATTATACACTAAGTAATTGTTGTGCAATTTAAACCATTACAAGCTTTCAAATTGTAGTATCAGTCCAGATATTTAATAAACTGGACCTCTAATTAGAAGCTGCTTCAGGTGCACAACTGACCTAATTTGTGTGAAGTTTCTGTGAGTACAGATCACTTTCAGTCATCTGTTATTTGAGTAAAGACTGCATGCCGTAGGGTACAACTGGGGCTAAAAGGGCCATTGGGATTTTATTTTCATCCCTTAACACCAAACAACATCAAAAAACAACATAACACTTTCTTGAATCTAGATTTTGCTACCTTTATTTCTTTTCACAAAACATATTTTGCAAGCATCATACATTTTGGCATCATAAAAAAAAACAAAAAAAAAAACAGTTCTTCTACAACCACAACACTTTCCATGGTAAGCTCTCATCAGACCACATGGTCTGAAGCTTAAAAAATCAAGACATGACTCATCAGTTTACAGAGTTGAAGAGGTGTTTTTACAAGTAGTATTACTGTCACTTTTCACATTTTTTTTCTGTAGGTGAAAGCCTCTCTTGGAATGAATGTGATCAGTGCCATAACTGCAGGGATTTCCATTGTTCTGATGTCCATGGAGATAGCGCACAGCTCATTGGTCTATCAAAGGTGCTACAATGAGGAAATCTGTTTGAATTCAAAGGTACTAAATGTACAATGTTAAAAAACAAAACAAAAAAAACAACAACTTTGTTTGTTTTTTTTACTTTGATTGTTGTTTTATTAACTTTAGTTCACCCTTAGTTTAGTTCAATTGTGTCATCATTTAAAATTATTTGTATAAATAAAGACTGATGGTCTCTCTTTTCCATACAATTATAACAACCAGGGACTGGAGATTTCAAAATGATGCAAAGGCACGATAAAAGTATCATAAAAATTACAAAGTAGTCCATGCGACTTGTGTGCTATGTTTCAAGTGTTCAAAAGCCATGCCTCAGTATAATGCAATATAATATTTAGAAACTCATTCAGTACAATTAATGGAATATTATATGTGAAACTACTTTCATATGATCATGTTGAATATTTTTTAGATCTATAATCTGGGGATCAGTGGAATATTGCTGGTGTTCTCCATCCTTCAGTTCATCATCTCCATCTGTATCTCAGGATTTGCCTGCAAAGCCACCTGCAACACTCACTCTACAGTGATCAATGTGGCACTAAACCAGGTAAATGATTTACAACATGCTTCATTGTACACTACATCCTTTTTTCTACTGCTAAATTATTGAATTGTGTAACAGTGTTGTGTAACTTTTCACTTCATTTTTTATCAAAATAGATCCCATAAAACAGTCTTTATGGTGTGTGGATCTTGTTAGTCTCTTGTGTACTAACATATCTTGTCTGTTACTTCCCAGGGATACTGAGTCACAGTGAGGAGATCCTACCATCTAAACATTGCAAGGAATTTATATCTCTTATATTTGCTTCTAAGCAAGCTTCCTTATTATTCTTTTTCAATCTGTTCAAGTGTTACAGGAACTGAACAGAAAAAAAGAGAACTGAAAATTGAAAGTGCATCAAATGACTTTAATGCTTTAATGCTTGTTGACACAAAGACACGTTTGTGTCTCTGGTGTGTCATTTTTGTTTTAAGCTAAAATAAAATAAAAATGACAACAAAGACATACAATTTTATTTTAATTGTCTAACCAACTTAAAACCAGGTTTCAGTTGTATGAACAATTAGTTGTGCATGAAAAGAAAATGCATCACTGGTAAATGTTTGTAGTCAATTCAGTCTCTATATCTGGTCTCAGTGTCTGCAAAGTCACCAGTGACCAATGTTTCACTAAACAAATTAAATGGTTTTGGTAGCGGTGTTGTGACAACCCAACCCAATCTCACGGCCTGATCTTACGAATTTTACGAGGTGGCTAATTTAGCAAAAATCGTACTGTTAGGGGTTAACAGTTTAGGACCCAAGGACCAGATGTTTGAAAGAAGACCCGGAGTCAGAATTATAAAAAATTGAAGAAAAGTTTTACTGAAGATAGTTTGCAGTTTCATCAGCAGAAGTCAGCTTCAAGACTCACACAGGAGTTCGTAGGCCGCCCCACTTACAGTTACAAAGAACACAGCAGTTATACTATTTCCAAGGTCTAAGCTACGTCATTGCTTACAGGTTGAATGATTCTCATTGGCTAAGAAATAGATAAACATAGTCATTTTCCACACATATACAGATAGACAGAAGCATATCTCCATAGATTATGCAGCTGACACTCGGACCCTGAAGTTAGGCACGTCGTGACCTTCCAGGTCGCAGATTTGGGAAGCTGGGTGCCAGCATGTCCTGAACAACAACTCAGTCAATCTCCAACAATGCCAGTGGTTCCTTAACCTGTAAGCAATAAGACTAACACACACACACACCGACACACATCTTTTCCAAGGTTGGATTTGGCCAGGCTCTAACTATAAACAGGAGTCTCGTCTCAAAACATCAAGATAACAATTTCTTTCTCTCAGGATAGGACACTTTAAAATGGAAATGGTCTAAATGGAAAATATAGGCTTTAACTGACAAATGGTCCCTTAAACTATAGACTTCAATGACCCCTATATGTTTTAACACGTTGAAGACCTTTCTCAAACACAAAACCAGTCCCTATTTCATTTCTAGAAGCCGGAATAAATAGGCAAGCTGCATTCAGATATCAAATACAGACATTAAAGAATACATGAAGAGAACATTTCAGTAATCACACTGGTAACTTCTATAACAAAGTAAAATCTCCAGAGAAGTCATTAAACTCATTTGATATTTAGAAGGAGAAATATTGATTAATACATATACATTGAAGGAGCAGTGGATTCCAATCCACCCCCTTCAGTACGAATTCATAGGAGTGAGGTCGTATGAATTGATATGATTTTTGCTAAATCGTACATATTATATGAGTTGCTCAATTCACATGAATTCGTACGAATGACTACCCCTGACCCTGCCCCTAAACCTACCCATCACTGGGGTTTAGACAAATCGTATGAATTAGCCACATTTTACTCGAATTGTTCGCGGGGGGACGGAGTGTGGGGAGTGAATTTCGAGCGGGGACGGCGTTCCAGTTGAAAGAATTTTTTTTTTATATATATATATATATATCGTTTTTTTTTTTTTTTTTTGTGGACATTGTAACGATTACTATATTTTATCTACAATATAATAGATACATAAACGTAGCACAATATATGATAATAAAAACTTAGAAGGATATTGATATTTATCAATGGCATTCTGTAAAATTGCCTGCACTATGTCATCTTTTGTTATTGGCCAATGCCTGCAGACTGCAGCCAATGGAAATGCTTCTCGCGTCTTTCTTACTACTCACAGAACTTCAAAACAGACCGCTTGAGGTAAAGAAATTATCTTGGATGATGACCTGTAATATTGTTCGAAAATCTGAGTAGAAACCATTACTTTAACAGATGTCATAACAGAAACTTTCGTATGGGTAAGCTGTATTATATGGAAGCATATGTGTAGCAAAATTCAATTTGCAATGCAATATGCAAAATGGCAATACAATATGCAAAATGACAATGCAATATTCAAAATGGCAATGCAATATTCAAAATGGAAATGTAATTCTGTATTTAAATTTACATTTTCCATCAACTCCATGCATGCAAAATTTGGTGCAGAATGAAATTGAAAATTAAATTATATTATTTACATTTGCCATTTTCAACAGTAGTCTTAAATTGTAAAGTGCATACTATTTTAATGCTTTATAAGTAGCAAAATGAAAATGTATAACCAAATTGATTTGATATGTGAAACGTGTCCAAGCACAAACAGTAGCAAAATGATCATTTAAATGTTATTTGTCCTAAATGCATTTAGACTAACAGTTAGGACACGTACGATTGCATTTTCATCATGACGCCGTGGGATATTTGTAGCAAAATTCAAAGCGGCTTTGAAAATGCATTCCGAGCTGACCACGCCCACCCTACGTCACTCATTGCGTCAAGGCGGGGATTGGCGGAAGCGTGTTCCGTTTAGATCGTTTGAAAACATGGCGGCCGGAGATCTGATAAGATCGTTGAATGCATTGGCAGATGAAGTGGAGCGTGAACACAGAAATAATGTTTCAGAAGAGTTTAACGCGTATGTAGGTGACAGGACAAGATCAATATTGGAGCATCTTGCAGAATTGACCCTTCGCTAAGCCACGCCCGAAAACCACCACTGGCCAATCGTGGCTTAGCAACCGTAACTAGGCGCGGGAGGTCTGGCAAGCTTTCGAGCGAGGGAAACATGCCCAAGCGTTATGCGTATGGATTGTGCAAATCTGATACCCAGTATCCTAAAAGTTTGGACGGGGTGGTGGATTTTGTTCCCTTCCCGAAACCTAAAACCCAAGGGGAGAAATGCCGGGCGTCATCTTCATTTATATAGCGTTTTTAACAATGTAGATTGTTCCAAAGCAGCTTTCCATTGATAATAGGAAATTAAAAGTGTTTTGGCTTTATAGCAGCTCTAGAATAAAGTTATTGTCCAGCTCGTGGATCAAGCAGTGTGATTAAAGGCAAGACGGAGGCTCACTGACATAACTTAACGTTACTTAAAAATATATTTCAGCATTTTGTTAATCGACGGCTAAACTAGTACCCCAATCCGATCGCGACTCTCCCGGTGTTAGTTCTAGTATAAGTAAAAGGTAGTTAGTAAAAGGAGGGAACATCAGGGGGCTTGCCGGAGATCTCCAAGGAAAAGGTTGGTATGCAAACTTAATCAGTTCATAACAGTAACGTTAGTCACTTATGTGACCCACGACGTGTGAGCAGTAGCCTGGCGCACTAAAAATATAAGCGGGAGAATGTTATCATTGCAAAGTGGTCAGGCTAATGTCTTGTGTTTATTCCACAATACTTATGGATAAGCTGTTTGATTTATAAATATTATATTAGACTTTCAAATTTCACTCACCCTGCTGTGCATGCACATAGCTGTTCCTCAATTTGTGTGTTTCCCATTTGAATGGTCAGCGTAGGAGGCGCTGCTGCTTGCGCTGGGACATAACGATCTAGGCTTTAGCTTCAATTTTGATGAAATTATTCTCTAATCGTTTGCATATTATGTCGTGGATATAGCCCTCGAATGCATACTGCAGTCTTGTTCTCTCATATTTTCACCTGTTCGCCAAAAATGACTAATTATCTCCTTGGGAATGTCTGAAACCGGTGCATACATACTGTAATAGACGTGCCAGGCGCAAAAGCTTGACAGGCATAGCAACAGTAACTAAGGAGGGCGGGGCTTAGCGAAGGGTCAATTGTCGGCCTTAACAGGCCTCGACACTCGTTTGGCTGCTGAACCCTTGAGAGTGGTGGAAGATCGATTATCTTCGTCTCTGTCAAGGGGAATGGGAAGACCGGCCGTGGAGATCCCTGACGAGGCCATAGAGGGGTATCTTATGTATGGTCTTAAAGTTAAAGACATCGCGGCCTTGTATGGAGTTAGTCGCTGGACGGTACATCGACGAATGCAACAATGTGGACTAAGGTAAACATCAACTTAAATGTTTATTTATTTATTTTTTATTTTTATTTTTATGGTTTCATAGAACGTAACGTTAAACGCCCTGACTCTAAACATTAGGTCATGAATGCCCTCTTTTTTTGAAGCATCATAGAAACACATAGGCTGACTTGAATAATCTGATATAAATTTCACTAGGAAATTCAGAGGCATGTTTCCCTGCTTGAAAAAAACAACAACAAAAAAAACCCCAATAGATCCCTGCCTAAAACACAATAGAAAACAATGGGAATTGCATTGGTTTTAATGGTGTATACTGGTATGTGATGGATTTTATTGGTGTTAAATCCTATTGGAAAAAAGCCCAAAACACACTACAAAAAGGAATTTTGTAATGGTTTTACATGAAAAAGTTAATGGTTAATAATGGCATTTTAATGGAAACCATTAGAATTTCTGTGATGATTTCAATTGGGCTTCTATTGTATTGTTTTGTTTTGTTTTGTTCATCTCACAAATATCTGATACATCTAATGCCACTTACCACACAATTATCCACCTGTTCCACAGAGTATCATAGTTGTACTCTGGCATTAATGATACAGAGCTGGACCGTTTGGTGTTGGAAATTCAAAGGGAACACCCACAGTGTGGATATCGTATGATGAGAGCTTTCCTCCAAGCAAGTGGGCATTTGATTCAGTGTAAGTTTGTTTTTGTTACATACTTGCAGGCTTGTTTATACTTAGGGTTAGTGATCCCTGGCATAGTGGCTATGCAGGTCTGCCATAGGTCCAACACATGTTTCTGGAGGGCTACAGCATTGCAAGGGTAATATAATACAAAGTATAGTGTAATAAATGTTCATGCATTTTATAAAAAATAGCAAATATAAAAAACTTTGGAGGATTTATTCTTATGAAAAGTGTCAATTGAGTTATGGAAGGTATGTCAGCCATTAGTCATTCATTTTTATTGATAAGTCTTTTTGAAAATTGTATGTGTATATATATATATATATATATATATATATATATATATATACTTCATATCAAGTAGAAGTAGATTTTACTTAAATTTACTTTAACGTAATGTAACATTACAAGAAGTGTAATAACATCTCATTATCTGAAGTTGTTAGGGTTCGTGATTCACTACAAAGAGTGGAACCAGAGGGAACTCGACTCCGAGCACTGGCTAACCGGACACTTCATCGCAGACAGTACTCAGTTCCTGCTCCGAACTGCATGTGGCATATTGATGGAAATCATAAATTAATACGGTAATGTTGATGGGGGGGGGGGGGGGGGATAAAGGCATGGAAGTTTGCTAGTCAAAATGTGGTCAAACTCTGATGTACCTTTCTTGTAATTTTTTTTCAAAGTAGCTGGCGATTTGTGATTCATGGAGGTATCGATGGATTTAGTCGTCTTATAGTGTATCTGAATGCTGCTACTAACAATAATGCGACCACTGTGCTTGATGCCTTCCTTCGTGCTGTTAGCCAGTTTGGCTTGCCCTCTCGTGTTCGTTCAGATAAAGGTGGAGAAAACATTGAGGTGGCCCATGTTATGATACAGCACCGTGGAGAAAACCGCAACTCTCACATCACTGGAAGAAGCGTGCATAATCAGAGGTAAATGAAAAATTACTTTTATGGTTTGAAATAATACTCATGCATTTCTATGTTTATGGTGACTTGACATGTTTGCTGAGATATGATGAATGACCCATGTCAGTGCAGCTCAGTGGTATCTAATAATTACTAGTATCCATTAAATAAGAACTAGAATCTGAAGAAAAGTATAAATATAGATAAATTTGTGACAAGAACTCTGGAATTTCTATGGCATTAAAATTTTGCTATTACAAAAACCTTACTTAAAGTTAAAATAACTACAATGTGATATATATATATATATATATATACATATACACACACACACACACACACACACACACTAGTGTCTGTGTATAGTCATATCGCCCACCCCTCATTCTCACCTTTTTATTTTTTATTATTTTTAGCCTTAATATTTGATGTTGATACTTGTTCTGTTCTATTTCTTTTTTTAGAATTGAACGTCTCTGGCGAGATGTTTACACACAAGTTCTCGATTTGTTCCACATGTTGTTTTTCCATTTGGAAGTGACTGGACCGTTGAATCCTGATGATGAGATCCACCTCTTTGCTCTGCATTGGGCATTTTTGCCCCAGTTACAACGTCAGCTTAACACTTTTAAAGAAGCATGGAACTTGCACAGGCTGAGAACGGAGAATGGTTGCTCTCCATACCAACTCTGGCTGCAAAACAGAGAGGCTGATGATGATCTGGAAGCTGTATGTTTGCACATTTTAAATGATTCTTTCATAATTTACTCACTCTCAAGTTATTTTTTTGTTCTACTGAACTCAAAAGGAAGATACGTTAAAGAATGTGTGTAATCAAAAAGCTCTGGGGCACCACTGACGTAATGGAAACAAACATTATGGAAGTCAGTGGTGCCCCAGAACTGTTCAGGATATTTTAAAGAATTGTTGACAAAAGTTATAAAATATCCTCACTCATACCTACATCAGAACAAAAAGTATATGCGACAAATGCTTGTAATATTTACTGGGTGTTTTGGTAGATAATTTAAAAGCATCTGTCATTGATGAATGACAATGTATGACGATAAACAAAATAAAAAAAAGTGAGTGAAACAAGTAGTTTTAACATTTGTAATTAATTTGTTTTTCACTTAACTCATAAGGTTAACTTTCCATCACTGCAATAAGAGCTCTTTAAAACTTCCTGTCAGGAACATGCATTTTTTTTAAGCAAGAAATGCGAAAAATACTAAAGACAATGAACATAAAATTAATTTTTTTTCTTGAAAATGCAGTTCTCCACATGAACACTTAAATATTACAACTCAGATAAGGCCAAAGCCAAATCTTGTGGATGAAACCGCTGCTCTCATTGCTTGTGTAAATGCAATAAAGGTTTTGCATCTTAAAGGGGTCATATAATGCCATTTTTGTACAAGCTAATATGATTCTTTAGGGTCTAAATTAAAAGTTTGTAATATACTTTAATTAAAAATTCTCATTAGTATTGTAAGAAAACACTAATTTTACCTGGTCAAAAACAGCTCTGTTTTCAGCACGCCGTTTCAGTGCATGTGTCTTTAAATGATAATGAGCTTTGCTCACCCCGCCCCTCTGTTCTGTGGGTACACCGTATTAGACATTCTCTGACCGTATCTAACACAATAACCACATGTTATTCGTTATAAACGTGGGATTATGAATTATATTGAGAACGTCGTACATAGAAAACATGCCGTAATGTACCCTGAGTGTAAACCTTAGACGCATTCATCGTGAAGCCTGCAGCAAGGTTTGCAAATTTCGCAAAGATTAATATAAATACTAATATAAAGGTTAATAAAACATTACACTCACATCTTCTGGAGGTTCAGCAGGAACACGTTGGTACCGATCCGTTTTTTCTCGTTTGTGAAGCTGTCTGGTGTGAAATGATTCATGCAAACATGAAAGCACAGACAATCGTGGGGAATCCCCTTGAGGGAATCCCCGCGTCAATCCTTTGGGCATATTGCTTCAAAAACAAAACTCAGCCACTGCTTCTTCAACGGCTCGGATTTAGGAACATCCAAATGACTGCTGTGTTCCTTATTACATCTAAGAACAGAACACCACAATCGCTTAGACGCCATTCTACTCCAGCATATCAACAATGGCGGACTACTATGATGACGGCTGTCACAGCTTGCTCAGGGCGGGTCTTGTGTTGAAACACGGCTGTCAATCACAATAGCGGGAGGGGCGTACGATCTTATGACGTCACAATATCGAACGGCTTGATTTCAGAGATGGTCAAACATATAAGGAGATTAAAACAAAACCACTGGATGGATTTTTATCATGATAGGATGGTTGTGTACAGGCACTGCCAACAGACATTTCAGTGCAATCAACTTGTAAAAGTGCCTGTACCATTATATGACCCCTTTAAAGGAAGTTTCAGTGTTGTGAGGCAGGTTGAAGCCACTGGGAGTGATAGGTCAGGTGATACTTCGACATACAGGTGTTGAGGGAGAACAGCCCAGCCAGTCCAAAATTTCAGCAACTCGCACAGTTCAGCAGGTGATCCTGCATCAGTTTGGGTAAAATAATATTTTATAACATAATTCCTACATCTGCAACTAAATTTCAAATGCACATTAATTTTATGTTTTTAAAATCTAACATTTACAATAGCACATTTTACCTGTTTGAATATATTCACGCAAGAAAGCCGTAACAACACAAGATTGCTCCAGGTTCGAAGGGGCTTCATCTTCATCACTGTCAGGTTCTGGCCAGATGACTAAAGCTGTGTCCCAAAGTGAAGGCTGCGTCCTTCGAAGGCCGGATTTGAAGGCCGGATGGCCGTATTTGAAGGCCGATTGCGTCACCGCGGCGCGACGAAACGTCACAGCGGCGCGACGAAGGACGTCCCAATTCAAAGACTGCATCCTTTGAAGGGCGCAGGCGCGATGAAGGCTGTCCCAATTCAGTTCGGCATCCTCCGAAGGCCATATTCGAAGGCCGTTTGCGTCATCGCGGCGCGACGAAGGCTAAAAGCGACGCCAAATGCACCCTTCGTTTCCCAGTGAGAGGAAGGATACAAAAACGGATCCTTAGTGGCCTATCCTACCCTATCCTACCCCATAAGTCATTGCGCGCCGGTGACGACAGGATTTTCATTTGAAAAAATGGCGTCCTCGAGTTCGGTGGTGGAGGGAAAATTCACTTTTAAATGTAAGTATTATGTTTTCATTTACTTAAATAACTAGCGAAACCACAGTCAAAAGCCACACGTTTTTCTTTCTTATAAACTTCATCTTAACTCCTTAAGATGCGTTAGACGCAAAAGTTGTGCTAATTACTTTAATAACTTTCAGGGAGCAAGGAGCAGACTGCTCAATTTATTAAATTGCGGTCTGAAAATGACCATCTATTTACTGGGGCAAAAAACTCCGCCAGCGTGGCTTGGAGGTAAGACAACAGTTGTAAAATTTGCAGTAGTCTGTCTCACTTGTGTATTATAATAAATATCACTCACCCTAGAAAACCCATAACATTAAGAAAAGCAGTAGATGATGCACAATGGGTTTCACTTTTATGTGTTTTTGTAGTGTTGTCATGCAAGTTATGTCTAAAAAGGTTTTAACCACATTCGAGTATCCAGAAATACGATTTCTAAACTATTTTCAATGCATGTCCTGATGTGTCATTTTTCAATGTTAACAATGCACTAATGTTAATATTTCATTTGCACCCCTGTGTTATAATGTTTCATAAGTACCCTTTTCTGCTTTTTTAGAGCAATTCTGGAGAAAATGAGGCTGCAGGGGAAGGTAACACCCATGCAGGCAAAGAAAAAGTGGGATAACTTAAAAACAAAATATAAAGTAAGAAAGTTAATACACACATCTTTGCTGAAATGAATTGTGCTGTTGTTGTTAACAAGCCATGGTTAATTTGCTCTGCCTTAGGATTGCAAGTGTCCTGGGACAGGAGAGGGAGTGGATGGGAAACCCACTGCTGAAACTTGGCCCTGGTTTGTCCTCATGGATGAGGTGTTGGGACAGAGGCATTCTGTCAATCCCCCTGTCCTCATCGCCTCAATCCGTGAGGACACACCAGGGTCAAGTTCAGCAGTGGGTGGCCACAGTGAGGAGCCAGCACCCGCAGCACCACCAGCAGGAGCACCCGCAGCACCACCACCAGCAGAAGCACCACCACCAGCAGGAGCACCCGCAGCACCACCACAGAGAAAGCGGGACTTTGAGGAGGATATGCTGAACCTCATTAGAGAGGACATGGCACTACAGAGGGATGCAGAGGAGAGGAGAGCTCGAGAGAGCAGGGAGAGGATGGACAGGCTGTTTGCTCTTCTTGAGCGTATTGTAGAGAAATAGTTTTTTTTTTCTTTTTTTTTATGTATATAAAAGAGAAAACTTTCCTCCTTTACAGTTTATTTTTTATTTACATTAAATGAGGCAATATATATATTTAAAAGAGGAAATTTAAGTTGTGAACCGTTTATTTTTGTAATCTAAGTGTTATTTATTTTTTCAAACTTGTGTACAGTTTATTTAAAATGAATAATAAACATTTTTTTTTCCATTTTTGTGCATTATTTTTTTAAATAACTTGTTGGGATATGAAATAAAAAGGAATAGTTATTGACAGTGCTTATTTTTTTTAATGACAGGTGCAATTTGAAAACAAACAATATTTTGGAATAACATTTGGAAAAAATAAATAATTATATAGATAAATAACATTTTATAAATAATAAATAACCATTTACAACATAACTTGTATATCATCTGACAACAATTTAAATGAACAGTACATAAAATGAGGTTTCAGCTGAGCAGGGAGACCCTGGTGGAGCTGCTGGACCCGGGTGGGCTCCACAATAGAGACCCTGGTAAGGCCTCTCTGCCGGTGGGTGGGACATCATCTAGGATTGTCTCCAGAGTGTTTGACTGCATAATTCCCACTGTCCACTGCATTGTCTAACAGCAGGTTTGCAGGGCTGACTCAATCGACGGCTGCCATCTCACTGAGATCATTTCAAAAAGAGGGAAGAATAAAATAAATTAACTCACATCCTCAAATCAAAGCATCAAAAATTTCAACATGTAAACCCATTCTATGGACATTCATTTTTGGTTTTGGCCATTATAGCTTTAAAGTTCTCTGACTTGCCTGTTACAAATAATCATGGTCAATGGGAACCTCCTCCAGGGCAGACACCTCTGCAGACAGCTGGTCACGCCAGGGAGCCCCACTGACCGTCTCCAAAACATGCTCCCCCTCATCCTCCGCATCATCCTCCTCGTGCTCATCCTCCGGGGCCATGATGTCACCAACCCCAAGGCAGATGTTGTGGAGGATGGCACAGGCTGTGATGACCTGAAATGAAAAAACAAAACAAAAATTTATATGGTCTGGAAGAAAGAAGTTAATTATGTTTTTTGCAAATGTATTTTTCATTTAACTTACATGAGGTACAAAGGTGTGGTGCACCTCCAGCGCTTGCAGGAAGATGGCCCTGAACCTGGTCTTCATCATCCCAAAAGCACGCTCTATAATGGAGCGTGCCCTGGAATGATGAAGATTAAAGCGCTGGGCTCCCACACCCCGTACTGGCCTCTTGTAGGGAGTGATGAGGGGGAGTGGGTGTTGGAGACACGGGTACCCTCCGTCTGCGAGGATGAAGTGCCCTGGAGGAGGGTACACTGACCTCCTGTACAGTGGGCTGTACCGGAGCACCCGTGCGTCATGCACTGACCCGGGCCAGCCCACGTAGGTGTCAATGAAGCGGCCCTGATGGTCACAAACAGCCTGGAGGATGATGGACGGGAACAGTTTCCTGTTCCTGTAGCATTGACCATCAGGGCCGCTTGGAGGCTTGATGCGGACATGGCAGCCGTCGATTGCTCCTGCAGCTTTCAAGAAAGCCCTGTGTCTGGCCAGCCCTGCAAACCCACGGCAAACTGCCTCCAGGTCTTCTGGGGTGTTGGGGAACCGAATGACCTGGTGGCGGATGGCCACCACCTCTTCAGCGACTCGGTGGACAATGCGGTGGACAGTGGAACGAGGTATATCAAATGCTCTGGAGACAACCCTGTAGGATGTACCACACGCCAGCCAGAAAAGAAATACCAGGGTCTCTATTGTGGAACCCCATCCGTGTTGCCGGTCACTTCTCAACAGGTCCAGCAGCACTCTCAGGGCCTCCCTGCTCAGACGAAAATCAGGTCGTGTGTCCATGTCATTAAAAAACCTGTCCAGCACTGGGACATTCAGGTTTATCCTGCAGTACAGGGGTCTGGTCTGATTTAGAGAAACAAACAAAAGAGAAATTGTTTAGAGCGGATATATATATATATATATATATATATATATATATATATATATATATATATATATATATATATATATATACATCCGAAGGCGAGCGGGAGTAACCTACCATATATATATATATTTTTTTATATTTTTTTTAAATACATGTATGTATTTATTTATTTAAGAGGTATATTTCACTGTGTTTATGTATTATTTTGTGTTTTATGCTTCAACTGCTTTAAAACAAAGCACGCGCAAACATGCCTGAATAAGATCACTATGTTCAAGAGAATAAACTCCATAAAAATCGCATCTTCGTAAGGTTGCCTATAACTAAACATTTGAACAGGTTTATGTGTAATTGTGTATTTTGTATTTGTAGCCTATCATAACATGACAGTACACCCAATACTTGTGTACTCCAGCAATTAAGGACGCAACTTCTGAATTGGCATGCAGCAAACCAGTTTCCTTTAACGTTACCTGGCCACGGTCTTGACAAAGCCGGAGATACATCACCCGGCGGCGCCGGGGATGAAACATCCCCACCATCTCCTCCAATAAAACATAAAATAAAAAAAATAAAATGACGAAATCTCGCTCCATTTTTATTTTTAATAAATGCCGCGTAGGATGGCAGCTCTCCTATCGCACCGTTGCTAGGCGACAGCATAATTGGGAACACCTGGTGGCATTTACAATCAACTCGGAGCGTCCTTCGAATGCTGGGAAGGCTGGGTAGGCTGGGTCCTTCAACGGCTGGGAAGGCTGGGTAGGCTGGGTCCTTCGAAGGACGTGTCCTTCAAAGGACGCAGCCTTCACTTTGGGACACAGCTTCTGTGACAGTGCAGTAAACTATACGGCCATGTTTATGTTTACTTTCACTTTTAACGGAAAGGGTGGAGTCTGGAGTGATTAATTAATGGCGGAAAGGGAAATGGAGGTTAGGCCTATTTAATAAGGTGGAAGGAGGACACGTCACCAGGGTATGTTTCGATTCGTGAGAAGGAGAGTGAAGTAAATGGTTACCATGTGGAGTGGAAGACGGCGGTTGTTTGAACTGAGGCTTTCCGCGCACGCTGTCTGATGCGACGTGGAGTCTGGCGATTCCATAGCGACGCACCTTAAAGACCGGCTGTTGTGGGTGAGCGGTTCACTCTCAAACGAGTCCAAGGCCGTTAAAATTCCTTCCTGGAGCCAGGCGAGGTCCAACTACACTCTCCAGTTTGCGTTTCCGTCCGCCAAAATTGTTTGGCGTGAATATGAACGCACGAATCTGCCAGTGTTGACGCCCAGCTAGAGTGTGACCAGTATGACCTGGGATTTCGTTTAGCGTTTATGTGATTGTGTGAACACTGATTTTGAACTGTGAAATTTGAATGTTACGTTAAGAACTATATCTATCTCTTTATTTGTTTATTGTTTGTTTAGTTGTTTGGTTGTTTTTTCGAAATAAGTATTTTTTTTAATAATGTTTATGGACATTATGTAATAAATTCTAGTTAAATTGAGAATACTTTGGTTTTGTGTGTAATCAGTGGTTTTCTTTGCTATCCTGGGTGTTTGATTTTTGTCAGTTTTTAGAATTTTTCGTTAAAAAATAATAATTTAAGTTAGGGCAGCCACCACCACTGTTACAACTCTCCTAAGTATCATCTAATACAAAGATAGCAGCACTGAATACAAGCCTTAATATGGAGTTGCAACAATGTATTTCATCCACTGACTTAGTGTTTTATTAGAAACAACCCACTGTATGATTAGATACAGAAAATTTAATAATTGATTTAATGCAACGGCTTCCATACAGTCTATTCTTCTAAGTAAAATAGACCAATTACTTCTGGTTCCATCAGCAGTGTTGAAGATCTAGGAAACAGTACTGCAGTTAAACTGGGTCGTTATTTTATCATTCTCAAAACACCCGTATCTTTGAGTCCTCTCCGCAGCTGAGAGATCTGTTTTTCACGTCGACCAATAACCTAGAAATGATCCACAAACCATAAAAAATTATAAACACTATGGCCCAGTTTCATAGACATGGTTTAAAAAGGACATTTAAGTAATTTTTAGAAACTTGCCTTAGAAAAAAAAAACATTACTTGTGTGCATCTTAAGACAAAACAAAGGCACTGACATGTTTAAAGGTCAGTCAGTGCAAGTTTCTTTCAGTTGAAACAGCTCAGATTTACATTTAGTCTAGTACTAGGGTTAAGCCATGTCTGTGAAACCGGTGGTATGCAAGCCTTGACGAAAGATCTAAGCTTTTATCCTAACTTAATGGTTATGTAAAGAGGCTTATGTAGAGTTAAACTAAAAAGATAAACTGCATACCCAACTGCAATTAACATACTTTCACCTTTATATGATAAGACATACATACCCCGTGGTGGAGAATGGTTTCTGCCAACCACCACCTGTTGCTGTTGCTCATTGCTGGCAAGTCCCAGTTGATGGCCAGGTTGTTTATATTGTCTATTTCATTCTGATTCAGTTCATTCTGGCTTTCCAGCTAAGATTTACACAAAGTGTGAAAAAGGTAAGGACTTTAAATGTATACTCATATACATATATTTATATAACGTATATATATAAAATAAATATATACATACAAGGGACACAACTTCAATCACATCCATATCAGGACAGTCCTTCAATTCCAAAACTGGAGTATCATCCTTAACGCCACTTAAAAGGGGGAAGAAAGCTGGACTAAGTCCTGAGTAGAGTGGACCTTCATTAATAAATGTATGTCCTATCATTCGTCCCACAACTCTGAACAGATCACCATCCAAGAGTGCTCTAGATGTTGAAGGAACCTTGTGATCATCTTCGCCATTGAAGAACAGCGTTTTGCCATAGTTATCTGAAAAATGTATAACAGGTATAATGCACTCAGATGAACATACTTAATCATCTCTTCCTATAATATGCACATAACTATTAAATCTACTAAAAAAAAAGTTTAAATGTATTATATCCAGTATGTCTGTATTTCTAATAGTGACTAAAAGTGGAGGTGAAGGAAAGTCTGCACAACATTTCAAAATGTTTACAATTATAACTCACCAATGTCAAGTTCAAATCCATGGTGGAGCTTTTCCATTATCAATGTGAAAAAGTGCCGTTTAACTCCGTCCCCTAATGCAGCATCACCTGTTTAATTGAGGATTATTAAATTGTATGTAATCTCTAAGTACTAATGCAAACAAGCAGAGCTACTTTGCACTAATAAATACATACCTTTAAGTTTTACCGTTAATGGACTTGTCCAATCAACATTTGGACGTTTATAAAAAGCTAACATTTCTCGTTCACGATCCTTTTCACAGCTGTGCAGATCTAGTGTAACAACTAGGTCTGGTTTGTCATCTGCATTCTTTAAGATCTGTCTTCGATACATCCGGGCAGCTGATTCAAGATCCGGTTCAATCTTCCACTCTATGAAAACACAGATTACTGATAACAATTCTTGATATAAAAAATATATGATTAACTGATATAATTAACATCCCTGATTGATGTCCTGTTGTTTTGTAGTATGAGAAAAATTATTTGTATGCTAAAAAAGGTAATACAGAGAAAGGTGTGCTCAGTGGTATGGTCAATATGATAGGGACACCTTCAGTGGCAGGCTCTGCAGATGTGCTGGCACTGGCTGAGAAAACAGTATTGAGTCATTGAGCCATTTCTTCCTGTCTTGTATTGCCAGTTCTATCTGATATCACTTCGCCTAACTCATGAAACCTGATATACAGATGGTGGACAACCAGAATGAGACTTTTACCGCCGCCGTTCCTGCGGCGTCAAAATTGGGATGTGTATTTGCTGCCTTTTACCGCTGAGTGGCGCTGTAATCACAGACTTTGAAAAGTGTCAGTTTATTCTCTTTATGACGTAATCTGCCGCGGCAGTAATCTGAGCTGAGGCCACAGATAAATTCAAGATAAATATTGTGGTTAAACGAATTCAAATTCATTAAATTTAAACAAAGTAGACACACGTTAACATTGTGTGCCCAGTTTTTCTATAATTTAGAAAGGCTATGTCAATAGGTTACTTGTCATTTACTTCGTGTTATTTTAATGTGTTTGTAGATTTATTAACTGAAACATAACAGTGAAATAAATTAAAATAATTTACCGTAAAATTAAAACATTTTTTAGGACTTGCAGTTGCTAACCGATGTTAGTCGGTTTAAGCATTCTTTGTTATATTCAGAATTAAATAGGCTTACATGTTGTTATGATTATCAATTGAATTATTTAATAAATAATCAACCACAATGCCTATTACTGCCGCAGCAAAAATAAACCAGTCGAATTTCAAAGTCGTTCGCGAAATGACTAGGCTATACCGGGTGGCGCAAGTGACAGGGCAAAACAGCAGCAACTGCTGCATTTTAAAAGGTAAGTTTCCTATCTGTTTATTAAAAAAAAAAAAAAAAACATGGCGCAAGATCTTGTAAAAAAAAAAGAAAAAAAGCAGAGAATAAAACAAACTTTTAGGGAAAAAATATAGGCCTATTATGCTACAACAGAATTGGTTAACATTAACGAAAGCAAAATATGTAAAAATACATTTAAAACAAAATAAAACAAAACAAATTCGTGGCCGAATTCAAATCGGTTCAAATCCCAAACAAACAGTAATAGACCTAGGCTATTCAGACGATAGCTCTGTGGTCAATGCATTAACAATATCCTCTCGGAGCTTCAAACGATCTGAGATCGAATCTCAGTGTAGCCGACAGTGTTTATGTTTTTCCGTTCTTGATGCTTAAATATGCATCTGTTTATTAAAGTCAATCATCTTGTTTAATTATCAATTGTACATTACAACATCAATTTGCTGCACCAGAAAATGAAGATGATGAAGCTCTTCTTTATTCTGCTAAATTATTTTTTTGTGTGTGTGTGAATCATTCACGAGATTGAGATTCATGATGACTGACAGTGATACCCGGCCATAGCAACAGAAGACATTTTTCAAAACAGATCGAACAAATCAGAAAAATACTTTCAATAGGCCTACAGTATTGCTTTCAATTACAAAATAAACAATGAAAATGTAAAAGAAAAAGAAAATTAATTTAGTTTGAAAACCCATCGCACATTTCAAGGTATGAATAAAGTGTCGGGACAGTTTATTTATTTAAACAGGGTTGACGCGATAGAGTTTATTCCCTTTGTGATGCAAAATAAGAAACACAGAATCTTATTCTTGCAACATTTTAAATTTCTATTGTCAAAGAAATTGCAGCTAAATTAAAAAATTAAAACGGTACAGAACGAAAAAAGTTCAAAGCAACATAAATTAAGAACAGGCGTTTTTCTTTGCCTCTCTCGCGCTGGATATTTTTTTTAGTAAGTTTGGTCTCCCTCACTGCGCGCGGCGGGTCTTTCTCGAAATTAAGCATTTCAGCGGTAAAAAACACCATACAGCTGATAATACTGTATATGTCGCTGTGTGTCATCCACACAAATCACGAAAGAAAAAACTTTAACAAATAGCTTTTGTTCCTTCAAAGATACAACATGCCTTGCTGAATTCACCGTACAATAAAACGAGGTGGGTCGCGAATTAAAGAGCTCTGTATCTGCTAAATTGAAATTGTGTGTGGAAAACCTTTAAATACAATCAATAAAACTACAATATATAATTTAATAAGATATAGGGCCTACTGTACATAGGCTATGGACTTTTGGAGATTTTGAGATTAATCCTTAGAAGAATTTTGCCTTTGCCTGCTCATCAGGCTGGCTCCGACACTCTCCATATGAAAGACGGAACATTAACACCTCTGTCCTGCACCCCCACGATAAAGCAACTATTGACTTCTCCAAACCCCCCACAGGCTAGCTGAGTTTGCAAAACAAAACAAAGAGTTTGCCACTCGTCGTGGTGTGCCAAAACACTTAATTATAAACTTCAATATTTCATTCAAAACAATCTCAAAACGCTTTGTGACATTTTGAAAAGCCGTGGATGCATTACTGCCACTGGAACCATGAACGCAACAGAATACTGGTTCTGATTTTATTGTTTGTCGTTTAAACGTCATATATATACAGTATATATATAAAAAAAAATTTAACAGAACTGCTTTTGAAATTACGATTGGAATTATTATAGGCTACAGAAGTAAAGTCATTGTATAATATTTGTTCCTTAGTGTAAAATGGAAATGCACGGTGATTTTATTTTGTAAATAGGCTATAAGCAAAAAACTATGTTTTAGAACTAGACAAATCTCTCTGCATCAACAATAGACATTAATAGGCTAATATAAAAATATCAGTAGTCCAAGTTAGTTCGGGATTTGAACCCGTGTCATCTAAATGATCGTAACGTAAGTTCAACCACTCGGCCACGATTCACTCTTTGTGACATGGCCTAACGTTCCAGTGTTTGTTCGCTCAAACGAGCGAGAAGCGCTCTTCATTCAAATGAACGCGCCGCCGCGTTTGTCAAACACTAATTCAACATGCCAGAATAAAACCTAGCTTTAGAACAATGCATAGCGCCACTCGTCGTGGTGTGCCAAAAAATTTACAATAATTTAGTTTCATTTATTTCAGTGTTAATGTTTGAGTTAAAAAAATCCTCTACAAATTAAATTAACACAAAGTCGGCTATAAGAGTCCTTTATAGGCTACGTAAAAAAGCAAAGGGCTTACAGTCTTAACATTTAGGCTACTTTGCTTAAATTCGATACATTTATTTTCAGTAGGGCCTAATAAATTTGTAGGGATGTAATTTCAGTATGCTTTACCAACGCTATGTATTCAATTAAAGTTCCAAGAGGTCTGGTCTCTATATTTCCTTCCCAGCTGACACTAATATGCAAGTGCACAGCAAAAATCACAACTTGTGCTTGCTGCGAACGCAAGTTATTTAAGGTGTCTCAACTGTACACAGTCTACCCTACAATGTGAATTCGTTACAAGGTTTCATTTAATTAAATTAATGTGCAGCAATTTGTACAAATAGAGTCTATAGGCCTACTATACTGTTGTAGCCATTAAATAATCTCATTTAGTATCATATTTGTTAAAATATTATAATGTTATTTTTTTCCATCTATGTTGAATATGAAAAGTGAACAGCACGAGTAAGATAGGATGCATTATATCGAGAGATGGATATGGAGTGGGTCAGACATGATTTTGACCACTTCATTAAGTTTTGTTTCGTAGAAAACCTTTCTTTAAAGTGAATTTCGTTTTCTATAAATTGTATCTTAATTTTAATCAATTTTTCATCAACCAATTGCCTGGATTTAATAAGTAAGAGAAGCAAATATAACAGACACTAATCATGGAGGCGCCCGCGCGGTCACTTGCATTGCACGTCAGCTGGAGCGCATCTCATCCTCCTAACTTAACGAAACTCAGCGTATGCCTCACACAGACATGATAAATACATCAAATACACAAAGCTTGAAATGTCTTCAAACGAAATAATTCAAAACGAAAAGAAAAAGGCTACTCTGATTATGTCTTTATGTGCATTTCTCTCTAGGTGCGTTCACTACAAATATGGCGATCGTCAACTTCATATTTGCAGTCGACACTGTCAGAAAACACTAGTTTATTGATAAAAATCAATGCACGCATCACCGGATTTACAAATACACATCTTGCTTGTTGCACGCACACATTATGTCGAAAAAACGACATATGATGTTTTATTAACAAGGTTCGGGAGGAGCACGTTCAGATAATTAACACAAGTGGAAAGCACTCAGCAATCAATGGTGAGAGGTATAAATACTCAGCAGTCTCACCTCATTCCATTGACAGTTTTTGCAGCAGTTTAGTAGCTTCTTCTCAGCTCTGCAGCCATGTCTCAACGCCCAAGCTCTTCCTCTGACGAAGAAGCAAACTTTGCCAGGGAGGCACCTGCGCATTCCACCGGTCCCACGACCATACCTCCTACGCCGGATGTTGCACCTGAGCGCCAGGCTTCTTCTCGTGGCCGCACACCGGCCCGAACAGCCCTGCGCTCACCAAGGCGCCGTGGCCGGTCTTCACCGCCCCCGGCAAGACTTCCATCTACTTCTCCAGCTTCCTCCTACCGCTCGGCCGTTCCGACGATCCCACCTATCGGGAAATGGACCGTAGCCGGATTAAGACAAGCACTGGGGAATTCAGACATACAAGCTTCGCGGAAAATGAACAAGGCGGAGCTGTATGATCTGTTCGTTTCCTTACAGTCAACTCCCAAGACGACCCACAGGCAGAGCAAAGCCCGTAGGGCCCAAAAATCGCCTGCCCAGTCACCACTATCGTCTTCCCGCACAGGATCCGGATCGCTTCGTCCACCAAGACGCAGCAACAGGCCTTCAGCGAGCCTGGGCCGCGCACCAGATTCCGCTATGGCATTCCCACCTCTCGATGAGGCCCAGCCCTCCACCATGGCTTCTGCTGCCACAGCGCAGCAAGTAGCCGGGCCCAGCGGCCTCCCCACAACCACTCAGTTTTTTACTCCAGCTGTTTCTAACCCTTTTCCTTTTCAGTGGCCTCCAGCTCCCGTCGCAGACATTAGCACGGGGCTATCACCGATAGCAGCACAGGCACATCCATTTCAACAGTCTCATCCAACAGGTTACATCCCCGCCCACTTTCAGTGGCCTGCAGCTCCAGCAGCTCAATCAAGCACTGGCCCGCCTCCGTTTGCAGCTCATTCACACAATCCTTCGCATCCTGCAACTAACTTTCCTTTTCAAGCCACAACAGGTCATCCAAGCGTGAGGCCGCCGCCGACATTCGCAGACCCGGCTCACGCCCTTCCCAGCTCTATGTTACAAAAATCACCTTATTCTCTGTTCACAGCAACACCGATGCCCGTGCCGTCCAACGCAGTCGCCATGGAACCACCACCAGTATCCCAAAACATTCGTGCACAGATCCTTTCAGGTGCGGATGTAGATCTTTCCTCTCTTCTCTCTCTACTCCCCTCAGCCAAACCTGACCATCAAATAGATTGTGGGGATTTCTCGGTCACCCTGAAAAACACAAACACTCACTCATCTCGCATTCTTTCGTTTTCTGAGTTTTCAATTGCTTTTTCCCGCTACACTGAAATAATCTGTTCAGCTTTCCCCCACAGGCGGCGCGAACTGAATGACTACCAATCTATCATAGCCGAACTCGCGCTGTCCTATGGGGGTGGGCATTTTTATACTTACCACCGACTTTTTTCAGCCAAAAGTGCCGTGCGAGTCGCACAGTGGAACCAGTGCACATACTGGGGCGCACTCGACCAGGATCTTCACAGCAGGGTGTTTCTGGGCTGTAAAAACATCACTTGCGCAGTCTGCAGGTCAGTAACACACACGACCACGTCGTGCCCGAAGGTTAATTCTTCCTCTCTTCCCTACCCAGAAAAAAGCAACGCTAGATCCACCAGCTATGTGCCGCGTGCTGCAACCACCAGCGCAAGGCAGGACTCTGCTTTTGACGAAAGCAGGCAGCCTTGTAATTTTTTCAATGCAGGCAAATGCCAAAGATCGCGCTGCAGGTTTATGCACATCTGCAGCTTCTGTGGTGGCGCTCATGCTCGCATTGTATGTCCAGTTTTCAAGTCTGTGAATAAAAAATCTAAAAATTATTGGGAGACTCCTGTAAATATTTTGCGCATGCACTTCGAACTAGCTCATCACCCGGATGCCGAATTTACTGATTATCTGCTGTCAGGTTTGAAAAATGGTTTTAAGCCCGGCTTAGAATGTCCGCTTTCCCAAAACATCATATGTAAAAATCTCCAATCCGCCCTTATAGAACCTGAAGTCGTAGACAAACTGATCAAAAAAGAAGTTGAGTCTGGCTTCATGATCGGTCCATTCGACAAACCGCCATTTAATCTGTTTCGTATCAGCCCCATCGGAGTGGCTACAAGGAAATTCTCGGGTAAAAAAAACGTCTAATAATCGACTTATCAGCCCCGCATAATTCCCCGTTCCCAAGCATAAACAGCTTGATCCCTCTCGACGAATTTTCGCTCAAATACCACGACATAGATCAAGCTATCGATATGATCAAAATCGCAGGTCAGGGTGCTTGGCTCGCAAAACTCGACGTCACATCTGCTTTCAAAGTAATGCCCATCCATCCAGGTTCATGGCATCTTTTTGGAGTGCGCTGGCTTGGGAAATATTATTTCGCAGTACGTTTAACATTCGGATGCAAAAGCAGCCCGAAAATATTTGATATGCTATCAGAAGCCGTTTGCTGGATCTTGTCGAACAACTACGCAATTCCTTACCTTATTCATCTGTTAGATGATTTTCTAATAATCTCGCCTCCCGATGCTATCCCAGCTGCGCACCTCCTCACGGTACAAAACGTTTTCTCAGAGCTAGGAATTCCTATCGCACAGGAAAAGACCATGGGCCCTGCAACATCTATCGAGTTCCTAGGAATTCATTTGGATTCAGACAAACTCCAAGCATCCCTCCCCAAAGAAAAAATCGATCGAATAATCCTCGTCTCTTCTACTTTCCTCGAAGAATCTAATTTTTCAAAACGCGAACTCCTGTCCCTGCTCGGACATCTAAACTTCGCAATGCGCATCATCCCGCAGGGCCGCCCCTTCATTGCGCATCTCCTCTCACTCGCGTCCTCCGTCCACTCACTAGAAGACCGCATTTCTATAACCCAAGCATGTCGCGACGAACTTGGGCTATGGATAACTTTTCTTAAACAGTGGAACGGCCTCTCTTTTTTCTACAACAACCTTGTTTCATCCCCCACCGACATCCAATTGTTTACAGACGCTGCCCCCTCTATAGGGTTCGGGGGTTTTTACCAAGGTCGTTGGTTCGCGGCTCCGTGGCCACCTCAGCTCCAGGACATATCTCAATCCTCAGCTCTATTCGAGCTTTACCCTCTCGTGGTAGCAGCTTTCCTGTGGGGAAAAGAATGGGCCGCAAGTAGCGTTTTAGTGCATTGCGACAACGACGCAACAGTGCATTGCATTAACAAAGGCCGTTCCCATTCACCCGCTCTGATGCCACTCTTAAGACGTCTCATCTGGATTTCGGCTTGCGACCAATTCATTATCATTGCTAAACACATCCCTGGGTCAAAAAACCAAATCGCTGACTCTCTGTCTCGTTTTCTGTTTCAGAAATTCAGGATGCTGGCTCCAGAGGCGGATCAATTCCCAACTCCAGTTCCTCGCTATTCAGAACTAATATTCCCGTAACCCATCCGTTAAAACCTCTGCTTGACGCATCACTCGACACTATCCTCCAAGCAGTATCTCCCAGGACCCTTCAATCCTATGTTACTGCTTGGAGATGTTTTAAAACGTTCCATGTCTCTTATAACTTGCCTTTCCCTGATTTTTCTCTTCTCTCAATCACCTCTTTTATCTCCTACCTTAATATCTCTAAGGGCCTGCAAGTTGGGTCCATCAAAGGTTATTTAAGCGGCATCCAGTTTTTTCATAAATTGATGTACGGCGCTCCCTCCTCTGAGATAAACAATTCACAAACCTCACTCCTGATTAAAGGGATTCAAAGATCCCAGCCTACCCGTCCCGACGCCAGGCAACCTATAACGCTAGACATTCTCACCATTTGTATTCGCGCCCTTCGCACAGGCTACCAAACTCTTGATATCGCTCGCACACTCGACGCCATGTTTATCTTAGCCTTTTTCGGCTTTCTTAGATGTTCAGAACTCGCCATCACTTCCAAATTTGACCCAAAAATCCATCCCACCATCTCAGACTTATCAGTACTAGATGGCGAAACCATTTCATATTTGATCAAACAAAGTAAGACTGACCAAACCAAAAAAGGTCAATTAATCTACATTTTTAACCTCGCTTCGCAAATCCAACCATACCAGTCAATTCTGGCATATCTGCAATGGAGAAGTTCTCAGGCTAAATCTCCTCTGGAACCCCTGTTCTTAGATGAATCCAAAAAACCCGTGACACGTTTTTGGTTCCAGAAACACCTCAAATCCGTTCTCCAACAGTCAGGCGTTCCAGCAAAGAATTTTTCAAGTCACTCATTCCGCATCGGGGCAGCAACTTCAGCAGCCCAAAAAGGCCTCTCCCAACAGCAGATTCAAGCCCTCGGGAGATGGTCCTCCGATGCTTTCCAAACAGGACCAACCGGTTCTACATCAGGACCAACCGGTTCCATATTAAAAAAGCTCACCAAACCCTCATCGAGTAGAAAAAAAAAAAAAAAAAAAAATCGTTCTCTTCTTTACTGTCTCCTCTTTCTGTCCAGCGAGCATTGGTCTCACAGCGGACGGAGTGAGAACTTCCCAGTGGAGCACTTACATTTTCTCTTTCATCCAGCGATGCAGTATGAGAAACTCCTGGGCAAGCACTCACCTTCCTGTTTCCTTTCCGTCCAGCGAGCATTGGTCTCACAGCGGACGGAGTAAGAACTTTCCCAATGGAGCACTTGCGTTTTCTCTTTCATCCAATGATGCTGTGTGAGAAAATCTCCTGGGCAAGCACTCACTTTCCTGTTTCCTTTCCGTCCAGCGAGCATTGGTCTCACATTGGACGGAGTGAGAACTTTCCCAGTGGAGCACTTACGTTTTCTCTTTTCATCCAATGATGCAGTGTGAGAAAATCTCCTGGGCAAGCACTCATTTTCCTGTTTCCTTTCCGTCCAGCGAGCACTGGTCTCACAGCGGACGGAGTGAGAACTTTCCCAGTGGAACACTTACGTTTTCTCTTTCATCCAATGATGCAGTGTGAGAAAATCTCCTGGGCAAGCACTCACTTTCCTGTTTCCTTTCCGTCCAGCGAGCATTGGTCTCTCAGTGGACGGAGTGAGAACTTTCCCAGCGGAGCACTTACGTTTTCTCTTTTCATCCAATGATGCAATGTGAGAAAATCTCCCGGGCAAGCACTCACTTTCCTGTTTCCTTTCCGTCCAGCGAGCATTGGTCTCACAGTGGACGGAGTGAGAACTTCCCCAGTAGAGTACTAATGTTTTCTCTTTTCTTCCAGCAACGCAGTGCGAGGAAATCTCAGAGGCAAGCACCCACCTTCCTGTTTCTGTAAACTACAAACCGCTCCCGTTTACAGACCAACAGGGGACGTCAGCCGGGCAGGGAGCCACCATTACGGGCCTTCCCGGTCAAGCATCCAGGCCTTCTTGAGATACCAGCCCGCCAACTCGGCACTCATTTGGGGGATCTTTAGTCCGGCGGCTGTCCTCTGCTTTAGCTTTGGGGGGAGTACTCTGGGTTCGGGCTGAACTCCGAGCTCGGAGCCCTCCCTCCGGACAGCACGCCATATACGCATTAAACTTACCCATTCAAATTATATGTAAGTGTGAACTCGTGAAATGATGTTTTATTAACAAGGTTCGGGAGGAGCACGTTCAGATAATTAACACAAGTGGAGAGCACTCAGCAATCAATGGTGAGAGGTATAAATACTCAGCAGTCTCACCTCATTCCATTGACAGTTTTTGCAGCATCCCTCCACCACCCCTTCTCCACACTTCTAGTACTAAACACTTACATACGGGGGGAGTACTCTGGGTTCGGGCTGAACTCCGAGCTCGGAGCCCTCCCTCCGGACAGCACGCCATATACGCATTAAACTTACCCATTCAAATTATATGTAAGTGTGAACTCGTGAAATTATGTTGAAATAACATTATTATTAATAATACATCTTTTAGAATATTTGATTAAATGCTGATTGTTGCGCTTGTTCAATTTAATAAAATTAAAACTTTAATTGTGATAATTAAAATAATTGAAAATTAAATAGGCCTATTTAGTGGCCAAGTTTTGCTAATTTATTATATAGGCTATTATATGCCGATTGCTTATATTAAGTAAGTTATATTAAGACAAGGCATATATTAGTTATTTTAGCTGTTATGAGAAAAATAAATCTAACGAAATCTAAAATCTAAATCTAAAAAATCTAACGCCAGTTCAACATGCCAGAATAAAACCTGATTTTTGAACAATGCGTAACGCCACTCGGCCCGGTGTGCCAAAACACTACATTTTAAATTCAATGTTTGATTCAAAACAATCTCAAAACGCGTTGTGACATTTTTTTAAAGCAGTAGCCTAGCCTATATACATTAAGGGCATTGAAACCAAGATCTTAATTAAAACGCGTTCCGTGTAATCTCTCAAAAATTATGCCACACTACTCCATGTATTATTATTTTTTTTAAGGACTGCTTTTGAAATCACTATAAATTACTATGCAATTGTATCGCTCACGAGAGCTCTTCATTTATCTAATTCCTCAATAGAATAGTAAAAATATTCAGCGTCATTGCTCCTAATATCGTCTCTATTTTTAACTTTTGATTCTATTTTTTCAGTTCTAAAATTGATTCTATCTTTGGTTCTATTCTGTTGTAGCCTAATAGGCCTATTTATATATATGAAAAATATGCCTATTAGGCTTAGGGTTTTATATTTATCCCACTTACATTTTAAAATACGGCAATTGCTGCTGTTTTGCACAATGTCCCTTTGCGCCACCTGGCGGTCATTTCGGGAACGACTTTGAAATGCGGCTGGTTTATTTTCGCCGCGGTGATCACGACAGTACAGCAGCTAGATTAGTTAAAGATATAAAATTCAACATCACTCTCTTTGCAGCTGTATTAAACCCTCCCACAGTACCATCAAATGTTTTGTACCTGACTTAAGTTACGAAACATATAAATAAATCAATTATTGCAGACAGGCGTCACCGCAATTTATGAAAAAAAGGTCAAGCAAAAAATGTTAAATCTGTATGAAGAGATTTAGAGTTCCACACAGATATCCCACCTCTCACAGAAGTTGCGGAAGTCTCCCACAAATTAACAGTGGCTCCCTGGTGCAAATAATATACAAATGCCGAGAATTTTGGCGAGTCAGTGAGAGAGAGACAAAGAGGTGGGATATCTGCCCACATTAATTTAAAATAATTTTACATAAAAAAATAAATCTATGTATCTACATTGTTGAGTGATAAACACCACCACCACACACCATTTTTTTTTAAGTTACCTACTTTTCACAAACATCAACATGGTCTTGTATTTCTGACAGGCTATACTTCTCGTTGCAGTACAAGCATTCTGTCAGTGGTCCAGAGGATATAGGCTGAATCATTCTGAATCATCATAGGCTGAAAGAGTCTGAATCATTGTAAGAACATAAAAAGTCACATTAGCAGATAGATAGTAGGGTTAGCTTATACAAAGAAATATTAATTTAGGAATTTCCTAAATCACTTTATTTAAAACTAGTGTATTACTTAGTTTTAGTGGTTTAAACTGTCTAAACAACCACAGTATTATTACTAACCAGAGATTTTAACCTTTTCCTACCTACCTGCAGATCTATATCTTTCTGGAGTGGCCGGATATATATGAGAGCCTGCCCAACCATGACAGACTCACTTAAGAGGTACTCAGGGGAATACCCATCATCTGGACAGGGTATTGTCTCTAATTTTTTGGAACGTGTTGATCCGCTGGATCGCAACAGCTGGAAACCGCCACAGTCCTTCAACATAGGGAAATGCTGAAAGAGATGGTCTGAAAACTCCTGAGGAGTGCAGTATTTGTCTAAAACAAAGATAAAATAAAAATACAAGTTAAATTCAGGTGGATAATACATTAATGTAAGCATGATTTAAGCAAACCCTTAGAAAGAGAAAAAAAAAAACTGACCTGGAATGGTGATCCTCTTCTCTCCTATTCCTGCCCTCTCTAATTTGTTTTTCACTGATGGACTTGGAACCTCACATTCCTTTCTCTTGGACAGGCAAAAAAAACGATGGGTGTAGGAAACACTTTTAGATTTCTTTGCTGAAGGTCCAGCAGTGCTGGGACGTCTCGGCACACGGCCCGCCCCGTGGATTTGAATATGGTGCAAACAATCTTAAAACCTCTGCTGCAAGAAAATGATCATAGAATATGAACACTATAGTTTGTAAATTCAATTACACAGTCAGTGTCTGGTCTGCAAACTGTATGGTAAACTCTGACCTGCGAATTTGTATGTCGTGACCAATACCGATCACAACGCAACCTTTAACTGAATTAAAATAATAATAAAGTTTTTGCAGTAAAGTGAAGCTTTAAATATTTGTACTTTTTGGGTTGAATATTTATTTTTTTGTTGTTGTTGTTAAGTAAGCTACGCCTGCTCAAAGTGTAGTGTGACCGTGGCTAAAGCCGTCATCCCATTGTTTTGTCAAAAACGAGCATTTCTCATACAGACGATTTTTAACGAATGTGATCGTCGTCAGTAACAACCCACCTCGCCAGACCCGAGTGAAAGTTGGCAACCCTAGGTCAAACTGTTGCCTTGGTCTTTATCTGCCAACTTACCCCGTGTCCCGCCACTTCGATCCGGAGGCGTCGTGCTCAGACCAGACGATGGGTTTTCTGAAGGGCCAACATTTTCAGTTTGCCGCTCCAGTGCTTGGGCAGCTTCTCGGAGAAGCTGTGGAACAGACTTCGCCATGTTCCTTACCGCCAATTATCAAAATACCCACGACAACGCAAAGTAAGCCCCGCCTTGACGCAATGAGTGACGTAGGGTGGGCGTGGTCAGCTCGGAATGCATTTTCAAAGCCGCTTTGAATTTTGCTACAAATATCCCACGGCGTCATGATGAAAATGCAATCGTACGTGTCCTAACTGTTAGTCTAAATGCATTTAGGACAAATAACATTTAAATGATCATTTTGCTACTGTTTGTGCTTGGACACGTTTCACATATCAAATCAATTTGGTTATACATTTTCATTTTCATTTTGCTACTTATAAAGCATTAAAATAGTATGCACTTTACAATTTAAGACTACTGTTGAAAATGGCAAATGTAAATAATATAATTTAATTTTCAATTTCATTCTGCACCAAATTTTGCATGCATGGAGTTGATGGAAAATGTAAATTTAAAGGTCCCATTCCATGGATTATTTTTATTATTTTATAATGTTTCCAGGGGTGCCCTTATAATGTTAGTATGTTTTTTAGATCAAATTTTTTTATAATTTAGAAATAAAAGGCATATTTCCTAGCCTGATTTCATTCCCTGGTTTGAACACTCTGTTTGAAGGGGCGTGTCTGCTGTGAGACTTCAGTGTAAACGCCCTCTGCTGTGATTGGCTGACATGCTTGCATATGAAATATCTGGCATTACATGTGGAACTATCTGGAAAACTTTTACTATTACAGCTATTATACGTTTTTACTATTACAGCTATCTGGATTAACGAATCGTGAGAAGTTTTTTAAGTATTTAGATCTATTACCATCACATAAAAGGTTGCAGTGATGAGCACTGAGCAGATGACAGCCTGTTGATCGCGTGAAAGATCTTATCATTGCAACGCAGTTTCTGCACTATCACTAATGATTTCACCAATGCAAACATGAGGCATATAAATACAGTAAGAGCTTCGTTGTGCAGTGTAACAGCGTCATTGATTTCATAACGAGTTTTGGCAAGTGTCCAGATAAACTCGCGCTGTGTGATTGATAGCTTGGGCGATTGGAAAGGGATTGTTCTTTGATCGCTTTCTGTATATTAATCACAGTTTAAGTAAGATTATTTTCATCCTACTAAGAGAAACGAACGATGTGAAGAGTGATCGCTACTTCCATATTAAATCACTACTTACCGCTTGCTGGAATATAGTTGAAATAGTCCCCTTCGTCAGTATGAAACGCTGAGAGAAGTCTGCTTGATATTATTCCAGGTTAGAAAAACAGTCCGTGGTGAAATGGACAGAGCAAACTAACAACTTCGAATTAAACTTTTGCGGTATCCGATTATAGATAAACATCAACCACGTCTGTTGACATTTCGCCATCAATACGCCTGTGTTCCTGTGGGCGGAGGTTACGGTTCTAGTGACATCATTAAAGCAGGATGTAGAGGGGTGTAGTCCAATCCAGCCGTTTTTTTGTAGTCAACTTCTGTTAAATAAAATATCTCGCTTGGCACTGAACTTTGAGCTTTATAATTTTACAGATATTATTTATACTCTAACAACAACATTACACACTAACTAAAGTTTGAAACATGGGATCACATAGAACGGGACCTTTAAATACAGAATTACATTTCCATTTTGAATATTGCATTGCCATTTTGAATATTGCATTGTCATTTTGCATATTGTATTGCCATTTTGCATATTGCATTGCAAATTGAATTTTGCTACACATATGCTTCCATAGTATTAACATAGCTGAAATGATCCGGTCTAAAATAATAAAAAAATGGCCATCTTAAAATTAACCGGTTGTTTTGTTCGAAAAGAGCTTTTTGGATTTCGAAATCGAATTTCCGTTACACGTATAGAGTGAAAAAAAAAAAACAGTAACAGATCCAGAAATGCACACTGTAGGCTAATCCAGAAATACATGCGTGAGATGCACAAAACACACACAAATGGCGACACATGCTGGTCAAAACTGTAAATGTAATACAGGCAAATCATGTAATGATGATACCTTTTACAAACCAACTGCAAATGTGTTTAACAGTTACAAAATGAAATCTATTAAATACAATCTACTGGTAATGTAATACTGTACACAGGGCCGGTTCTAGACATTAGGAGGCCCTAGGCAAAATTCATGTTGGAGGCCCCCCACCCCCAATAAAAAACACTTGAAACAAATATGATTCCTAACCTTTTTATTTATACAACATTTAATTTTAAATTTAGTATATTTTTACTTACACAGTACTACATAAGTTTGGACACATTACTATTTTTAATGTTTTTGAAAGAAGTCTCTTATGCTCATCAATCCTGGATTTATTTGATCAAAAATACAGAAAAATAATATAGTGAAATATTATTAAAATTTAAAATAATGGTTTTCTATACTTTAAAATATATTTATGTTATGCAAAGCTGAATTTAGTGTCACGTGATCCTTCAGAAAACTTTAGAATATTCTGATTTATTATCAAATGTTAGAAATGGTGCTTAATATAGGATTTTTTGATTATTTAAAAGTTGTTTTAAAAAAGTCTTCACTATCACTTTTTATATATTTAACACATCCTTGCTGAATATTCCTGTGTTTTTTTTTTTTTGTGTTTTTTTTATCAAATAAATGCAGGCTTGTAGAGCATAATAAGAAACTTCTTTCAAAAACATTAAAAATAGTAATGGGTCCAGACTTTTTACTGGTACTGTATGTACATATTAATCAAACTTAATCTCTTTTTTGCTTTATGAAGATGTTTAATGTTGTTGTCGTTATTTTGCTGTTTTATTCAATTTATTCACAGTTCCAGAATACCACTTAAGTAGATGAACATAAGTGCTTTTATCATTTTTTTCATAGCTACGGTATGGGCAGGATTTTCCCCTCCCATTTAATCAATATTGACTGCAGATATTGTCATATTATTAATATCAGTATGATATTATGAGAGAGAGATGGGACAACGCATCATGTTTATTTATATTTTATTGTACGAAAAACACAACGTTTTGTTTTTATTATTTGCAATAGCCGACAAATGAATGAAACAAATGTTAAATGAAACATAAAATAAATAATTTATATAATTTAGTTATTATAGATTATAAAGGGTTTTAAACATCTGAAAGGTCATCTAAAGCCAGATGACCTCTTTTTTTTTTTTTTTTTAAATAGAGTCCGCCCAGTGAATTTTGCCCATTTCCACCACTGGATGCACTGATACCGATACCAGTACTCAGGTGTCGGTCCAATACTGTGCTCATGAACTCTTACTCGTAAAACTATTCCGATAGAATATACCCGATACCACTTTAAGGGGCCGTTCACATATCGCGTCTAAAAACGTGTGGAAAGTGTGGCCGCACCATTTCCATAAAATGTTTCTTCTTTCTATGAGATTATTTTTGTGCCTTTAAAATTGAATGAACTTTTCAAGAAATGAATGAAAATATAAATTGAAACTTCATAAAATGTCTCGCAGGCAAAAATTTTGACTTTGTTTTTAATACACTGCATGTTCTACTGTTTTCTTTCGCTGATCTGTACATGGGTCAATGACAAATAAGGTTTTCAAGAAGAAAAAAAAAATATTTTAAGCAAAACAGTTTTAAAATGCATTTTTATGTCCAAAAAAATGTATGGTGTTGAGTTATATTTGTTTTACAGCATTTTAGGCAGCATTAATTCATTATTAAACAAGATTTCTGATTTTACCACCCAGAAAATGTCAGGTGGTGCAACCATATATTAATTTAAAATAATATACATTTAATGTACTTAGCACTACTGAGACTTGTAAATATGAATCATTGTAGTGGCTAAAATGCATATCACATGGTAAATTCCCTTTCTATTTCTTTATTTATTGCCCTTTTATTCCAAATCATGTAAACGGCTGCTTTTCTGTGTGTTCAAACACCCATTTTTCCATAAGGACTTTTTATGTTTTGTTTTTAACTGTAAAAACAATTTATATACGTTATATAAAGGCTTACAGTTATATTTCTTACTTCATTTTGCATTTGCAGTGGGAATTGATACATTTAAATATAAATTTGCTGGTTGCACCACCTGACCATGACCGGTCGCACCACCTGACGTTGTGATCAATAATGATTGATATTCACAAAATAAAAAGAAAGATATGTCAATGAATTTTATTCAGGTTTCAATTGGCTTTTTTATTTTAATCTTCTGACCAATTTATTTATCTCAATCATATAATTAAGTTTCATTAACAAGAAAGTGCAAAAGAATACTGCATGTTAAGATAACATTTGATCATCGCTTCTTTAAAAATATAACTTTGAAACCTCAAGGAACACATTTAATAAATGAGAACATCTTTTATATGGAACAGTGAATTAGTGCAAATTTTGGGCCCAAAAACATTAAGGGCAGAATTCAATCTACTGCTCATGCAATTAGATTCAGTAGTAACAGTAAGTCAAGATAAAAAAAAAAAAAAAAAAACATTTGATCATCGCTTCTATAAATCTAGAAATTTAAAACATCTCCAGGAACACATTTAAAAACCGAGAACATCTTTTATAAAATGTCATATCATGAATCAGTAAATTAGTGCAAATATTGGGCCCACAAACATAAAGGGCAGAATTCAATCTACTGTTCAATAGATTCAGTAGTAACAGTAAGTCATGAAAAAAAAAAAAAAAAAACATTTGATCATCGCTTCAATAAATCTAGAAATTTCAAACATCTCTGGGAACACATTTCAAAACCGAGAACATCTTTTATAAAATATCACATCATGAAACAGTGAATTAGTGCAAATATTGGGCCCACAAACATTAAGGGCAGAATTCAATCTACTGTTCAATAGATTCAGTAGTAACAGTAAGTCAAGATAAAAAAACAACTCTTTTCAAATATAATTCAAAATCATGCTTTCAGAAAGCACAAACTGTCCCAATCTGTACTTTTCAGCTTTGAATGGCGTGTATTGAGGCGCTCTGGCTTAGAAATCACTTCCAGCACATCTGAGATGTAATAAAATACAATGTCAAGAGGGTGAGGCCAAATGAACACATTCTTCCCTCCTGACTGCTGCATGCAGCTCACCTCAATCTCATTGCCCACCACCTTGAGAACTTGCCCCACAAAAGGTTGGCCATCATACTCCACAAGTACGAATTTCCCATTCATATCTTTGGGGTTTTCTTTGGCTTGGGGACTTGTGGGAGGGACCTTGGTAGTATTCTGGAAGTCCACTTCTGAGGGATTGTGACACTGGCAGATGTCTGGTCTGCTACAGAAACAGGAGATCTCCCTGTGCTGGATTTTGCCAGGTTGTGCAGTGGTCACCTGATGGATTTTTAGTGTTCCTTTCACAGCTAGAACACTGTCTGGAAGAGCCTCGTCATATCTCTCAATGTCTTCATCAGAGATCCAGTAGTACTTGATGCTTGACTCCTTTTCCTTTAACAGCTTGTAGAGATGCTCTGGGGTCTGCACATCTGCTCCTCCTTGAACAGCGGAGTCTGCAACACGTTTCACAGCCCCACCAACTCCATCAGGAGCCCCTTTGCCATGGGACTTTTCGGCGAAGTTCCATGTCACGCGCTTGATGCCAGAGAGAAATGGTACTGTGCTAAGGAGATAAAAGTTTTTTTTATTCCTGTACTGAGTGACAGGCCCATCACTCATGACATGTAAAGTTGTTGGTGGAGGATTGCACCTCTCCCTCACATCCTTCAGCACCGGTTCTAAGTGGGCCCATATAGCACGTTCATCATGCCGAAGGGATGAAGAGATGGTGGCATATGACTGGCATCCATGTGCTGTATAGGCCACACATGTGTGAACTGTGGCCTGTTTCCTGCTTCCTCCGAAATGAAAAGCTTGGACTTCGCTGTTCAGCTTGCATGAAAAATTTTCTGAGAAGTCTACATGAAGGCAAACTTCATCCTCTGTCAGGGTTTCTTTTAATGCTCTGAATTCTTTGGCTTGGTGCAACCAATTGAAGTGATGCTTTGCCAGAGAATCAAGTTTCTGGCTGAACAGCTCGAATAGGTTAGACCATGTTCCACTTTGAGTCGTCTTAGCAAAATTTGTGAATGTCTTCTGTCCATCTGATTTTTTCTCTCGTGACCACTGCTGCCATGTAACAGGTACTTCCTCCTGAGGTACTGCCACCTCTATCTCATTGTAACAGCACTTCGTACAAATCCGATACATGCAGTCTTTGCTTTGTGGATCACACACAATTGAAGTCAGCAGCTCTGAAATTCTGGCAGTTTGCAGAAGACCTTTCTGGTGCAGCTTGTCTACTAAAAGCTTGACATTTTCGTGGTCCAAGCATGCGCATGTGTTCCGATCTGATGCTTTGGGTGGTGTTACATAAAAGGGACAGTGGCGAACAAACTGTCTGTATGATAGCGATAAAGGCTTCTTTATTTCAGAATTATATTGAACATGAAGTTCAGTCAGGGATTTCGTTAAGATTCGCCTCTGTTGTTTTTGTTTTTTTTTGGTTATTGTGTCCTTTTTCCCGGGTAGCAGGCGACTGTTCTCATCCCGACAGAGAAATTTAACCACTTCTTCTTTTCTCTCCAGGGCAAGTTTCTTTGTACCCCTTGGCTTGTTTCTTTCGCTGACTGTTTTTTTGCCTTTCTTAAACCTTTCCAAGCTCTTCCGCAATTTCTCAGAAGTTTGTTTTGTAGCTGCCAATTGCCTTTTTAGTTTTAGCATTTCCTTCCGTAAGCTTGCCTTCTCTTTTTGCAAAATTCTGCAGCGTTTTTTCACCCTTATTTCTTTCTCTGGTGTTGAGGATGCTTGTGGTTGCTTCCCATCCTGCACAAACATGTTTGCATACTCCTGATCAGGAGGGTTAGGCTGAGCCTCTACTGGAAGATCGACTGGATCATCTGCTGCTGATGAATTCATAGATTCAGGTGTAAAGTTCATTATTTTGTCCAGTGTCCTTGTCCCTTCCCTGTGCTTTTTTTGGTAGTCCCTCCATTGCTGCCTCGTTTTTTCTTGTTGTGCTTTGGAAAGCTGACTTATTGTTTTTTTCATTATTTTTCCATCATTTTTCTTTTTTTCATAACTAAAAAAAAGAAGAATGAGTGGGTGATTAAGATGTAAACAAGCTTACTAATGGCAATGTACAACATACCTATCTCTATAAAAGATACATGGTTTCAGACCCCTTCTATTTTAATTAAATGAAAATATATGGGACATGCAGGTGAAACTCAAAGAATTTGAGTATCGTGCAAAAGTTCATTTATTTCAGTAATTCAAGTTAAAAGGTGAAACTAATATATTATATAGACTCATTACATGCAAAGTGAGATATTTCAAGCTATGAAAACCTTTTCACAATATTCTAATTTTGAATTCGGGAATTTTAATTTTCTTAAGCTGTAACCTATAATTATCAAAATTATAACAAATGAAATATCTTGAAATATCTTGCTTCGCATGTAATGAGTCTTTATAATATATTAGTTTCACCTTTTAACTTGAATTACTGAAATAAATTAACTTTTGCATGATATTCAATTTTTTTGAGTTTCACCTGTACTATATCACTTGTAAAATAAATTATTTTAGTTTAAATATTTAATAGAATGGGTAATGGTTTGTTAATCATTTGAATTCATGACTAATAATTATGCTTTTCTGTAATGCTGTATGACACTGCTATCAAGTATGTATTATTAACATGTAATAACTGTAATTACCAAAAAAAAAAAAAAAAATTAGAACACCATATTAACTCAAGTTGTAATGTATCTAGATATACATAATGAACACAATACCTTGCTTTTCTTTTGGCAAGGTACTCTGCCCTTGCAACTGGATCACTTTTTAAACGAGCTCTATGTCGTGCTGTTTTCTCCTTGCTTGATAATGGCATCTACAAAAAAAACAAGATAGATTAATTAAAAAATTAATCTAAATCTAAAATAGATTAATTTAAAGATGCAATTGTTTTAGTATCAATGTTGATTATACAGTCCTATATTCTTGAAGAATAGGACTTTAAGATGGACAATATGCTCTTTAAATTGTCACTCATACCATAATAAAATAAATAAATAAATAAATAAATATATATACATATGTAGATTGCACCTTTAAACAATGAACGATTGGACAATGTGCTCTTTAAATTGTCACTCATACCATAATAAAATAAAATAAAAATATATATACATATGTAGATTGCACCTTTAAACAACTTAAACGCTTTATATATTTATTAAAATGTATTTAATATTTTGAAAAACATGAATTAACATGACTTTTTTTAGTTGGTTTAACTGTAACTCTGGTCGCGACACCTGACATATTGGTCGCACCACCTGACATTTCAAACTCAATTCAAATCTAACAGGCTATTAACTTGGACGCCTATACAAATGTTTGACCATGTGCTCAAGGTTATACATACATTTTTTAAATCAAATACACATTTTTATAATAACAACACATTTTCAAAGTTTTCCAGGGGTCATACCACCTGACATGATAAGTTGAATCAACCTCATCATTACTCAAAAATGTCAAATTATCTAATATTTATGGGAGGGTGACTAACCTTGTTACTGCATCAAAGGGGTCCTCTGGAGTCTTCTGTGTGATGTCATATGCTGTCACATGGTTTTCTTAAAGGAACATTGCATAAAATTGCATTTTTATGTCGGTCGCCCTCCCTGACATTAGTAGAAGTAAATTTTTCGGACAAAAGTTTTTTAAGTAATAGAATAGTTTTGAAATAGGACAGATACACTATTTCCCCTCATTTATAAGGAATTTAACATAAAATCATGCCAAAATATTTGATTAAGAATTTTATTGAGAAAATTAACATTTATATCTCAGTTTTGTTCTCTGCTTGTATGTTCGGACGGTCGCACCACCTGACATTTTTGGTCTTTCAAACACCAAAGCTCAAAAAACCTATTGAATTTCAATAAAATGAAAAGGGTTTCTTATAAAGGACATATTGTAGATCCATTTGATATATGACATGTATTTATTCAAATTGTTTTTAGGAAAATAATGAATTTGGACACAAAAAATACATGTCATGTCATTGACCCACATACAAATGCACTTCCAGAGTTTTCATTTACGCTTCTGAAGTTTTCGTTTACACTCCCTGAGTTTTCGTTCGCCATTCAGGCACATAACTCTCGTGGGGGCGGGGCTATCAGCGGTGTGTTCTCATTGGCTACTGAGTTTTTGATTGATAGATGATTGACCTGGAAGTGAAGACGTCAGTGTTGTGTTTACACATGAGTGTATGTAAGCGGCTTCCCATTTAATTTTGTTAAAGTTAGGAGTTTTGTTTTTAATTGTATCTATATTTATTTTCTACTATGTCAGCATAAGCTTTCAGGAGCAGTATTTGTCTGCGCGAGAGACAATGAATGTCTAGAGGTATAATTGTAGTAGGCTACATTAAAATACTGTATAATAATGAATAATGTCCAATTCTTTCTGAGAATATTTGTTTGTTCCTGATAATGTTAAATGTTATTTTATAATGCATTATAGGCTTTGATTAAGTTGGCTTGAGAAAGCCAACTTACTGATATTGTACTTAAACTTCTTCTTCTTCTTTTTCTGACCGCAAATTTTTAGACACTAACTCCTCCTGGACCGTTCAAGCTACATACTCCAAACTCGGGTCAGACCTTCATACTGTTCTGACTTAGTGTGCTATATCTTTTCAGACTGGTTTGAGTTACGGTTTTCTTAAAAATTAATATTAAATATCATAAAAATCCCATAGACTTAAATCCCAAAAGTCCATGTCTGTTTGAACTATGTTTAATGTAAACTGCTAGAAGCCATTGATACTCAATTAAGTTTTAAGCTATATATGTTCTTTCTAACTAATAACTAATCTATCTATCTATCTTCAAAACCTATCTATCTATCTATCTTCAAAACCTATCTATCTATCTTCAAAACCTATCTATCTATCTTCAAAACCTATCTATCTATCTATCTATCTATCTATCTATCTTCAAACCTTTATCTATCTATCTATCTATTCTTTCTAACTAATGAATCTTTCTTTCTTTCTAACTAATCTTTTCTTTCTTTCTTTCGAACTAATCTTTCTTTCTAACTAATCTTTTTTTCTTTCTTTCGAACTAATCTTTCTGTCTTTCTAACTAATCTTTCTTTTTTCTTTTTCTTTCAAACGAATTATTCTTTCTAAATAATCTATATTTCTTTCTTTCTAACTAATCCATCTTTCTAACTAATCTTTCTTTTTTCTTTTTCTTTCTTTTTTCTAACTAATCTTTCTTTCTAACTAATCTTTTTTTCTTTCTTTCTAACTAATCTTCTTTCTTTCTTTCTAACTAGCCCATATTTCTTTCTTTCTAACTAATTTTTCTTTCTTTCTAACTAATCTATATCTTTCTAACTAATCCATCTTTCTTTCTAACTAATATTTTTCTTTCTTTCTTTCTAATCTTTCTTTTTTCTTTCTTTCTTATCTTTCTTTCTAACTTATCTTTTTTCTTTCTTTCTAACTAATATTTCTTTCTTTCTAACTAAGTAATCCATCTCTTTCTTTCTAACTAATCTTTCTTTCTAACTAATCCATCTTTCTTTCTTTCTAACTAATCCATCTTTCTTTCTAACTAACTAACTAACTAATCTATCTTTCTTTCTTTCTAACCAACACATCTTTCTTTCTTACTAATCTATATTTGTCTTTAACTAATCTATCTTTCTTTCTAACTGATCCATCTTTCTTTCTAACTGATCCATCTTTCTTTCTAACTAATCCTTCTTTCTTTCGAACCAATCTTTCTTTCTTTCTAACTGATCCATCTTTCTTTCTATATATCCATCTATCCATTTTCAAACTATATATTTCTTTTTTATATTTTCTTTCTGCCTAATCTATCTTTCTTTCAAACTAATTGATCTATCTAATCTATCTATCTTTCTAACTAATCTATATTTCTTTATTTCTAACTAATCTATCTATCTGTCTTTCTTTCTTGAAAAGTAATACTTTACTATCTTTATTATTATTATTTTGACCCTAAATTTAGAACTCTATCTCCTCCTAGCTTTAACCCTTCAAAGTCGACTGACGCTCTAGAGCGTCAAAGTGTGCATGTCTGACATATCTATTAATAGCTTTGGAATGGATTAAGGTATTAACTTACTTTTTTTTCTATGAAAAAGCTGACATTCGTCTGTGTAATAATGAGTAGACTGTGTTGGCTTCCGCGAATGATAAGCCTTCCGATCTTCTACAAGCATTTAGTAAAAAAAAAAAAAAAAAAAAAAAGCCTTCCGTATTTGAGTGCAAATCTGTAGCATTTTACCGCAAAACAGAGAGCTGGTACTTTACCCCATCAAATGATATATAATGCTGTTGGTGTGTGAACCAATCACAGACCAATATAAAACAAACAGGGACATTATCAGGTGTCCTAGGAACGTAAAAAAGGGAGGGGTTATGAATACATTTCGCGCGTCTTCTCCTCAGACACAATCTTTTATATTTACGGTCTTTGGACACGATAAATTATAGGCGGAGATAGACGTTTTTGTACTACGTTACTGTGGAGATAGACGTTTTTGCACTGGTTTTGTACATAAACTCAACATGGCCAAACGAAAATTCACTGCCGAGCAAGCTACTGCAATGATTTTTTTGGAGAGCGACGAGAGTGATAACGGATCTGATCCAGACCGATTTGATTCGGATGAAGAGGATCAAATTCTGGACGGAATCGATCCATTTGAGGAGTAAGTATGAAGGCAATATATTGCTGATAATATATTGTCTAATATGTATTGTGTCATTTTTTTTTTGTAAAATTATTTTATTGTCAGAAATAACGGTGCAGTAATCAAATAATGTGTGCCATTTCTATATTAGTAAGTTAAAAATTCATGGGCCTTTGTCTGCTACATAAACGGTAGTACGTAACCTATTGCTAAAATGAGATTGCAGATTAGGTCGCATGTAACATAGTCCATCTTCATTTTTTGCATAGTAATAAGCTATATTTCGTTTACTTTACTTGTCTATTTTATTGTATTGCTTTTAGGGAAATTTTATTGTAGCTTTTCAGAAATAATGGTGCAGTAAGCCTTATCTAAGGCCTATACTATTTGTCTACATAAAGATGAAATGGGGAGGGGGTTTGGTTTAGACATTGTATTTACTCATATTTTCTTATTTACATCATATTTACTATGATAAAGTAGTATCATTTACATGATACTAATATCACACTTTACATCATTACTATGATAATAGTAATTTTGTAGTTAGAAGTTCTATGACTCTTTACTTGATGTAAAAAATACACACATGATGATGAATAGCTAATCTTTATTTACCACATTGAAATAAAGGCTGTACAACTTTTGATATGTGGGAATGTAAACTAATTAAAAAATCTGTGTGTTTTAGTCTAAATCAGGAAACCCCAGAGCAGCCGAGTACATCTTCTGCTGAACCCAGGACCCAGACTGCTCGCCCTTTTCTACACAGCACCGCTTCTGCTCCTCCTGCAGCCCACAGATCCATTTCGCCTCCTGCAGCCCACAGATCCATTTCGCCTCCTGCAGCCCACAGATCCATTTCACCTCCTGCAGCCCACAGATCCAGGTCTCCTCCTGCAGCCCACAGATCCATTTCACCTCCTGCAGCCCACAGATCCAGGTCTCCTCCTGCAGCCCACAGATCCATTTCTCCTCCTGCAGCCCACAGATCCATTTATCCTTCTGCAGCCCACAGATCCAGGTCTCCTTCTGCAGCCCACAGATCCATTTATCCTCCTGCAGCCCACAAATCCATTTATCCTCCTGCAGCCCACAGATCCAGGTCTCCTCCTGCAGCCCACAGATCCATTTATCCTCCTGCAGCCCACAGATCCAGGTCTCCTCCTGCAGCCCACAGATCCATTTATCCTCCTGCAGCCCACAGATCCAGGTCTCCTCCTGCAGCCCACAGATCCATTTCACCTCCTGCAGCCCACAGATCCAGGTCTCCTCCTGCAGCCCACAGATCCATTTCTCCTCCTGCAGCCCACAGATCCATTTATCCTTCTGCAGCCCACAGATCCAGGTCTCCTTCTGCAGCCCACAGATCCATTTATCCTCCTGCAGCCCACAGATCCATTTATCCTTCTGCAGCCCACAGATCCAGGTCTCCTTCTGCAGCCCACAGATCCATTTATCCTCCTGCAGCCCACAGATCCATTTATCCTCCTGCAGCCCACAGATCCAGGTCTCCTCCTGCAGCCCACAGATCCAGGTCTCCTCCTGCAGCCCACAGATCCATTTCACCTCCTGCAGCCCACAGATCCAGGTCTCCTCCTGCAGCCCACAGATCCATTTCACCTCCTGCAGTCCACAGATCCAGGTCTCCTCCTGCAGCCCAAAGATCCAGGTCTCCTCCTGCAGCCCACAGATCCATTTCACCTCCTGCAGCCCACAGATCCATTTCACCTCCTGCAGCCCACAGATCCAGGTCTCCTCCTGCAGCCCAGAGATCCAGGTCTCCTCCTGCAGCCCACAGATCCAGGTCTCCTCCTGCAGCCCACAGATCCATTTATCCTCCTGCAGCCCACAGATCAAGGTCTCCTCCTGCAGCCCACAGATCCATTTATTCTCCTGCAGCCCACAGATCCATTTCACCTCCTGCAGCCCACATATCCATTTATCCTCCTGCAGCCCACAGATCCAGGTCTCCTCCTGCAGCCCACAGATCCATTTCTCCTCCTGCAGCCCACAGATCCATTTCTCCTCCTGCAGCCCACAGATCCATTTCACCTCCTGCAGCCCACATATCCATTTATCCTCCTGCAGCCCACATATCCAGGTCTCCTCCTGCAGCCCACAGATCCATTTCTCCTCCTGCAGCCCACAGATCCATTTATCCTCCTGCAGCCCACAGATCCATTTCACCTCCTGCAGCCCACATTTCCATTTATCCTCCTGCAGCCCACAGATCCAGGTCTCCTCCTGCAGCCCACAGATCCATTTCTCCTCCTGCAGCCCACAGATCCATTTATCCTCCTGCAGCCCACAGATCCAGGTCTCCTTCTGCAGCCCACAGATCCATTTATCCTCCTGCAGCCCACAGATCCAGGTCTCCTCCTGCAGCCCACAGATCCATTTATCCTCCTGCAGCCCACAGATCCATTTATCCTCCTGCAGCCCACAGATCCAGGTGTCCTTCTGCAGCCCACAGATCCATTTATCCTCCTGCAGCCCACAGATCCATTTATTCTCCTGCAGCCCACAGATCCATTTCACCTCCTGCAGCCCACATATCCATTTATCCTCCTGCAGCCCACAGATCCAGGTCTCCTCCTGCAGCCCACAGATCCATTTCTCCTCCTGCAGCCCACAGATCCATTTATCCTTCTGCAGCCCACAGATCCAGGTCTCCTTCTGCAGCCCACAGATCCATTTATCCTCCTGCAGCCCACAGATCCATTTATCCTCCTGCAGCCCACAGATCCAGGTCTCCTCCTGCAGCCCACAGATCCATTTCTACTCCTCGACCCGGCTCCTCCAGCACTGCCACAGAGCCACCAAGAGGACGGTTTGCGACCCCTACCTTGAGGTTACGTCGTAGAGGAAGGAGGCCCTCTGTGTCACAGAGTCAGTTTGGCTCCCCTGTAGGATGCAGCCAGTCACTTTCACCTGTCAGATGTCCAGCACCACCAGACCAGCCAGAACAAGGATGGAAGACAGAAAAGGATCCTGATGTGGCTCCCATTCCACAAAGATTTTGCCCCAGACTGGAACCTGGAGTGCAATTGGACACGTCTGTAGAGCAAAGCCCCCTCGGCCTTTTCAAGCACTTTTTTAGTGCTGATTCAATCAGGACATTGTGTGCCAACACAAACAAGCTGGCAGAGAGAAACATTGCTGCTGGGAAAAAGTACAAGTGGACCACCATCAACCCTGCAGAGATGTTCCAATTCATTGGATTAGTTTTGTACATGGGAGTTCTAAAGCTGCCAGCAGTAAATGACTATTGGAAGAGAAAAAAATATGTTTTCTGTGAATTTTCCAAACACAGTCATGACACGAGATAGGTTCCGTACCATATCTTGGAATATCCATATGAGTGACCCAGAGGAAGATGTGGTAAATGACAGAAAGAAGCAGACTCAGCCAGATGAGTATGACACACTCTTTCGTTTGAAGCCACTGATGACTGAGATAAAGGCCGCTTGTCAGTCTGCCTACCATCCCAGGAAGCAGATTTCCATTGATGAGAGGATGGTGGCCACCAAGGCAAGAACTGGGATGACCCAGTACATGAAAGCCAAACCCACCAAGTGGGGGATAAAGCTGTTTGTGCTGGCAGACTCCAGCAATGGCTATACCTGTGACTTCAACATATACACAGGTAAAAGCAGGTTGGCCTCTGGGCTAGGGCTTTCATTTGACTCTGTGGTGAAATTGATGAGGCCATCTTTCCTAGGCAGTGGTTATCACCTCTACTGTGACAACTTTTACACCAGCCCAAAACTCTTCAGGCACCTGCTGTCCCTCAAATTTGGAGCCTGTGCTACCATTCGTGAAGGGAGGAAGGAGGCGCCAAAAACAAAAATAAATAAACTGACCAAGAAATCCCCCAGAGGATCTCTCAGGTGGATAAGAGAAGATAACCTTGTCTTCACCAAGTGGATGGACAACAGGGAGGTGGCAATGTGCAGCAGTGTCCATGTTGCTTATGATGGGGACACTGTCAAGAGGAAGCAGAAAAATAGGGATGGATCCTGGGAGAAAACAAACATACCAGTACCAAAGCCTATTGTGGATTACAACATGTACATGGGGGGAGTGGACTTATCAGACCAGCTGATACAGTACTACTCAGTTCATCACACAACCAGAAGATGGTACAGAACAATGTTCTTTCATTTTATTGACATTGCTGTGACCAATGGCTTTATAATGTTCAAAGAAATACAAAAGCTGAGGAACACACCAGCCACCCACCTCATCACCCACAGGGCCTACGTGGAGCAGCTTGTGGCTGAGCTGTGTGGTGTCACAGTCGGGGCCGTGCCTGTACAGAGGAGAACTGGACATACACCTGTGCCAATCTCAAAACCAATTGCAAGGCTGAGGTGTGAGAAATGTAAGGCAGATGGGGTCCCAAGAAAGGACACTTCATGGAAATGTAATGAGTGTGATGTGCCACTCTGCCTACAGCCAGAGCGTAACTGCTTTCACATGTGGCACAACATGTAAGAATAATGATCTAATACAGTGCAATTATGTACAGAGTGGCGTGATGCCAATTACTTTCCAGTGTACAGAGTGGCGTGATGCCAATTACTTTCCAGTGTATAGAGTGGCGTGATGCCAATTACTTTCCAGTGTATAGAGTGGCGTGATGCCAATTACTTTCCAGTGTATAGAGTGGCGTGATGCCAATTACTTTCCAGTGTACAGAATGGCTTGATGTCAATTACTTTCCAGTGTACAGAGTGGCTTGATGTCAATTACTTTCCAGTGTATACAGTAGCGTGAGGCCAATTACTTGATTGTAAAAGTGTATCTTTCTACTCTGTCATTATGTAATGTGTTTGTTTTATATGTTTGGCAATGCAGTGGCTGTGTTCGTGAGCCCCAAAAAAATGTCCCGTTGGGACAATAAAGTATACCTAACCTAACCTAACCTAACCTAATATTCTGTGTTTTTTCCCAAAAAACGTATGGTGACTACAGTCACAGAAATGTAAATATTTATTTTGTTTCTTTATATTTTTTCACCCAATTTTTTACAGGTGTTCTAAACCCTTTGAATAATCAATATTTGATGTAAAATCCCTTATTCATTATGGTTAGCTATTTTTATATAATAAAAAACAAAAAATTGAACTTCCGTTTTTGTATTTCTTGATGATATATCACATCAGAACCCATACAAGTGTCTCAAGAAGTGTATTGAAAATGCATGCACCTTATAGCTGAGAGTCTATAGAATCCAGAAATATGACTCTCTTCACTCTGCCATGAAAATTGACCCTTCCAGAAGCCAAAATATTAACATAGTGCCTGGCGGACTTAAAACCCCTTAGACCTTGAAGGGTTAACTGTACAAACTCCAAACTCGGCTCAGACCTTCAGACTGTTCTGACTCAGTATGCTATCTTTTCTAACTGATTGGACTTATGTTTACCCTTATTAAAACTCGGAAAATCTCCCATTGACTTGCATTGACAGAATGTTCAGATCAAACTCCCCAACTGTCAAAAATTAAAATCTGAACTCCTTGAAGCCCTAGACACAATCAAACTGCTATCTATGATTTATAATCTATCATTTCTAATCTATCTAATCTAAATTATCTAATATTTCTAATCTCTTTTTCTATTATTTCTTATCTAGAATGCTCTTGAGCTTTTTAAATGTTTGTGTCTAACTGAATGCTATTGAGCTTTTTAGATACATGTTTCCATAGTATGAAAATCTATACTGAAGTACAAAGAAAAATAATATGCACATTTGTATCTGCATTATGTATTTTTGAGCAATGTGATTGTGATTCATATTTCATTACCATGGTAGGTAATTTGTCAATTTATTAGACAATAATAGAATATATATGTTTGTCCGGCAGATTTTTCTAATGGATCATTTTGCATGTAATGGCCACACAATATTTTATCGTTATAAAAGGATCAAGAAAGACAAAATCAAGTAATTATACTCAAAATATAATTTTATTCAGCTAAGGCCCATTTGGATCGCACTTAGTCTGGAACCTCACCCTTAAAGCGGTTTATTCTTTCACACACAGACAAGCGATTCATATTTAGGCTAAACAGTCTTTACAAATATGTACCCTTCATTCATCTCACAGAAACGCGATTCATATTATAGAAACGCGATTCATCTTTTTGCGGTTTACATAGGCCTACACTAACGTTATTCCATAACGTTATTCCACATTAACACTTGAGAAAAGATAACAGCCTACCTCACTCCCCAGCGGGATCTATTGCTCCTCATATCAGCACTGTTCTGAGGAAACTTTTCTCCATAAGGTAGGCTATATTATGCCTCACTCGCGACGCGCTGTGTTTACAGTTGATGTGGGAGTTTCACAGGTCTGAAATGGGTCTCAGAATTTGCGTTTGAATAGCGCGCGCTCTCCTGGGCGTGGTCACATTACTCAAATGAGCTCGACTGGTATCGCTCTCTTTTAATACAGATTTCACAAGCTGAGAATATTTGTTTTTTATATAAATTACTTCATTTAAAAGATGCGATCTCAAGCTTTATGCCCGTGGGTATGTTTGCCTGTTTGACTGAATTTTCGCGGAGTTATAGATCATTTTCGAACGCGTTTCAAATTGGAGTTTACTGACAGAGAGAGTGCAGAAATCGCATCATGGTAATTTTTCTTTATTTGGCAAAAAGCAAAATAAATTATTTTTATTGTGAGTATACAGAAAAAAAATAGAAACTGAACAGGATCTTTGATGTATAACATGAAAATGAAAGATCAAAATTAACAGAGCATTAAGTGTTTATTTTGCATTGCTAAAAAAAAAAAAACGAGCAAAACGCGCGGGCGCGTTTAGGTGTTTTTGGGGTCCTTGAGATGTTCTGACATGCCCTGACATTTGTGCTTTTTCAGTTGCTTATAAACATATGAATGGCAAAGGTGTAATTACACTCTATTTAGCACAAACAGGGCTACCATAATATGTGAGCAACATGTATGTACATGGTTTCATTTTTGAGAGAATAATGTTTATGCATGGTTATTGAAAAAACTAAAAATGAAAGTTTCTGAAATAAGGCCACAAAACACATACTAAATATGTTTCAACAAGACTTTTGACTAATGGATGTCGTCGCCTAGAGTTTTTTCTTCAAAATGATGTGAAAATCATCCTGCCTAATCATTCACATAAAACACTACATTGATTTAAATTTTGTGAAACACTTTTAGTTTGGAAAGGCAATATGCGGATGGGCGTAAATGATCCAACACCATCATGAATATTTAGTGGTTCACACCTGAGAAGTTCACACCCATAATGAGCCTTTCATTCAGGTGTGTCACTGAGCCACAGGAAAGATTGCAAGGACTATATATATATATATACACATACATACATACATACATACATACATACATGTATACATACATATATATATATGTATACATGTATGTATGTATGTGTATATATATATGTACTGTATATGTATATATATATATATATATATATATATATACATACATACATACATACATATATACATATATATATATATATATATATATATATATATATATATATATATATATATATATATATATAGGGTAAGTGTACCCATTAAGCCCATGTACCCTTTAAGCCCACTTTCAACTCTGAAGTCAAATAAAAAAAAGAGAAAATAATATTTTATGCTGCTTATTATTTTAACCAATCCAGTGATTTGTTACTTCCCTGACATTTTTTATTGCATACCAATCACATTTGGCAATGTTGAGTTAGCCCCACCCATGTGCATGCTGTCTCAGGTGACCTCACACAAAGTCACCCCAAAACTTTGGTGTTTCTGGACCCTTCAGAAATCAACACATTTCTGCAATTTTCAGCCATTTCTTTGGAAATTACATTGATATTATGTAAAATAAGAGATAAATGTATTGTTTTTTGTGTATGAACAAATAGTACTTCATCATTTTATATCATTTTCTTTTAAATTGAAAGATGAGTTTTATTAGCTTGCGTTCAAAGCTAATCTCTAGGTCAAACCATTAGCCTTACAGAAAGATAGACTGCCAAAGAATTAAGCATGTGAACTGCAAACAATAAATGTTTTGTGATTCATTTTACATTAATTTACTAATAAATACATCATAAGTTGTTTTGTAGAGAAGATTTCTTTTATAAATTAACTTTTTTTAAAGATGGGCTTAAATGGTACAGTGCCACAAAACGCATGCAAACTAGAGCCAACACAAGCTAACCTTGAATGAAAAAAACTTAACATTTCTCAATGTGGGCACAATGAAAATTACTATGATACTTAGTCCACAGTATATTTAAGCTCCATGCATGTATTTGTAAACATATCTTACATTTTTAAAGGAAAACATTGTCTTTTTTCACCATTACTCACTGTGGAGCCATTTAAGCCCACCTTATGCGTTTCAATGAGGAATCCCTCTAATTGCAAACTGATTCATTTTCTGAAAGTGTTTAATGATAACGTGTCTTTGTGTGCTTTTATCTTACCAACCTTTTACCCTTACCTTACTTACACACAAATTACACACATTCATTCAAATGAGATAGAGCCCGTTTTGTCCTAAAGTCCTTTATGTATAACTGGGCATAATTCGGGAGCCAAGCTGAGTTAAGGCTTGATATTCCGGGCATGGAGAGCTCCCAGAGGGACCCTATATTCCCCACAGTCCTCGGAGTCAAGCCGACCTAAGGCTGCATACTCCCGGTGTGGGGGGCCCACTAGGAGACCCTCTGAAACCCCAGAGTCTGGAGCCCCAACTCAGCTTCCTTCCCGAGATACACCATGTTTAACTTCCACCTTTTACCAGGCATAACTCGGGACCCAAGCCGGCTTAAGGCTCCAGACTCCCTGTGTGGGGTGCCCACTAGGAGGCCCCCCTAAGCCCAGAGTATGGTGCCCTTACTCGGCTTGGCTCCCGAGATACACCCGGTCAAACTTCCAGCTTGACTCCAGCTACAACTCCAGTCAAGCCGACTTAAAGCTCCAGACCACCGGCCACTAACACCAACCCATCATACCCAGGGCTCTAATCAAACATTAGCAAAATGATTTTTTTTAATACTTCCCTGTCACTAAATAAATATATTGATGTTTTACTTCTTTAAAATCATTACATTTTTTTATATTTTGTGAATCAGTGATGATGTGGGCTTATTTGGAACACATGCGGGCTTAAATGGTGCCAAAAGTACCAATTAAGCCCATGCCAGACTTCTGACTTTATTCCTAAATTATCTTAATTTTATATTCGAAAATGTTCATCAACTAATTAATACAATTTCAAATGAGAGATTAATCTTGCATTTTAACAAATAATTTTTCTTATAAACTATGTCAATATCTATGAAAAAAACCTAGACTTAGATTTTGGTGGGCTTAATGGGTACACTTACCCTATATATAGTTGGTTCACAGTTGGAAACGCAGTTGTTGTTGTTGTTGTTTTCACAAATTGTGCTTGCAAATTGTATAATATTCAAGGTAAACATTTCTAGTAATTGTGCAGTTAATTCTCATGCTGTATTTTCAGAAAGTTTTGGAATATATTCTCTATCCAAATGTGTCACTAATAAAACACAATAAAAAATTATTTAAAGAGAAGGCTTATATTGACCTTTTAAGATTTTGTTTACATCTATCCTTGTATATATTTGAGCTATTTTATTAAAAAGGTTATACAATTACAACAATTAGAATTTTAACAATATTTCCAGTGTAATCTTTCTTTGTAAAAATACATTTTATCATACGTATTTCAAAGCTAAGGATTCATTAGTTTGAATATCGCCTACATTGTAACAAACACTATAAAATCTTAGTTGATTATTTTTGACAAAACACCAGTGTTGGGAACGTTACTTTAAAAAAGTAATTAGTTATAGTTACTCACTACTTGTTCCAAAAAGTAACTGAGTTAGTAACTGAATTACTCTATAATAAAAGTAACTCGTTACCAGGGAAAGTAACTATTTGCGTTACTGTTAAAAAAAAAGAAGAAGAATTTGTTAAAAACAAGTTAAAATGAGTAGAACAGACGTTTGTACATAACTTTCAATATTTATTGCACGTCGACAGACAGCAAGAGGTTTATCCTGCACTTCAAGCATTATCTTTGTAAGAAAAGTAAACAGTTACACCATATAAAGTGCATTTAACTCTAGCAAATTAAATCAACCTCTCTCAACTTTTTATTAAAAGTTTTATTAATAAAGTAAAGGCATAGGACCAGTTTATTTGTAGTGCACTGACAATAGTTGTATATAATTAGTTTATTAATTAAATTAATAAAAAGACAAAAAAGACCTTGAGATATGTTCGGTAATTGTACCTAAATGAATTGATATAGGCTATTTGTTTTCCTTAAAATTTTAATTAGCAGTAACTTAAACACTTTGCAGTTTGAATGTCCTGTATAAACAAAATTACGGAGTATGCTTTTATGTTTCCACTGTTCGATCGCGTCCGCGCCTCACACACACACGCGCACGCACACAAATGTAAACACTTTTCGATCGCGCCCGCGCCTCTCTCTCTCTCTCTCTCTCTCTCTCTCTCTCTCTCTCTCTCTCTCACACACACCCACACATTCCAGCATTCCAAACCTTTGACCTCAATGAATTTGAAGTAGTGCTTATATCTCCACCTTGAAAATGCCACCTTTTCATCGTCGTTACCTAACGCCGTTCTTTTAAACGGCGTTATTCCAAACACTGCAAAACACATATATATATTTAACACATGAGCAGAAATTGGCAACATTATAAGCTTATTTGATGTGGCAGTATTTTACAGTAAAAACTTTATAATCTATCCGATTTTTGTAGTCGATTTTTACTCATTTTAGTATAGCAATAGAGTTTGCTAAAAGCGGTTCATTCATTCACACACAGAAACGCGATTCATTTTGAAACAGTATTTGTGCCAGCTGTTGTAGCTACACAACAGCGCGCATCTGTGCATTCATTCATTCATGCACAGAAACGCGATTCACATTTAAACAGTCTTTTTGCATGTACAGACACTTGCGATTAGAACAAAGCAAATATAGAACTGACCTATTCCTCAGCCGGATCCGTTGCTCCTCGAAATGAAACTTCCAGAACTTCTGAGGTAAATTTTCCAGGATTATTATCAAGATAGTATTATTCCTCAAAGCGTCGTAGAGTATATGAGTCTGAAAGTGAACTCGCGGTGTGTGTTATCCAGCTGATGTGGGCGTTCACAGAATTGCAGGATCGCCTCACATTTGCGTTTGAAAGCACAACACTTTGTTTTTATTCTGAGTATACACCAGAAAAATACACACTTAATAGGATCGATTGATGTATGAAACTCCTATGGAAAATCAAAGTCAACAGAGTATTTATGAGTCTCTTTAACACTGATAAAAAAAAAGCGAGCTGGTATCGCCGGCGATACCGCCGACCCCAGGGGGTTAAATGTTATACTCCCTTACCCCTATCCAAATCTAAAAGGGACATAACAGTAATGCAAAAACAGTTCAGAGTTCACACTAAAAGAAGCAGAAGCAAACTTAGATGATGTTGAAAAATACATTAAATACATCAAATACAGTTAATTTCCAGCGAACCACCATTACATCCAAAGGGTGATGATGTGTTCCTTTACAAAAGTTCACAGTCAGATAAACCTAACATAGACTTTAGATTTGATCAAATGATGTGGAAGGTTCAAATTATCACAACATGCGAAAGTATGGGGGAAGAGTTTTGAAACGCTACTATCAACATTAGAGCTGGTGAATGTGAAAAAGAGACCTCCTCAGAATTCAGGAAGTGCATTTACTCTCTGGTTAATGATGACAAAAATTTGGCAACAAATTACTATTTGATTCATTACCTGGGAAATGAGACCGTATATGTCCCACGAAAGCATCCAAATGCCACAACAGAGTGTTTATTCCCTCCAAAAAAACAACAAGTTTTCTCTGACATACTTCTAAATGATCAAGGTCAAGCCCCTACAAACATCTATAAACTCCTGGCTAAAACATGCAGTGGAAATTAGGAGCACATACCAGTAAACACCCCACAAAACCTCAAACAAATCTAAAACACAGTATATGCACAACTATGCAACCAAAGAATCTTACAAGATGAACTGTTTAGTTTGCATGAATTGGCATACCAACTACCCGGTTTCAAATGGCATATTACTACATTCCCGAACCTTCTTGTTTATGCCTGCATGACAGACATTGTTGATTTGGCATGTGCAAACTTAGAGGAATCAGTGAGGTTTGAGTACCCACAAATGATTAGTTATGACACAACATTTCAAATGGGGGATTTTTATGTGTATGTGCCTGGCAAGGAGAAACACTAAACTGGTCAATGGCCCAGTGTATCCAGTTGGCTTCAAGTTACATGAACATAAATTCATGCAACACCATGATAATTTTTGACTGATATTTTGGGAAAGCTTGGAATGGACTCAAAAAATACCAAAATATGCCAGTGACAGTTGACAGGGACAAAGGAATTTTAGGTTATTTGAAAAAAAAAAACTTTACCAAAATAAGTGCAGTGTTTTGTCGCAACCACATCTTACGAGATGTGTAATATTGGGTTAAACCTATGTAACGGTATAATTAATTTTGTGGTATCGCAATAGCAAACTTGTCTCTATTACTGGGTCACACAACTGTATGAAACGATAGGTCTTCCGGGCAAAAAGTGTAGTATGAGGCGCCAGACTGGACAAAAGCGAAACGAGCGCCTCAGTGCACAGGAGAGACCAAGTGTGTCCGAACATTAGTATGAATAAATGAATGAATGAATGAGGCATTTAAATAGCGCTTTCATATGTACTACTGTACACCCAAAGCGCTTTACAGTCAGGTCGGGGTCTCTCCTCAACCACCACCAGTGTGCAGCATCCACTTGGTTGATGCGACGGCAGCCACAGTACAATGGTGCCAGTGCGCTCACCACTTGGGGTTACATCGGGGTTAAACACCTTACTCTTTACGAGAAGTGCCATGGGATTTTTAATGACCACAGAGAGTCAGTACCTCGGTTTAATGTCTCACCCGAAGTATGGTGCTCTTTGACAGTATAGTGTCCCCATCACTATACTGAGGCGTTAGGACCCACACAGACCAAAGGGTGAGCAGCAACCTAGTTTTCCCAGGAGGTCTCCCATCCGGTACTAACCAGGCTCAACCTAGATGCACGTAAAGCGAAAATGGCAGATGTTGCTAGTGGTGAAGGAGAAGAGAGAGATTTGTAATTGTGGACACTAAAGCAAATTTTAAATCTGAAGCGTGGAAGCATTTCGGTTTCCCCGTGACAAGAAACGAGAAAGGAGAAAAGGCGATGGACAGGCAAAAAAACAGCATGCAGACACTGCCAGACTGCGGTGAAATACACGTCGGGGGAATGCGACTGACATGAAGGGCCACTGGTGATTTTAGTTAACAAACTAAACTGAAACTTAATTTTTTCCTTATGAAAACTGAAAACACTGCAAACTGACTTAACTGTTTTCCTGCACTTTAAAATTAATACCTAATCTACGAGGTAGGCTAGGTAGGTTGTAGTATAGAGAACAGGCACGGCGTTATACCCACTTTCCAACAGGCCCACCCAAAACTTTTCTTCAAAAATAAAATAAACTTTTAATATATTTTAATTTTGGCAAGAATTATTACAAATCGGCAAATAAGCTCATCATTTGTGCTAAAATAGTCTTAATGTTTAGTTTTCAAAGTTTCATAGCTTAAGACGTTCTCCCTATTATAAACGAAGAATTTATTTAATCAAGCTCTAATTACGGCTCGTTGTGGATCCTATGGGGCGAGGTGACGTCACCTAGTCGAGTTTTCAAAACAATTTTTAAAAACTGGTTATGTCTATTTTGATGTTTCTGCGCAAGTTCAGCAGACAGTGAGTTTCGGGATCGGATGTAGACACTAATCTTCGTGGATGACCGTGAATTGGCGGTAACCTATTGTTTTAGTTATTATCTCATAGTAGCCTATAGGCTACATTTTAATGCATCTTCTCTGTATAATAAGCCAAGCTCAGTCTGTTGTTAATGAAATCGAAAGAAATTAATGTTGTATGAAATCGTCAAACAGGTCTATTGCCACTTATGACCAGATTTGATTATAATAATATGTTATGTTGATCTGCATTGTTGAAAACTTAAAACAATTAAACAGAATTGTTGTGAAATATTCGGCTTCATGTAATACAAGCAGAACTAAACTATGTTTTGGGGAACTATTAGATTCCTGACCACTTTTACAGTCTATAGGCCTTAGGCCTATAGAAAGATGTGCTAAAGCACCGCCAGGTATGATGTGTAATGGAGATTCCAAAGCGCTCTTCTTTGGTCTGAACCAAGAAGAGCGATCGTGGATAGGTCCGTCCTATGCACCGAAACTTTTTAAAATGCAACAGAATATTTAAAGAGCATCAAGCTATTAAAATCTCTATTATGTAAGCACAGATAATATAACAGTATATTAGTCAGGCATTTTTATTAGGTTAGGTTTAGTACCTATGATCACGCGCGTGAACTCGACAAACGACTACTGTGGACTTCGACCGAAAACAGGATGTAAATACAGGTATGTGCGCTGGCTGAATAAACATCATTTTTTATATATTTCTTTCACATCTACTGCAGTCACATGACCTGTGCACTTGTAATGACACATCAAGGATGTTAAGAGGCTAAAAGCAGGTTTAAAACTTGCCCCATTGAAGTCAACAGGGTGCAAATTTTAAAAAGAGGATAACACGTTGTAGGTAACACCGATTTTTGTCGTTGTTCTCTGTACTGACAGCACTCCAAATGTACAAAAAAATTAGCTCAATGTTAAAATTGACCGGAGTTCTCCTTTAAAAAGGCAAAAGAACGCATGCACGTTTTCTTAATATGATGATTAAAAACCAATAGACTGATAAAAATGCGGGACATTTTCTCATTTTCTCGTATGCGACGTGCGGGACAAGGGGTGAAAATGCTGTGCGTTACAACGCAAAGCGGGACGGGTGGTAACCCTATTTAGCAGGCGTGTATTATGAAGCAGTGTCAGAGCTCTACAGAAATCCACAATTTTCCCATGTAAATCTGTGAAAAATGGAATAGCATCACTAAATGAGAGCCATTGAGAGCTTCTCTTAGCACGTTGCCTCTATCTATGACAGCATATTGTTTCATGTATATTTGTTAATCCGGGATTTGTGGACACGTTCATGTTTTTTAGATTTGAAGATTAAAAATAATAGTTATTATTTTGAAGTAAAAAGATAAAATTAGACCCTTCACCAGAATTAGCACAGAGGATCCAAGCAGCACGTTTTATTATTTTTAAGTTTAATACATATTGTAATTAATTAAGATAACATTTAATATTTCAATAAAACATTTCAGGCATCTTTGCTTTCAATAATCTGCCCTCTTTGTAACGTTGCTATGTGACCATAAATAACCAAAATAGAACGTCCCCCTAAAGTCATATAAGGAACCTTAAACTGGAGCACTTTCATAACCAAAAGGGGACGTTTTATGAACGTCCCTAATGTTCTGTAAAGGTTTGGGATTTCCGTAACTTTTAGGGAACGTTGCCCACGGTTGCGAGAACATCCCGTTATCCATGGATACCTATAAAATCAAATCAGCATCCACATAGGTATTTGTGTACAAAAACAGAAACACTCTGCTAGGATTATCCATAAAACAACAGACACATGACTGACAGAACTTAAACAAGCTCCTGTTAACATTGTATCAAGTTAGCTATCTGTAGTCATTTAGATTCAAATAGTGTTATGCATATTATTATTATTATTATTATTAGTTATTTATTTAGTATACTGATGTCTATTTTAACATCACTTGTACTGGCGGGTGTCGCTAGAGGGCAGTATAGTGAGACGCAGGAAGTTTTACTTTGATATATGAAGAAGTCACACTGCCAGACATTTCAACACACTGTGCAATACAATATAGTTTATTGATTTTGCAGGTAAGATGAGTGATGTGACATCGCAACTGATGGTTTCTTATATTTATATGTGAATTCGATGCATTTGTGTTCGAAATTTATTTTAAAAAATAACCGCATCGACGCGAGAGATCGCGATCTGACAAAATGCTCGACAGAGATTGTAATTCAATGCACTCAGTGTTGTTTGTAAAGAGAGTTCATTAACATTTGATTATTAATGCGTTTGTGTCCTATAACATTGTCATTGTTTGGTGAGTCTAACGATAAACAGAGTTTATAGACATACAAAATTATATGGCCTACTTTAATAAGAGTGTTACTGTCATAAATAAAGTTAAATAAGTTAGCTACTTAAAGTGTTTGTACACAGTTTGTGTGTTTTCATTGAATATTGTTATGCTGATGTCAGTATAGTTTGTTTGATTTGGTGGAATACATTGTTCTCATCTTCTGTGACATAGCTAACATAATAAAATGCAAGTCAGCCTTGACTCAGATTCCACTCCAAGGTATATTTTAGAATGAGCTCATCCCCAAAACGGGTTAATTATTGTAGAGATGAAGGAACGCAAGTTATATTTTTTTTCTTCACCATTTGGGTTGATCATATCCTGAGCAAATGGTCAAATGGGTGTGGGACACAGAACCATCTCAGACAGGTGTCTCAACTTCATTAACATACAGACCACAGCTGTTACAACAGGAGCAATTTCATTTACATTAGGGCTGTACGATATATCGTTTTAGCATCGATTTTGTGATGTGCGGATCCGTGATAGTCGCATCGCAGCATGTGCAATATAAAGTATAAGGGTCGTAGTTGATCAGTACGGGCCAGCGGTGATTCGTGGATTAATTACAAAGTCATTTGCATTTGTTTTTAAGTCGAGTCAGGTGCGCAAGAGGTCTTTGCGCACACACAGAACTGTGCAGACAGCATGTGAATGCTGAATTCAGTTCTCTTTCTCTTTCTTTTAATCCTCTGGGGTCTGAGGTGTTTTCTGGCCCTGGAGGTGTTCTGACATGCTCTGACATTTGTGCTTATTCCTGTTACTTGTGACATTTTCATGGCTAAAGTCTTATTATACTGTATTCAGCACAAACTCTGCTACAATAATATATCAGCAGCATGTATGTAAAAGTTTATAGTTTTGAGATGACGTTTATGTGTGGTTTGTGAAAATACAAAAAAGAATTGTCACTGAAATAAGGTCATGAAACCCATACTGATTATTTCTTCACAAGACTTTTGAAAATTGTATCACGTAGCCTAGAATATTTGCTCCAAAACTATGTGAAAATCATCCTGATAACTCATTCAGATAAGACAATATATTGATTTAAAATTTGTAAGACGTGTTTTGTGTAAGAAAGCTTTATGCGAAGAGGCGTAAACACATCCTGAATATTGATGGATTTTCACACCTGAGAAAGACAAAGACCCTCCCCTAATGGCCCTATTAGGTGCTATCAGGCCCTATCATTCTGAGCAACCTTGCACAAAGAATGAGGAGATTTAAAAAAGAATGGCTTTTTGATTGTTTGGATTTATTTACAACACAACATAATCCAAAGATACACAAAAAATGACAAAAAAGCACATTATTGAAAACAATGATCCAAAGACAGAGACCTTTGTGCCATTCCTAAAAACATTGTACATACCTTTCATTTCCAAGGTGTTTGATTTTCACTTTACCATGTTCATGTACAGAGACATGTACTGTGAATGTTGAAGTCAGCAGGACTCATCAGCGGGGCATCTGGTCCCTGTAAAAAAAACTAAAACCTGTGAACATGCTGATATCAAGAGAAACTATAGGGCTGCACGATTTTGGGAATATATTTTAGATTTTTCTGGTTAAAATTGCTTTTTAAAATTCACAGAATACACACACACACACAAATGTTTCCAACAATATATCATGAACACCAGGTTTGTTGTGCCTTGTAGGCATAGGCTATGCGCAGTGCTGCATAAAATAATAATAACAATAACCTATAGCAGCCTATAAATCTTTCAAAAGGAACACTTCAGTAACAACTACGCTAGAGAAAAATATATTGATTATCATATGTTACTTCATGTAACAATGATTATCAAATGTTTCCATTCATTATGATATGAAATGAGATTGGAGTAAAAACATTAAGCCTAATGTTTGGTGCGTTTTGCTTAAACGCACAGCGCGCTCCAAAATATGAAACATTCAAAAGCACAGCGCGCTCCAAAATATGGAACATTATGGTTACCATATTATACATACGTTTGAGCAGATATCCACAAACACAGTATTTAACAGTAAACACGGGTCTAAATATTATAATATTCACCATATATCTAGCAACAGTTCAACTGCAATGTGAAGTTTATGCAACAATAACATTTAACTAATTAAGAATTTCTTACCTTACATCTTTCTTGTCTTCAAATCGCGTTCTTCTTCTTCTGAGGTAAAGCCAATGTAAGCTCACGGCTTGTCTTCCAAACTCGACGAAAAGCAGAGACTTATCAAGTTTGGTGCTTTGTGTTTGAGATAAAGAGCGCGTTCGCGTTCCATGTGGAGATTTGCATGTCAATCTCTTTTGCGTGCGTGGGCGTGGTCAAATTAAAAATAATGAGCAAGCGCTTGAGAAACTGGACATCTTGTTGGTTTTATACAAATTACTCAAACAGAGAATATTTGTTTTCAGTTTGAATCCGATCATTTAGAAGTACACACTTAAATGTTTATAAAGATATATGGCTCATAAATGTGTGACAAGTATTCGCTGAGTTTTGTTTCAGTTTATAGACGTGCTCAAGAAAAAAAAGTTCACCGCGACGGAGAGGCAGAACGCACACCCTGTTTATTTTCTTTATTTTACAAAAGCACAATGTTTTGATTTGATTGTAAGTGGACACATACAAAAGTAGAAATATCACAGATTCTTTTTTTATATTTCTTTTTTCTGTATGACCATAAATGACGGAGTAATTTAAGTTTATAGTGCTACAAAGTGAAGAAAATCCAGCAAAACGTGCCGGCGTGTTTGCCGACCTCAGAGGGTTAAAGGTGCTATATGTTGTTTTTCTACTAAAATGAGTCCTTTTTTATTGCCTGTGTGTGAAGGGGTTGTAATCTCACATTAAAATGATCCACTTTGCGGGTTTTGCTATTACCTCGGAAAGCAAGTATTCTTATTTTTATGTGAAGGTGCCGAGTCGGATTTACTGTGAAATCCAGTGACGTGACATGCATGCGCGCTCCCGAGCCTCTCGCCGCATCTAGCCTACTGACTGCACTCAACAGCGACGACACTGCAACTTATGACATGGACTTATGACTTATGCAACTTATGACATGTCTGATAACACTAAGAAACGACCTGCTCCCAGCACAACACAGACTCCCACACAAACTCCACATATTGATAAAAAACAAAAGTTTTTTCTGCTGAAGCTCATAAGGCCAGACGTGAATCGGATGAACTTTGGGTGAAAACACGGATCAACATTGGCAGGGCATTTGAATCATGGAGAAACCTTATCTCACAAACCTAGAATGTACATTTCCTGAAGAAAATGTGAAGTGGTGCTTGCAGTGGCAAAATTCGGCACGGTTGCTAGGGTTCCATATTTATCATGGTACGAGCATGGAGCATTAGTTCAACATCAAGATGATAAATGTAGCCTATTATTGTAACGTTGCAGTGGGAGTTTACCTGAGTTTCCAGCATGTTGTGAGATGCTTTCTCCGGTGTGTTGCGTCTCAGTCTGGCCGGTACCCAGAGTGCTCGCTCATGAGTTCGAGCATGGGCACGAGCACTCGCTTGTAAATTTATTGGTTGCAATCTGAAACATCACTGCTGGAGGCCGCTGAAAACTACATATAGCCCCTTTAAATGGACATATGCATGCAAAATGAAGTCAAAATGTCCATCTCGGCAAGTATCCTCGTAAACACAGTCAGTTATGTGTTGTAAACGGGGAAAGAAAATGAATGCGTGTCATTTATATTGGGTTTGTGCCTAATATACATGCAGCTGTTTGTCACCAATGCTGATCAAACAACAAAAGAGAAAGAGAAAATGACTTGTAGCTTTAACAAAGATAAATTGCATTAATTAATTAATTAAATTAGTTATATTTCGTTTATACAGTGAAGACTGTTTACATTTGTTACATTTGAGTATTACATTTCTGTACCTGAATACTGTTTGATTTACCTGAAACCATAAAGCACTGTTAATTTGAATTGTATCTTTCTTATTGTATTTATCTGTGCTTGTAATTTTTTTATTATTTTCTATGCAGATTCACTCCCCTACAAAATAACCCCAATTATTCTAGAATGATTAATTCTTTTTCAAATAGAGCTAATCAAATCATCTGTTAAAATTTTTTGTTTCTCAGTTAGGAGTGTAACAATACATCGATATGGATCGATGCATCGATCAAACGTCTTACGATACAATGCATTGATGCCACACGTAAAATATAGAATAGAGGTACCTTTATTTTGACACTCTCCACATCCTCACGTAACCTCCGTTTACGCATTTTTACTCACCATACTGTCTGCCGGTGTGTCTTTATAACGTTAATCTCCTCATCCGCCTGACCAGATTGACTGAACCCTAAACACGTTTTATCACAAAAACCGGCATTATCCACTGTCATGGCATCGCAAGTTCGTGTTTTACAGCAGAAACTGATAAGCACCCTTGTTGTTTGCGAACAACCCGGTGAGTCAGTTTTAGCGAATTAGCGCGCAGTATTCACGTCAGGTGACAAGGCTGTTAGTCACTTTAAAAAGCTGAACTAAAGTTGACTAAAAGCGGTTGAGGATGGATAATTTCAACAAACTAGATGAACCCGTGATATCTAAAAGCTGAAACTTTCACGGAACCTTTCTTAAGTGGTGAAAATCTCCTTGTATTTTGTGTAATCACAACAATAAAGTTTGTCAGGAGATTAACGTTACAAAGATTAACCGAGTGTTTTATATATCATAGCAATTATTTGGTTTTGTTTAACTCTGAAACATGAAATGTGGAGTTATCTGCTTTTGCCAAAAAACTAACTTTTAATATATATAAAAAACATATTTTGAATGAACTTTAATTTTGTGAGTAACCTGTATTTTTGTTGTTATTATTACTTAATCAAAACAACCCAGCTGCTGTTTGATTGATAGTTATGTTTTTGCAAATGAACTTGTCTTCTGTTGTAAATGTCCCAAATGGGAGAGGGCATGCAATTTTCAAAGAGTTTAATTAAATGTTCATATTATACATTTTGGTTGCATTTGTGAGTTCATAAAAATGTAACTGGTTGTGTAAACTTGGCATTAAAATATTAAAATATTATTATCAGAATTTTTTGAGGTATCTGCTAATTTCGTATCACTGGCTGAGAGAATTGATATCATATCGTATCGTGATGAACTGTTCAATTTCAACCCCTAAACGCAATATATATATAGTGGAAAAAACAAAATATCGCCATGTAAGTTTTTAGTAATATCGTGCAGCCCCTAATTTATATTAAGAGTGGTAAACTTAAACAGGATAAAAGGTTTAAGATTTAGATGTTCTGGGTTCATTTTGACACAGGTGAACCTAAGGTGCTTCATGTACTTTGCCACTGCTATGCTGTAATAAACTTTGTCTTTGAGATCTTCAACAGCTTCATAATTTTTTTCTTACAACGTAGTAGACTAACCATGCTCTCTACACTTTTCGCCCCTTCATGGCATGCCAGCAACCACTCCTCTGTTGTTGAGAGCCAGACAAGCAAGTTTGTGTGATCAATGTTCCCATTTTACAGTCCACACTTTGATTGATGTCTTTTGGACCAATAATATTTGAGATAAGTGGGGAAAAGTACCTCCTCCACCTGTGTATGGAACATGATACGGGTTAACGTTCACTGATTTAACTGATCAATTGTGAGCTGTTTATTTCTTTTAACTGAAGAAAACATTTAAAAAACATAATTCATTGATACATTTTTTTTAATGATTAACCAATGTGAAAACTTAAAAACATAAATAATCAGGATACTTCTGTTTACAACTATTTACATTTAACACTAAACTGATTAAAAAATAAAGACCAAAGAAAAAACTAATCATAAATTTGTAAAGAGTTTTATATATATATATATATATAAATATTGACAGTTGTCCAATCCAACCATAATTAACAACTAATATCAAATACACTAATTCACAATACTGTACAAAATTGTTTATTACAACTTTACTCCAACAAACAGTACACTTACGTGTACAATACACATTTTGAAAAATACCTTTGTGCATATAGTGTGTGCAACACCTTATTTCAGTGTAACTTGGTGACTTAAGCAATTACAACACAATTTGACATTCTAGACTATTATTATTACGATTATTATATTAAACTATGTCTAGCACAATAGTCACCATTGAGAAACAACCAACTTAAGACTGTTACTAACAATAGTGTGTATATATAATCAGCTGTATATAATAACTAAAACATAAAAAATGTCCCTGCAAAACATCCATAATTCTTTTAGAAGCATCTATATACCTGTAATATTACTAGGTACATTATGAACTTAAGTTCAACCAGAAAACACAGCCAGAAAAAAATATACAAATACAAATTAAAAAAAAGAAAACATCGACATCATCAAAAATATCTTCTATCGCGAAAAAATTCTCATCATGAACACCAGATCCACTTGGAACAATACTGCAACTTGTACTATCTTCACTATCATGCACGTCAGACCCGATAGCTACTGCACTTCAAGACACACTAATATCATGTACCGTGCTAACAACTGTTGTGCTGGTGGACTAGGAACTGTCACACTAACAGCTGTTGAAGAAAAAGATGCTGAACTGCAGATTGCTGCACTGCATTCCTCAGATACTACACTGCAGGTTGCCGTGCTGCTTTGCCTTGTTTCATGATTGTCAACAAATGCTGCACTAACAATCAGTCCTCTACACTTTTGAACTCTCAACCTATCCTGGCTCAGAATCTTTGATGCCAAGGTATCAGACTCATATTTTACACCTCTTTGCAAATTAAGAAGCTGGTAAAATATATCATCGTCCAGAATAATTTTTGATTCTGCACACCAATGTCAATTGTGATGTGTCCTCGAACTGTTACCCTAACTTTAGATGTTTTGCAAAATGCTTTACACTTCAAACATCTAGTCATCTGTGTCTCGTGGTTTGACAGAGGGCAAAGTGTGGAACTGTGGACAAAGATATTCCACCCGAACTTCTGTATCTACTATCTCTCCCTCTAGACTTTCTCTATGATTTATTGCTACTTGTGCACAAGCGCCAAGATCACGAATCATAGAAATTCGGCTCTGAAATTCGGTTGAGGCAAAGTCGCTCATTAAACAATCTGACCGACACATTTTCAAATTCATACCAAATGCACGGTGGTTGTTGAATCAGAAACTGTGTACGTTGTTTGTTTCAGTCTGCGTCAACTTCTGGTCACAGTCTCCTTCTGTCGAACCAGCTCCAAAATCTTGACCTTCACAGAAACCTTAAAATTAAGAGACAAAACAAATCAATAAAGGTATAATGTAGGTACAATAAAAATATAACATCTATATACACTCACCTAAAGGATTATTAGGAACACCTGTTCAATTTCTCATTAATGCAATTATCTAATCAACCAATCACATGGCAGCTGCTTCAATGCATTTAGGGGTGTGGTCCTGGTCAAGACAATCTCCTGAACTCCAAACTGAATGTCAGAATGGGAAAGAAAGGTGATTTAAGCAATTTTGAGCGTGGCATGGTTGTTGGTGCCAGACGGGCCGGTCTGAGTATTTCACAATCTGCTCAGTTACTGGGATTTTCACGCACAACCATTTCTAGGGTTTACAAAGAATGGCGTGAAAAGGGAAAAACATCCAGTATGTGGCAGTCCTGTGGGCGAAAATGCCTTGTTGATGCTAGAGGTCAGAGGAGAATGGGCCGACTGATTCAAGCTGATAGAAGAGCAACTTTGACTGAACTTTTGACATTTCAAATTGGTTTCTTGAACATGACAATGAGTTCACTGTACTAAAATGGCCCCCACAGTCACCAGATCTCAACCCAATAGAGCATCTTTGGGATGTGGTGGAACGGGAGCTTCGTGCCCTGGATGTGCATCCCACAAATCTCCATCAACTGCAAGATGCTATCCTATCAATATGGGCCAACATTTCTAAAGAATGCTTTCAGAACCTTGTTGAATCAATGCAACGTAGAATTAAGGCAGTTCTGAAGGCGAAAGGGGGTCAAACACAGTATTAGTATGGTGTTCCTAATAATCCTTTAGGTGAGTGTACATTATTATAATTCAAACATAAATTATACAACCTCTGCCAATATTTCAAAAATTTTGTAAGTATGAAGTTCTCTAACAGTTTTAACATTTTATATTTGAAACATACACTTGTTTTATGGTCCCAATTAGGCAAAATCCATTTAATAATTTTAATGGATACAATCATTTACACTTTCAATGACGCCCTATTAATAAACAAAAATAATAAAATACAAAAATGATCTGCTAATATAAATTATACATAGCATTTAATTATGATTTTCACTTATTGAAAAGAAATGTAAGCTTAGCGTTAAGTTCTGCCAGGAAGACTCAATCAGCGCGTCATGAATTAACTCACTTCTAACCAATCATGTGTTAACACTCTCAGTATAAAAGAATGGTACTTACATCCGTCTGAGTTCGCAGATACTGACGACGCCAATTACCTCCATCCTCCCCAACCACCTCCAAGATGGTCCTTTCCCTCCATCCTCCCCACCACCACCACCAGGATGGTCCCTTCCTTTACCTCCAGGGGGTCGGCTGCGCCCCTGCCTTCATCTTCAGGTGGGATTTGCAGATTCCGTTACCCTCGCATTGCTTGCTAAGGACGGGGCCTACGCCAAAGACTATGCTTGCTGAGCTATTAATAAATTTACTCTTGTTATATCATTTTATCTCCCGAGTCTTTCTGGTAGAACTGTTACTTTTACATAATATAAATATAATACATCACTATTGTCACTTAATGTAAATCAAATATATCTAAAAAAAAGTAAAACTTACAGTAAATGGAATATACCACAAAAAAAAAAATCTTGTTTTCACAAGTAAAAAAATACGCAATCATAGTCACAATAAAAACCATTCACAATTCATCCCATAAACAGATGTATTGTGTATTATTTTTTAAATATTTTTTACCTTGACTACAACAGGCAGTGATGTAGATTTTCTTTTACAAAAGCATTGCTTATTCACACTTTTACATCAAAGATTAAAACATTCCAAAAGCTGTCATTTTGACAGATATCTTTCAGTATAAGCTTTTTTTAGACTAACAAAAGTTAACATACCACAATATTCTTCAGAACACCTTCAATAAGCTAACATCTTTCTACAAACTAAATTGCAGAAAAACAAATAAAATAAACCATATTACAAGACTTACCCTCTGATATTCACATACATCCTTACAAATCTGTTCGTGTTTTCACGACACTCTCTTCAGACAGGTTTTCTTCGAACGCAGTCTCTTCACAATTGACAATTTTGAGCGAGCATTGAATAATACGTCACACTTGTCCCTTTCTTGTCAAGATTTGGTTAAGCCTACTCCACTTAACTTAACAGGACTTCTGCAAAAATTAAAAATAAACCGATATTACTTATACAATCACATAAATGTATATAATACAACATGCAAACAACCCCATCAAATTTATAAACACAACATAAAAACCACAAGCTGTAAAAGAGTAAAATCAACATAAATCTACATACATACAATATATTGAATATAGGCTACTGTTTCTTAGGCTTGTGCAATAAAAAAAAAAACATCTAATTGTAATGTCTTTTAATAAGAGTTTTCCTACAAAAAATGATCACCATCTATAACTTAAGCTAAATAATCGTATATTACCAAATCATTGTAATGTTAATTCACTTGGGTATCAATCTGACTAGATGTGCAATATGACAAATACATGATATTCAATCAAATCAAATAAAATAAAATCAATATTCGCGATTTTATCACAATTCTTTGTCATATTGGTTTTAATATTTTACAAATTGTCTAAGCAGGACAGACAAAATAATTTCCCTATTGTAAATAAAACAAGTAATAAAAACTCAGTGAGTGTTTTAGCGCAATTTTATCACGTCATGGGATCACAACACTAAGAGATAGTAAATGAAAGAGAAAATAAGTTGCTCGAGAATATAACTTTCTCTTGAAATTCAAATGAACTTTCTGAAATCAAATCAGCAATGGATAATAAAAAAGGCACAATCACTTGACTAGTTGAACATCATTTTTTTTATTAGATCATTATTTTTTTACATCTTGTGTTCACTCAATATCCTCGATTTTTCTCTGTATCAGCTTCCTTTTCTGCTTTGTCCTCTTCAGATTCTTCCTTCTTTTCTGCTTGACTATTGGCTTGTGACTTTGTAAACTCTTCTTCTGCTTTCGAGATATTTGCCAAAACATCCTCTGAAAGCCACGAGTCATCGTAGAAATCAGATACGCCTGATGAGGAAGCCGTTGGTGTGGATGTCGCCATCTTTTGTCGCTTTGCTGAACGTTCTTCCATTTATTTTGCAACAACCTCTTGTCGTTTTCTCATATATTCTTGCTCCTTCTCCAAATCTTGATCGATACCTTCATTGATTTCTTGCCGTAATTCAGTGGAATTAATTGTGCTCATGACTCTTGTGAATACCTTCCTTACGTATTTCTGTGGAACAATAGTTTTATAGGTGAAAAGGCAATATTTTTCTTATTTCCCTTCATATAAAGTTTTAATTAATTTTTTAAGCATAAAGGGAAGATTTTTGATAAATTATAATATTATTGTAAATTTTAGAAGCTATCGATTGCAATTTGTTTCAACTCGATATCTATTATGGTTGCCGAGAAATTTGCAAAAAACATAATTTTTTCTGGAATTTCCAGGAAATCCAAAATCTTTTCCTGGATTTTTTTTGTGCGTTCCCGAGATTAACATAATGCCGAAAACCCGAAGTCTCTAGGTGGTCTGGTTGAGGAGTAGATAGAAGTGCAAGATTGGTGCGCACAGACAGAACAGAAATCATGAGTTAACAATCCCAATTTTGTCCGGTGGAAAATTGCGCTAAAAAGCCTTTGAAAGTAACAAAATATAAAATAAAAACCAATGGTTGACATTTAGACCAAACTTTATAGACTTTGTCAAGAAAATCTTTGTCAGAATTTTAACTTTGTTAGTACAAAATGAGATCAAAGATTATACAAAAACACATAATAAACAAAATAAAGCTGTTGTGGCGAATAGGACAATGAGTCCATGAGAGGACGGCACGGGGCCAATAGTATGACTGATAATGAGCATCACCTGCGAGCCATGATGGTCTCATATCTCTCACAAAATAGCAGAAGAATAAAAAGAGGAGTGACGATAGTGAAGAACTAGACAGGACCAGGCCTGTACACTTTATATTTATGTTTGTGCACGGCAGTTGTCCATGAGGAGACTGCCGCTTTACTTTTGTTTTGTTGTTGGTTTATTTTATTATTGTGTTAAACATTCTCCGCCTCCTCCTTCCCTAAACAACAAACCCTGTTGCAGCTTTATTTACCATTATTTAGTCACTCTCAACTTATATTAAACCTGAATTACTTTCTTTCTGTTGTTCAACATTAAAGTTATTTTAAACTATGTAGGTAACCAAGCAGTTACTTGTCGCCACAGACTTCCATAGTAATTTTTCTCCCTACTATCAAATTAGATAGGTGCCAGTTAGTATTTGGTAAACTACATTCTTGAAAATATCTTCTTTTAGTTCAATGCAAGAAAAAAAAAATTCATAATTGGGTTTTGAGTGACTAAATAATGACAAAAATAAAATTTTCAAACAAACTATTCCAAACGGCAACATGTTCACTACTGTCGCTTAAAGACCTGCACCCATACGTTTCCCTAATGTTTACTTTCATTTTACACATAACCAACTGTATTTAGATGTAGACCTTCTGTGTTTTTGAGATTAACTCAGTCAGACATAAAAGATAACTTAGTCCAGTAATTATGCACAATTTCACAGGCTCTTACTGTGTGCACATTTCAGGTGTACACACTCAGAAAAAGCAAATCATAACAGCCCGTGTATTAATGAAACTCTATCACAGACTAAATAATGTACATTACACTGTGACAAAGTTGCCAGAACTGCATTTGATCAAATGTGCACTATAACAAAATACTAGACTCAATATTACTTGAAAAGCAGATAGAAACATTTTAATCATCCACAATAGAAAAGCCTAATATTGAACATCTATACTCAACAGAGAACATAATACCACTTAGGGGCATAGCCATCATCTATCTATCTATAAATTACAGGAACGTCTGTCTGTCTGTGTGTCTGTTAACCACATATCTCTCGAACTGTTAGTCCGATGGATTTCAAACTTGACAGGTGTCTCTCCACCGGCACGAGTAAGTGCAGTGCCAAGTTTGACATTGTTTGGATGAGAAATGCTAAAGATATCGGTAAATATATAATTTTTAAAAGGTTGTGGTTTAAAAATAAACAATCTGACATTAGAGGGTTGTATCGGTCAAAGAAGCCCCAAGAAGGTTGTGGTTTAAAAATCAACATTCTGACAATCTGTCAGCTACACTGTTTACTTCTGAATATTATAGTTTGGTTCCAAAATGTGATAAATCCATTTTGATTAATTTGAGTAAAAATGTGTTTTCTTTACCAAGAAACCAACAATTACTAAAAACACACCAAAACTGATTTTGCACGGGCACTTTGCACTGCTCCCTGAATCGACACGCTTATTCATTTGTGGATGTAAACTGAATCTATATGTTAGCTATGCTGTTTACTTCTGAATATTATATTTCATTCTGGTGCGCTTAACATTATTGCTACTGTGTAATAGTAGCCTATGCTATTCACCAACTAAACATATCCTATTCAATGCGTTCACAGTCTCTTACACGGGCATCATTTGTAGTTGCCTTTTCACAAACTGTTTGCTCAAGCATAGCGTTTTCTCAGAGTTCACTGTGTGCTTTCTACCATGCACAAATAAAAATGTCACTGAACTTTTGCTGTGTAATTGTAACAATGAGCATTCAATCACACCAAACCAACAATTACTAAAAACACACACAAAGACTGATTTTGCACGGGCATTTTGCACTAGTTCAATTAAATTTCAATTAATTGATCCCCTCAAAGCATATATTTTTATTTGGACACCCTGTCTTAAAGACATACATAAGTAATCTTGGTCAGGCCTAAATGTTTTTACATTACACTTATCTAAAATATTAAAACCAAACACATATACTATATCTATACTAAACTGCCTAATTTAACAATTAAACATAAAATCTTTGTTAATCAATAATTCACTTGTCCTTCTCAGCACAGGAAAACTCATTATGCCGATGCGCATCAAATACCACAACTCGGCTATTCAGCCTCCTGCATCACTGCAGTGAAATATTTGCACCCACTGCTACCTCCTTGCAGAACTGGCGAGACACTGTGCAAAAAGCCCTCTACTTCACAACATACTGATTTCTTCAGTGTCCCCATTGTCACACCTACAGACATATATAAATGAACAATGCATTTAAAAGTATACAAAATAGTACAAATTAATAAAGGTACTTATACAAATTGAACTATTCAAAATAACATTTCTACAGTGACTATGACCCCTCCAAAAAAGCATGGACTTCATTCAAAAAAGCTAAATCGTCGGGAAAAAATACTCACACTTGTATTGTTCATGGTTGAAAATTACCACCATAAAAATTAAAAGAAAATATGCAAAAATGCAAAATTATAAAGATGTGTTTATGTGTACAATCTACAAATCTGCTCAATAAAGAACAAAAGTGCACAAAAATGAAAGGGTGACACAATTCTGCTTGAAATATCTGCTCACTAACTAAGAAATAAACAAAATTGAAAATATATGTCTGTACAGGCATCTAATCGCTACCCCATGGTGGTACAGATAATATGCCTGCAGGCATAGCCCCTGTCACCAAGCAGGATCCCGTCGTAAGCACACGGAAAAATGCAGTTTTGTTAGGCTCAGAATAAATGTATGTAATACAGTGAGCTTGATATAAAAATTTTCCTTACCACGTTCAAATAATGTGCATAAATGTGACTCTGAAAATCCTGGAGTCATGCACAGAACCAGGCCATTTGGCTTCCACATTTGTGATGTAGGACATGGAGTCACACACCATCTAAGATATTTGTAATCAGTCAACTGCATACTTTTTGAATTATTCTTATATATTACTAATCTGGAATATTAAGAATCGTAATAGTAATTTACCTGCACATTTACACTGTGAAATCCCTTTCGGTTCACAAAATCCCCTTCATTGGGGCCTAGTGGGGCCTTGATGGGGACGTGTGTGCAGTCTATGGCACCAATCACGTTAGGGAAGCCTGGGGAACAAATACTTTAAGTCCTACTTTTTGGCATGATCATGGTTGCATGATCTTCATTAACAATTATAATGTACCTGCAATGGCAAAAAAAATCTGCTTCACAACCCTGTGGTCTTAAGTGGCTTGGAAATACCACAAACCCCCCTAAAAACTGCTTGAGTGCCAGATAAACTTTGCGAATGGCACGACAGACAGCACTTTTCTGCATCTCCAATAGTGAAAAGGAAAGTGCCACTCGTAAAGAATTTCAATGCAATACAATCCTCTCAAATTTTTGATTTGCTTCCACCTGCAAATTGCTTTGTGTATCATATTTAAAAAAACAATACAATTTAAATGTTTAAATTAACATGTATAGTCACACCATTGTAGCCATTTTGCATGCAGTAGGCTAAGGTAAGTAGCGATAGTTCATTCTAAGTTTACTCAAGTGGAAGAATGTGATTAATAAAGTTAGGCCTACTAGCACTATGCATTATATTTTGAAAAATAAGTAGATTATCTTAATATCAAAACCTTACTCTGGACTCAATGATAAATACATGTCTGACCATTTGAACGAACCAAAAAAACTAGAAAATTGCATTCATGACGATTTATGATGATTTTATTTACGTTAGACCTTTTCCTACATTGACGCTGATGCATTAAAGAGGAGGGGCTCCCCTGTTCCAAGATGGCGGCTCTATTGATGCATTCGTTCCAATGAACTGCCGTAGCCAAGGCGACATCTCATGTATATGTAGGGTATGTAAATAAGACGTAAATAATTTAGAACGTCGGCAATCTGCTCTTTTAAAGATGTTCATCAGATGTTCATACATCTCAAAGACATCTGATTTATGTAACCCAGACATCGTTTTAAGATATAATTCCTCCCATTAACAAAATCAATTAGCATAAAACGCAGCCACTACAAATCTTCACGCTGTACGAGAACAAACGCAACTTCAGCAGGCGTGTACCACGGTAAACACTGTAAACAAAACAATGTTTCCTAGCAACGGCAAAACGCGCTAAAATCTAATGAGAAAACAAAACACTTACAATCTGCTGTCCTGTCTTCTGTTGCTGCTTCTTCTAATAAAGTAAAAAAAGTACTTGCAAACACGGTAAATAGGCCCTATATGTACTTTTACCTGGCTTTGGCCAATACTTTTCCTGCGTGAGTCTACGTTTAATCAATCAATCAATCAATTTTATTTATATATAGCACACTTAAAACAACCAAGGTTGACCAAGGTGCTTCACAGGTTAAATACAACAACAATAAAACATTTATAATATACAGTATACGATATATAGTGAGAAAAAAGAAAAGAAAAAAAATGTCCAGGAAAATACTAGACTTAACTCGAAAGAAATGCAAAAGAAAAAAGATGAGTTTCCAACAATGATTTAAACCATTCAAGAGTTGGCCAGGTTCTGATATGGACTGGCAGGTTGTTCCACAGGTTAGGGCAGCTACACTAAAGGCTCGATCACCTCTGGTTTTTAGTCTGCTTCTAGGTACATCCAGGAGGAGGAGATTGGCGAATCTCAGCGCTCTAGCTGGAATATGAACATGAAGAAGCTCCGTTAAGTATAATGGAGCCAATCCATTTAAGCATTTAAAAGTTAAAAGTACAATTTTTAAATCAATCCTGTAATGAACAGGAAGCCAGTGGAGGTAACGCAACACAGGTGTAATGTGGTCCCTCTTCCTCTTTCCTGTCAGGAGGCGGGCAGCAGCATTCTGAACTAACTGCAGACGCTGAATCAATGACTTGTCTAAGCCCACATATAAGGAGTTACAATAGTCAAGGCAAGAAATTATAAGGGCATTTATCACCCTCTCCAAATCTTTAGGAGGGAGATAAGCCTTTACCTTGGCTATAGTTCTCAACTGGAAAAAACACGATCTAACAGTGGCGGATATCTGTTTATCAAGCTTAAATGCACCATCCAACACAACACCAAGACTCCTCACAGTTGAGCGGCTGTTTGAAGTTAAAGGGCCGAGATAATCTACATCAAGCAGTTCAGGGTGTCCAAACACTATGATCTCTGTCTTGTCTCCATTTAAGTTGAGGAAATTTAGATTCATCCATGTTTTAATGTCCTTCATACAATCAAACCCCCTGCAGTGGGCCCTTTTTTTTTTTTTTACGTTTAAGGGCAAATAAATGTGAATATCGTCTGCAAAACAGTGGAAAGAGACATCGTGCCTCTCAAAGATGGAGGCCAGGGGCAGCATATACAAAGAAAATAGGATGGGGCCTAAGACAGAACCTTGAGGGACACCACAGGTAAGTGGGGCCGTTTCAGAGGAATAATCACCGAGGTGGACAGAGAAGCTCCTGTCAGTTAGATAGGATTGAAACCACCTTAGTGCAGTACCTTTGATTCCCACACAATTTTCCAACCGTGACAAGAGGATTGAGTGGTCCACAGTGTCAACGGCTGCAGTGAGATCTAAAAGCACTAGAACAGCAGAGACTCCTGAGTCAACAGTTAAAATCAAATCATTAAAAACTCTTAAAAGTGCAGTTTCAGTGCTGTGACGGGATTTAAAGCCGGACTGGAACTTTTCATAAACATTGTTATTGATTAAAAAAGTTTGCAGCTGCATAGAAACTACTGTACTTTCTCCAAGACTTTAGATAAGAAGGACAGTTTAGAAATGGGCCTGAAGTTGGAGAGAACAGAGGGGTTGAGATTTTCCTTTTTTAGTAGGGGTTGTACAACAGCGTGTTTAGATTTTCCTTTTTTAGTAGGGGTTGTACAACAGCGTGTTTAAAGGCAAGACGGAACATGACCAGAAACAAGACAAGTATTTATCAAAGATGAAATACATGGTCCAACGGTATCAAAGACTTCTCTAATCAAACGAGAGGGAATGCTGTCTGAGGGACAGTTTGTGGGCCGCAGATGATGGACCACCTCAGATAGGGAGAAGATTGATATGGGCTCAGACTGGTCTAGTACCGCAAGGCATGTAGGAGGAACAGAGGGATCATGGTCGCAGGATGTGGTTACAGAAGATCGAAGAGCAAAAATCTTCTCAACAAAAAATTCTAGAAAAGAGTTACAGAGGTCCAATGTAGGTGTAGTAGGAACAGAGTTTCGAGGATTTGTAATGATGTTAAACATGTTAAAAAGAACCTGTGGCCTGTGACGGTTGTTTGCGACCAGTTTAGAAATAAAATCAGATTTTGCAAATTTTACAGCTCTCTGATAGTCAGATAGATATTGCTGTAGAATTTCATATGACACTCTGAGTTTATCTTTCTTCCACCTTCTCTCAGCTTGCCGACATGCACGTCTGATCGCTCGGGTGGTGTCATTTAGCCAAGGCTCTGAAAGCGCTTTAGTGCGTTTCATCCTCAAAGGAGCTACAGAGTCTGAGATGTTTGTGCAGGTTGAATTAAAAAGAGTTATAAGTCCACCGGCATCAGTAACATCACCTCCATCCAAGTTATAGAGCACAGAGTCTTTGAAAGCAGCAGAGAACTGTGCCGAGGTTTGACTGTTAATTACACGGCGGCAGTGTGCAAAAGGAGACTTGACCACAAAACATGGGACTGTAATCGTAAACAAGACAGGGAAGTGATCCGAAATACATACGTTACATATTTCATTTACATGAACACACAGGCCATGAGACAACACAAGGTCTAATGTGTGTCCCTTTTCATGTGTTGGGCCAGACACCGACTGAGTGAGATTAAAAGCGTTTAGAAGATTTAAGAAGTCTTTAACCATAGGTTTGTTTTCACAGCATACATGTAAGTTAAAATCACCACAAATTATAAAATGATCATAGTTTAACCTTAGACCTGCTATAAAATCAGCAAAGTCTTGCATAAAATCTTTCGGTGGACGATACACAACTGCACACAGCGTCGGAGAAGAGGCGTTCAGTTCGAATAGCTGCAGCTCAAAGCTCGAATAGTTGACAGATGCAGACAGCCGACACTGGAAGGTGGATTTAAACACAGTGGCAAGTCCTCAACCTTTACCAGTGGTCCGAGGAGAGCTAAAATTTTTTACAGTTTGGAGGGAGAAGTTCAGAAAAGGAAGCGGACTCACCAACATGAAGCCAAGTCTCGGTCAGCAGCATAAAGTCCAATTTATAAGATGTAAAAAAATCATTTAGCACAAAAGTTTTGTTGGCCAGTGATCTGACATTAATCAGGGCCAAGTTTAACCATGTGCTCCTGGAGAAGACTTGTGTGCTGACGAGTTGTGAGGAAAGATTTGCTTGAGGTATGTATAAAAACAAATATATTTTTAATACTAATTGTGTGACGTTTGTGATCGGTTATATAATAACTTTAAAATTATGTTATGTTGATTGGGTTAGATATGATATTCACCTGTTAGTTAGCAAGTTGTTTCGTGCACATGAAGTAAACCAATCTTCTGAACCTAGAATAAACCTAGAATAAAACACGCATTTGCTGTCGTTTTCAGAAATACATTTATTACTAATAGGCAGAATAATTAAAACATATAATAATTAATAAATAAATAAAGGCTATTTAAACAAAACAATACACTTTATATTTATAACATACACAAATGAATAACATAAATTACACCCTCCCTGTGGGGCCAAGCGTAGGAAATCTTTTATGAATTTCTCTGCCTCTGCTTCCGTTGGAGACAGCAGGATGGGATTCCTCATGGCTGAAGCTGCATAAAAAAGTTCAGCTCTTCCTGAGAGAGTCTAGGTAAAACCAAATGTGCTGCTGATGCTGAGAGGAGAATGTGTCCTGGCGAGTTGTGAGGAAAGATTTGCTTAAAGTTTGTATAAATCAAATATTTGTTTATATTAATTGCGTTTGTGATCGGTTATGTAATAACTTTGAAATTAAGTTATGTTAATTGGGTTAGATGATATCACCTGTTAGTTAACTATGTCGTTTCGTGCACGTTTCTGTGCTTGGGCAATTTAACTGAACGTTTAAACCTCATTTAAGTTCTTAACAAGCTTTTATATTTGCTAACTATTTTTGAAAATGGCACATTGCTGTTGGTATTACCACATGTTTGATTATTACCTCATATGAAAATGTTAGCTTAGTACTTGCAACGTACGACTAACTTACCGCCATTAAATCTAATGCATATCTGTAGGCCTACAACATTTGAACTTGCCTATTAAGAGTGAGCCGATCGATGTTCGATTTGTCTCCTCTCCCACACCAGTTCAGTTCCCGGGCGACGTTAGTGGTGAAGACCTTGAAGCTTGAATATTTTAGCATATAGATGGACCTCTTCTGTACTGTTATAAACATGTCAAAAGTTTGGAATAATTCATATTTTGTAACGCTTTTGAAAGTCTGTTCATTGACTTGATCGAATAATGTAGTAAAACAGTAATATTATGATATTATTTATAAGAACTGTTTTCAATTGTGAAAAGCAATTCCTGCTTCGCTAAGCTGAACTTTCAGCAGCACATGATTCTTCAGAAATCATAATATGCTGATTTATTTGCTGCTCAATAAACTTTTCTGATTATTATCAATGTTGAAAACAGTTGTGCTGCTTCATAGTTTTGTGGAAACTGTGATAAACTACCATTCAAAAGTTTAGGGTAAGTAACCATTTTAATCAGCAATGTTAAAAAATGACAAACACATTTATTACATTTCAGAAGATTAGCATTTCAAATAAATTCTGTTCATCTGAACTTTCATTTGAACTTTCTGTACATTAAATAATGAACTGTTCATCAAATAATCCTAAAAACAGGATAACCGTTTCCTCAAAAATATGAAGCAGCAAAAAAATGTTTTACATTGATAATAATAAGAACCATTATCAATAATTGAGCACCAATAATATTTGCTATTAACCAATCAGAAAAACAGAATATTAGAATATAATGTGACACTGAAGACTGGAGTAATGATGCTGAAAATTCAGCTTTGATAAAAAAAAAAAACATTTTAGCAATATATTAAAATGAAAAGGTTTAATCATATTTAACTGTTACTTTTTTCCACTGTATTTCTGATCAAATAAATGCCTAGCTGAGCAGTAGAAACGTCTTTAATTTTTGTAAAAAAAAATAAAAAAAATTCTTGATAATTTCAGGCTTTTGACAAGCGTCAGCGTGTAAACATTTCATTAGTAGTTGTAGGTTGAAAATTCTGTTGATTCTTACCATTCTCTGCAACTAAACTTTGTTCCAGCCGGTCTAGGTTTTCAATAGATGCGAGTGGAAAGACGTCATCCTCTTCGTCGTTCTGCATCTGTGGGAGAAAGCGCCCGTTTCCCACTTGAGACTGGACACGTGAAGTCAGGTGGTTGATCTTCATGTCCATTTTTTGTAGTGTTTCCAGTATTGCCCTTTCTACAGCTGCAATACAGAAGATCATTTAAATTGCTAAATGACTTGTGTGGTACAATACTCAAGTCTGGATTTTGGCAAGTAAAAACTTGAATGCTGCTGCTGATTTTCATAGCAGCATAAAACAATATATGTAAAAATATCATTTGTTGGAAACATACTCTCCTCTCTTCCTTCGAGGATAGCTGAAGGTCTCAGGACAGAAAAGGTTTGCACTATTGATTGAACAGATAATGTAATTGTATATATAAGTATTATATTGTCTTTAATTGTTGTGAATGTGTTTGATTTCTAATTAATGCTCTTTTACCTTGTGTGTTCGGTGGATCAACACCCCAGCCGGCTCCATGATGTTCTGCCTGAGAGACGCCCACTGGAGCTGAGAAAGGTGGAGTAGGGAAGATTCACTTGTTACCAACACAAGTTAACACACACTAAAATATAAAACCGAAAAGCATAAAACAGATTTTTGTTCACTTCTTATAAGAACAGTTAACGGTTAATTTATTCATTATTACACTGGCATTACCAACAATCTCCAGTCAGTACATAAGTGCTCTTTTGAGTACAGTTAGGACTCTAATGTGGTTTTCACATTGGGAATGTTTCCAAATTTGAGTGTGATTATTCCTGGCACCCCCTGCGGCATTGGTCTGGTCACTTGATTCTGTCAAATGACAGAGGGTGTAGGAGTAGATGCTCTCCAATAGGAATACATCGATATGAAGATTTTGTCTGAAACCGATAACCATTAATTCTTTATATCTGAAAGCCGATAACGATATATTGGCTGATAAATCTAAATCCAAAATTGTATATACTTAGAGAGCCTAATTACAAAAACAAAATGTTATTCATTTTAAAGCTTTGTCCCAAACACAACATAAATCAAACATATACAATACAGAAGCCTAGTTTGAACCAGGGTAAGATTCCTTAAAAATAAGTTTACACTCATATGGCCAACAAAAAAATGACAACACTGTAGAAATCCAATCGGTTATCCGGATACAGAGGCCACTTAATGTGAACAAATGTAAATGTGCCATGTCCTGATTGGCTAATGATCCAATCTGCTTGATCGGATCACTGTGATGGCATGTTAATGCTATATGTAAACGCAGTCTGTGTCTGGTAAGGACACTGTTAGTTATTTGTTGTTTTTATTTATTTTCATTATTTCTTATCTTACTCTGATCTTCCTTGGTGGTCCCAATCACCTGAGGGTCTCAGGACAGAAAATGTGCACTCTATGGATTGGAAAAGATCATGTTTTTAACTAAAATTTAAAATTTAACTAAACACCCCATGTTTTTAAATAGTCCCTGACCACAAACAGCAACAGAAGTTACATACATTATATCAGCAAAAAACTATCTTTTATGAGTGAGTCAGTCAGTAAAGAAAACTTATACATTGAAAGTATAAGATTCAAACTTGTGAACACGGAAAAGCAAGACGCAACAAATGACTAGGGCACGGGAAAACCCCTTTACTGTTAAAATTACAAGATATTGCAGCGGACATTCAAATGTTTTTTTTATTATGAATATAAACTAGGGCTGGGAATCGATAAAACAAAAACAAAAAAAAAAACGAATTAATTGCACAATTTGCTGTAATTAATTGCATTTCCCCCAAGCTTGTAATCATCAATATTTAAACTCAGAATTACCTAATTAAATTAAACAACACAGGAAAAAAAAGGAACAGAAAATAGCCCTATATTAAAATAATATTAAACATCAGTATATTATTCTTTTTCAATAATCAATCAACATTATCAATTTAACAGATTTTTTTTATATATTTTTTTACTAATTATCAAAATAAAATATAGTCCTATAAAGCTATTATTACCAGAGCATGTGATCAGAGCAGGTAATTTTACCATTGTTGCCCAGCATGGCTATACCAGCTCAGCAAACAGAAGTCTACTACCGAGAAATTTCACGTTATTTGAGCGGACTTTGCTTTCCCAGTGCGTGATGGGTACATGATTCGAGCGTTTGGGCCGTTAACGACAGAGCCGAGTCCGACACACACACACACACACACGGAGCGGAAAATACACGCTCATGAAAGCTGCGCGAGAATAAAACCTAATCGCCGAAGACGGAGGGACGGGACGGCATCTTTTCGGCCTTTTCAATAGCAGCCGCAACAGGAAATCATTAAAACGAGGCAAAAAAAAAAGTGCTGCGTTAATTGCGCTATTTTTTTTTTTTACGCATTAACATCTCAAATTAATTGCAAAGATTAACGCGTTAATTCCCCCAGCCCTAATATAAACTAATAATCTACTGTAAATGCAGGTACACTCGCTTTCTTGGTCCTTCACAATACTCTAGTCTAGCTTCAATGAACAATATCAATGAGATCAAACATGTGTTTAAGTTGCTAAGAGTGGTTGCTAGGGGTGTTGTTTAGTGATACATAGAACCGTTGGGTGAAGCGGTCATGGCCGTGTTTTATCGTGAATAAAACACAGCTATTGGCCAATCAGAATCAAGGATTGGAACTAACTGTTTTATAAATCAAACATTATTTATCACAAATTAATTAATGTAATTAAAAAAAAGTATGCATATGAATGAAATATTACCTGAACTAATAAACTACATGCACAGATTAAGCATATATATATGCATTTTGTACTTTATTTTGCTTAATTTCTACCTGTCCCATGGTTTAGCCGTCATTACCAACACGCTCTGCATAAAGGCACTTTTTTTCATCAAAAGTTTATTTGGTAGCCATGGTAACCTTATATCATAGTGGAGCCACATGGATTTCAAGCTGCAAGACTGATGCCTTGATGTCCAGAAAAGTAAGTAAATCTACTCTTTATTCTTTGTGTTTGGCATGTACACTTATTATGCGTCATTACCATATGTGTTGTATTTCTGTATTTTTAAACATAATTTTTATCACTTTAATAATTTAAATGGTGTACATTAAATGTAGAAAGCTAGCTACACTTGCTTAGTTATCATCTTTGCTAGTAAGGCTAGTTTTTTGACAAAAATGTCATTACCAGCACAGTCATTACCAGCACATTACAGCTTGTGCTGGTAATGACAGGTTGTGGTGGTGATGACGGCAGATACATTAAACATACTGTTCTTTAAAGAATTTATGTTGAATACGTTATCTTAAATGAATTAATATACATTTACCAATCAAAAGTCACTATATTTTAAATTAAGTAATGCATTTGTTTTTAAAATGCTAAATTAATTCATTATAATTGTTGTGTTTAGGTGTGACATGGCTCCAAAAGCAGCTGCCCAAAGGTCCAAATCTTACAGAAAACGTCTAAAAGATAATCCTGAGAAATATGCACAGTATCTGCTGAGTGAGAAAGAGATATCCTTGAAGAAGAGAAACAGGAAAATTGAAATCTGTTTCCCTATTGAGCATGCAAGAACACACATATGAAAAAAAGTGATGGAAAGTTAATCAACAAAGGAAGAGAGCTAAGGACAGAGAAAAAAGAGAAACAGAAAATTATCTTTCAATGAATAGTCCTCCAGGATCTCCATACAGTAGGTGAGGGCAGACTAAAGGCAAGAGGGACCAGGGCGTAGCAGGCGGCCAGGGCGGAGCCGACGGAGGGAGGAGCCATGGTGGAGGCAGGGCTGACGACTCCAGGGGTCCGACTGAATGGGGGCGGAGCAGGTGGGAGAGGAGACCAGGGTCGAGCCGGAGAGCCGACGAGACATGGCGATGCAGAGGATCTGGAGGGACTTGGCGACGCAGATGGCTCTGGCGACTGAAGCGCAGGCGGGGATCCAGAAGGCCACGGTGTGTAGCCGGAGTGACCGAGGACCAAGGTGGAGCTGGAGGGAGAGAGGAGCTCAACGAAGCCAGAGGGACGAATGGACGAGGCGAAGCCAGAGGAGGGTAGTTATGTACGGACAGTGCCTTTTTCGGCTTCCTGTAACACGAACGTGTTGGTATGTGAATCTGAGTGGGCAGCAAGGACTGATTTTACTAAATTTTTTATATGTAGTGAGTCCATGGCCGTCTAAGTTTATTTATCCCTTTCAAATGTGATATTTTTTTCCAGATTGTTGGGTCTATGACCAATTTATAGGTTTTTGGTGGGGAGGGTTAACTTTCGAAAGTCATCCTTTGTACATTGTATAACTTTATTTTCACCACTTTGAAACTCGCTTGGGGGATGCACATCATCAGCTCCACTGGGAAGAGGCACGTCATCATCAGCTTCACTTTGAACACTCAGCTCACTGGGAAGAGGCACGTCAGTTTCACACTCCATAGGTTTCACTCTCTCAGGCCTTGTCTGACCCTTCGTCTGATTATCCTGAATAACTGCTCTTGGATGCCAATTAGAGGGCGTAGAATCAGCGGACATATCTTCCTTTTGAATAATTTCTCTAATGTTCCTCCTGTTGTATCTCCACTCAACATAAAGCCGTTGTCTGTTGTTTTGCGTGTTTTGACCAAATATTAACCATTAACCATTACCTATTTACCTCCAGCTGCCGTCCACATGTCTTTTCTGACAGCCCCTTTCCCCCTTTTCGTTTTTGCCATGACTATAGAAATTACACTGTTTAGTGGTTGACTTTCTGTGTAGCCTATTTCAGGTGATGGTTATTGCAATATCGGCAATAATACTAAAAAAGTGGCAACAGGTTACGCTCACCCCGTCACCATTATGCATATCTTAAGGTATAAATCAACTGTGATCCCAAGGCTAAACTCAAAAAAAGGCTGAGTTGGTTCAACCAAAAATTGTGTAAAACATGGACAAACCCAACAGTTGAGTTACAATTGTAAATTACATTTTAAACCAACGTTTGGGGTTGGTCCATATTTTACCCACATTTTTCTTGTGTTTTGTGAGTGCTTAGGTTTGTTTTCATCGGCCAGGCCAAGAGGCCAAAATGTTGTTGTTTTGTGTAGCACGTGTTTTTTTTTTTTTTCATGTTGTGTTTTTGTCTTGTGCAGTATAGCATGCAGCTGGATTTTTTTCACTGGCTGCATGCATATGTGTTTTTTGTGAACACGCGGCATATGAGTTTTCTCATAGTTGTGTTCATGTCTCGTTTTGTGTAAGATCAATCACAAGCCATGTGCTTGTTTTAGTCATGTTTGTTTCCTTGTGCCCATCTTACCAAACACCAGACATCATTTGGACGTTGTTTTTTGGGCTACATCAAGTCGGCTACTTGATTTAGCCCTAAAAAACAACGTCCAAATGACGTCTGGTGTTTGGTGATTATTGGTTCAGTTGCTCCACCTGTCTCTCCCTCGGTAGCTCCTTGTTTATTAGGGCCATGGGCGGTGCTAGGGAGGGTCTAGTTGCACAGTGGTTTGATATGTTTTAAGATATGTTTTACTATGCACAAACAAATGCCTTTCAACTTATGTGTGCAAAATTCTGAATTAAATGAATGTGCACTTTGTACAAATAGATTGTCTGTAGGCCTACTATACGTGTTGTAACCATTAAATAAGCGCATTTAGTTTTATATTTGTTAAAATATTATAATGTAATTTGTTTCCATCTATGTTGATTATGAAAAGTGAAAAGCATGAGTAAGATGCGATGCACAATATATCGGGAGACATGGAGTGGGTCAGACATGATTTTGACCACTTCATTAAGTTTTGTTTTGTAGAAAACCTTTCTTTAAAGGTGCATTGCGCAACTTTTCATGTTAAAAATACCCGTTTTCTAACCCATACATGCTTAAACAATTGCCTGATGGGCTGACTGAGCCCTTCTCTGATCACTGCGATTGCCTCTATAATCCTGTACAGTAAAATAAATAAGAGGGATTCGGGTCGGAATCTGAGACTGGGCGTGACGTCATGCGCGTTCACGGCACGCTCATATGTCTGGCAGGTTTGTGTATGCGCCGACGCCGCCATTCTCCGTAGAAAATGGATTCTAAGAGACCGGCTTGTAGTTCATTTCAAACACCAACGCAAACTCCACGTAAGATAAAAAAAAAAAGAGAACTTTTGTCTAGTGCAACCAAAAGGTCCAAATTGGAGTCAGACAGGCGTCGGGGTAAGACGAGAGTAAACATAGGGAAGGCTTTCAACAAATGGAGAGATCTCCGGTCTGCTCTAGGGCTCAAACGGGATCCTCAGTTGGCTTTTTTCTTGATAAAAAGGTAAGATATATCCCATTCTCTAATGTCTGATACGGCCAATAATGACAATAAATGACGATCCATAAAATGTGTAATGCTTTAGCGTAAGCTAGATAAATGTACAATCGGAATAGGTTTTACTAACTTACCATTGTTAGTGATCAGGTTCAGAATGATTGTGATATAAAATGCTGATATATAAGTTAGATACTTAGACACAAATTTTGAGCAAATTACTGCTTAATTACGATGTATTGCTATTGGAATATGCTACTTAGCTGATCAATAAAACAGGCTAAACCCCCGCAAATCTTCGGCGGATTAGCCTGTTTGGCTTTTATGGTAACGTCATAGTGCCACTTGATTGTTTATTACCTTGAGACATTTGGGTGTACTTTGTTGACCGACTGTGTATGGTATGGTATCATGATTACAATTTTGAGCTTTTACAAAGTTATAACTTATATTGTTCATGAACGTGTTTCCATAATAATAGTCATAAGTGGATACAGTAAACACATAACACAGTTCAACATGGAGATAGATGGGAATAAAAAACGAAGTTTTCTACTACCCCCATTTTTTCCCTCACACATAAGTGTGTTATTTACTCAATTGCCTTTCCTTTCACATATTTTAAATTACTTGCAGATTTAAAACTTTATTACCTCTGAAGACATTATGATTGTAAACAAAAGATTTGTGCGGCTGATGCTCCTTGGGTTATGACCAGCTCGAGCTCGTGCAAGCGTGCGTGTGCGTGTGGTCCGTGAGCGTGCACACCTCTGGTTGCAGTTTCGCTTGCCGCCAGAGGGGGCGTAGTTCTGCGAAAACTCAGACTCTCGCGCAATGCACCTTTAAAGTGAATTTTGTTTTGTATAAATTGTATCTTAATTTTAATAAATGTTTCATCAACCAATTGCCTGGATTTAATAAATATAATAAATATAAAGTAAATATAGCAGACAATATAATCATGACATGGAAGCACTGGCGCGGTCACTTGCATTGCACGTGAACGAGCACATCTCATCATAAATTAAAGGGTCATGAAACCCCCCTCTTTCAGCTCAAGTCTAGCTCACAATCTTTTTGAAAAAATGCAACTTAAATGGGTGTGGTGGTTGTGAGATGAAGGGAGGAGAGTGGGTGTGGTATGGCACGGCAGGGGAGAGGGGAGGGGGGGAAACTGTCATCGCCAGTGGCCCATGCATATCTACTGTCACTAAAAATCAGTGGTAAAACGTGTGGAAATGCTAGATTTTTTTATAGCTGACAAAGTTAAAGTCTAATGAAATACACTGACACCTTATTTTTGTCCTTTCAAAAGTAACTGAATGCCCTGCTACATATATTAGCCTACATTAATCATAATTCTATTTAAAACATATAAATGTACATGCATATGTATAATTATGTCATTATAAAATATATATTTGTTTACATACACACTATAAATGCATATATTTGAAAATAATACATTTTCCGCTTAGCCTAGCTCTATGCGCCCCCTAAACCCACATAATAAAGATGGACAGTGACATAGACATTTGCACAAATTAAGCATATGTTCCATACAATTGAGGTATTATCGAAATATCTACATTTTAATAACGATCGAGTGATTATTTAACAAAAGGCAAAAACGGTCAGGCCAGGGTTACATTTTAGAAAGATACACACACCTCTGAAGCGATAGAAAGTCCTCGGGACCGCATCACTCGCAAGACGAAACCTGCATTGGTGTACAAGGCCAAAGTCCACTATTCTCCAGTTGAATGGTTGCTACACACACATAGTTTAGATGTGTCTGTGGTTGATGGCCAACCAACTGCCCGCAGTCAGAGTCTAGCCCTGGTAGCATCGCGGAGACAGATGCACTGGAACTTTTGCACCACGAAAACAAACGCGCGTCCCATCATTGCTCTCTCATCTACGCGATATCACAGTTTGACATGTCCGTCATTGGAAAGTTCCACGTGGTGTAATGAATAATTAAGAGAAAGTGTATTCTCATTGGATAAGAAAACTCAGTCATGAATAATTATGAGACACCGATGAGTCATCAAAGTACTATAGTGCTCTGCCACGTCACAGCCTGTGACGTGCACACGATGAAGATTTTAAACCCGGAAGATAAAAATAGCGGGAAAAAAACTAAAATTGAATCATTTTCCCCCTACTTTTAAATCTAACACATTGTCTTCAATGGTGTTCAACACACTTACCTCTGTTAAAATCTCAGAAAATTTGGTTTAGGGTTTCATGACCCTTTAACGAAACTCAGCGTATGCCTCACACATTATCATTTGTTTGTTTATTTATTTTGTTTATCTGATATTTACTGCCAAGGTAATATAACACAATTTACGCAAAGTAAAGGGGCCATCCTTGAGAGGGCCCTGTACCACCCGACCCTTAAAGTAGGCCTATGGTGTCAAAAATGGATGGGTAGCCTTTTGATTTTTTACTAAATGAAAATATTACTGCAATGTTGAAACATATCATCACAGTCCGTGAAAGGGTAAGGGTCCATTATGTAATGGAGGCCAGAAAACCCTGAAGGCAATCATCATTTGCTTTTAGACATTGTCTAGTGACCAACAAACGACAAAAACTGTTGAGTTTAGTGTGCTCCCATGCCGGTGGGTGCAACCAGCACAGCATATTAAAACCATTTAAGCAAAACCTTTTTTAAAACCAAAAACACAATATACATACTTATTTTATGGAGATAATTTGGAGAAACACAATATTTACATAATTGTATATATGTCTGAAATTCACTACTTAAAAATTGATAAAACAGAAAAAGAACAACCTTTATACAAAAAGTCTTCTTAAAATTTTCTTTACAATACAATCTTTCCCACAATACAAAATACCAATTTAAAGTAACAATTTTATTCGAAGTAACATAAAAAAAAAACAAGCAATTACAATATTTAAAGAGAGAAAAACTATTTAATAAACAAATTACTTTGAATTGTTTCAAGGTTGCAGGAACAGGAACAAGGGAATTGCTCTTCTCACCTTGATGAATGTACTAAAAAAATGACATGCAAGATTAACAGCAGGGAAAACTGATGCAATTCCACCACACCTACTGTGTTTTGTCTCTTCTGCTTACCAAGGCTCCCTTTATTTTGATCCAAAATACATCAAAAAACGAAATATTTTTACAATGTAAAATAACCGTTTTCTATTTGAATATATTTTAAAATGCAATTTATTTCTGGGTTGGTAGAGCTGAATTTTCAGCATCATTACTCCAGTCTTCAGTCCAGTCTTCAGTGTCACATGATTCTTCAGAAATCATTCTAAAATGGTAATTTGCTGCTCAAGAAATATGTATGATTATTATCAGTGTTGAAAAAATATCAGGATTATTTGATGAATAGAAAGTTCAAAAGAACAGCATTTGTCTTAATTTTTTTTGATATATACACACACACAATATATAGTATAAATTAGTATAATTAAAGTGAACTGAGTCCATCTCCTGCTGTAATCCAGTCCTGTGAGTACGAAACACAGAGTTAATGTTGATATCCTCGTCTGTCCTCCGCCTGTGCTGAAGCGCATTAGAGCTGCTGAACTGAGTCCATCTCCTGCTGTAATCCGGCCAGTCAATTACAGAAGAGAGTGAGGACATCTCGATGGCACTGGGCCTCGTCCTTTGTGTGTATTTTCTGTTGGGGATCCAATATCCTAAAGGATTGAAAAAGACAATGACCTTTTTGGAGTGTGTTGTTATAAAAATGAAGGATACAGACGGACTTCCTGTCATGATTAAAAGGGTGTACAACTCAATCTGTGCATAGACAGGAGTCTCTCTCTCTTTTTCTCTTTTATTTTTTAGGGTATACAACTCAGTTAGCAAGTGTTGTTAATGTTTTTATTTGCAACTGAAAGAAATTAATTAAACTGTTTTGAAAGTAAAAAAAAAAAAAAGTATAATTAAAGTCTTCATAGTCACAAAATACGAAAGTCTATCAGACGTGTTGCATTTTTGCCACACTCCCTTACTTGTTCAATAGTTAAACTACAGCATTTTGTCACTCAAATGTTTCCCTTTATTTACTTATTTTTCAGTTTGAGGTAGATTTCAGTAGATGGCGAGAGATGGCGAGTACAGAAAGAACAAGGAAATACAGGGAGAGATTAAATGCAGATGCTTTAAGGAGAGAGGAGGTCCTGAGGAAAAGACAAGCAAAGTAAATGGAAACATTTAACTTATTGATAGTGATGCAGGGTGCTGCATCACATAGCCTATACCAGTTGTACAATGTGCAGTTATATTGAGTTGAAAAACACATTATACTTGAGAAAGCTCTACAGATAAACATACACACACTTGCACGAGCAGGCACCAAGCGTGCCGCACAAGCCCTGAAAAGTGAAGCCAAAACGTCTTGATCGCCCCCCGGTGACTGGTCCTAGTATAGGCCATAAGCCCCGCCTCCCCGTGTTATTCAATGGGACTTGAGACCAACAAACAATTTAATTACACTTCAAATATCTTTTTTCCGAAGGTGGCTTCTGTCATTTACTGTAGTTTTTATCACGCTGATGTAAATTCAAGTGTTTGTTTTTAAAGTAAGTTTGTTTTTAGTTAGTTATTTTATGCTATAAAAATGGTGGTGTGACGTCAATATTTTATCACCTGTGATTGACAGGTTCTCTAAGCGAAGTAGTCACTGAAGCACCAACAGACATTTTTTTTAGGATCTTCAGAGGACTGAGGAGATTGGAGCTTTAAATGTAATATCTAAATTTCTATAATTAATTATTTCACACCGAGATTGAGGACGGGGCCTTGATTTCACGGCTTTACTTCCTGCTCACGACTGTGCAGGTCTGGTCCCGAAATCGCTACTGCGCAGACTCAAGCCCCAAGATGTCATAGATGCGTAGATGTTTTAGTCTATGGCAGGCACACACACACACTCACTCGCTCACGCAGATTCACTCACTCAGACATGCATGCAGACTCACTCAATCACTCTTGAATGCAAAAGTAAATGCAATAAATTATTAATCTGATTATATTTTGCAGTGTATATTTCTGAAATGCTTGTGTGCATGATTGAATTTGTCTATTTACAGATATCAAGAGAAAAAACTGAAAGGGGAAGTACAAACATTCCATGTGAATTCTCTTCCACCATCAAGAAGAGAGAAACTTAGGGAATTATGGAGGAATGCACAGTTAAAATACAGGGTAAAGAAGAAAAATCTACAAGGGATAATGAACTTAACCCCTGAAACCTCATTTAACCAGGAGGTGGAAGTTCAACCTGACCCAGTGCCAGTCCACTGTAGCACACCTGAACATCCAGATTTAGCACAAAACCAGGAAAGACCACAAACTTCATCACCACCATCACCACCACCACCATCCTCACTGCCAGAATCACCAAGCCCTTGGAGGGTAGAGATCAATAAGCTGAAGGCTCAGTTAAGACAACAGAGAAACAAAAATAAGGTGCTAATGAGAAGAGTAAATATTGAACAACGGAAGGCAACAAAATACAGAAAACAGTGTCGAAGACAAAAGACAATAAAGCCAACAGCTGTCAGTAAAGCCCTATTCGCACGGGATTAGTATTACCTAGGGACCTCCGGTAATTTGTAATAATCGCAGAGGTCGTCTGTGATTTTTATCCCGTGCGAATCTGCCATGTCTGTAAAAATTCCCCCGAAAATTACCTACCGTATTTCGGCCAACACAGGGGTCCTCTGATAATACCAGTCCCGTGCGAATCCCCATGTCTGTGATTTGGGCTGTTTTTCTGTGAGCCTATCGTTTCCTAAAGAACGTAATAACCATTATGGGCCGTTTAACAGTCCATTTTACGTCTGTATTAAAACTATATTAACAATAAAATCTCTCGATATGCTCTACTCCAATCCGATTATAGTTTTTCTCCAATAAAAACTATGAAGTGCTGCAAAAGAGAAAACAAACTACAGTAAAGACGTGATCCGGAAGCTCAACTCGGACCGTTGTCATGGAAACGTAAAATTAAGTATTTTGGCGCAACATGGAAGCTCTTTTGGAAAGTTTGGACGCTTTTTGTGCTAGTGTAATTTAGTAGTCTGTATCGTGGAGCATTTCTTTGTCTCACACGGCCTCTAAAGACGTCCATCCTGTAAGTATCTCAAGAAATCAAAGAGTGAAAGAGTAAAAATGAAATAAACCAAATAAAATGAATAGAAAAACAAGCCTATCGCGACGTTTCGGTATTTATAATACCTTCTTCAGGCAGGCTTGTTGTAAATATGAACAAAGAATAAAAGAAAAAGAAGATATATTATATATTTATACAATAATATCATATTCTATAATATATATATCATATATTTCTCTAATAAATTGGTTTTAAACAAGTTCTTTTTTTGAATTGCAATACTGCAGCGCAATCGTTTCAGCACGTTCAGCTAGTGAAGTGTGAATGGGTGGGCGCACGCTGTAAAGTCCGTAAACTCGAGGGAATTACGAACATTTATTTGCCCGTGTGAATGAGCCACCAAAACCACAGACGTCAGGGGGTAATTTCTTAATTACAGAGGTCCAGGGGTAATACTAATCCCGTGCGAATAGGGCTTAAGACTCCAAAAAGTAAGAAGTCTGAGAAGGCACAGAAAGTGGAGTCATTTTTGCTGCAAGAAGAGAACAGTATCGTTCTTCCAGGCAAGAAAGATGTAGTTGGTCGAAAAGTGAAAAGACAAAGAAGAGTACTAACCAGCCCTCTGACAGATCTCCACAAGGCCTACACGCGGACATGTGACCGTAAACACCGTATGTCATAACGGCAGTTTACGAGGTACAGACCTTTTTATATCACTGAGGCTAAGTCAAAAGATCGCAACACATGTGCATGTTACCAACATGAAAATATGTCTCTCCTGATTAACAGTCTTGCAATTAGAGGCCTACTTCCTACAAAAAGCCTCTCTGATCTGCTCGCAAGTATCACATGCAGCACAGACGACGTGAGATGCATGCAACGCCTCTGTCCAAATTGCTGCTTTGATGAGGTGCAGCTTAATGACCACAGTCAAAGTGATTCCGCAACATGGGAGCAGTGGGAAAAAGTGGATGCTGAGGTTGGTGGGAAAATATACAAAAACTGGATAAAAAAAACAGAAAGGGGGACTCTCGTGGAGTTGATTGAACTGTTCCAGAAGGGGCTGGAGGCGATCGCAGGCCACCAGTTTAACTGGCTTCACCAGGTGCAGCAATTTAGACAAATTAAGGAGAACCTGAAGGTAAATGAGATGGTCTTGCATGTAGACTTCTCAGAAAATTACGCATGTAAACTGAACACTGAGATTCAGACCTACCATATTGGTGGCAATAGACAACAGGCAACATTACACACTGGAGTTGCCTACTCAGTTAGTGGCTCACAGTGCTATGCCACAATCTCCAAGTCCTTACGTCACGATGAACGCGCAGTGTGGGCACACATAAAGCCCGTTTTAGAGGACTTCCGAAGAAGAAATGTCCATGCCATTGATACAGTACATTTTCTGAGTGATGGGCCAGCCAACTAATATCGCAACAGGGCAAACTGCTACCTCATGAGCAGCATTCCCTATACGTGGGGGTTCAAGCGAGTCACCTGGAACTACTCAGAGCGCGGCCATGGGAAAGGGGCACCTGATGGCGTCGGAGGGACTCTGAAAAGAAAAGCAGACATGCATGTCCTTGGGGGTAGGGATCTGCAAAGTCCAAAGGAAATGTGTGAATATTTGCAAGAGACTGTCGAAAACGTCACAGTCACTTGGATCGAAGAGGAAGAGATCTCTGTAATGGACGAAATGCTCCCTCCATCAGTGCGCCCAGTGACTGGTATCAGCAGCACGCACCAGATTCTGTCCTTTGCCCCAGGGGAGATATTCTACAGGGCTTTGAGCTGCTTTTGTAAATATCCAGATATGTGTGCTTGTCACAAGCCAACTCATCTTCAGTTTGACAGCAACTCACCTGCTGAAGTGCTCTGTTCCCAGTCAAGTGACTCTCATGCTGAGGTGCCACCTCCCCAATCAAGCAAAAGTTCACTCATTACTCAAGCTGAGGCAGATTTCACTGAAAAAGATGATGATGATAATGAGAAATACACAGAGGGGCAGTTTGTGATTGTGAAATATGAGGAGAGGTCATATGTGGGTCAGATAGTGGAAATACTCAGTGAGAATGAGCTGAAGGTCAACTGCATGAAACAGAAGGGGTGCCAGAATGCTTTTGTGTGGCCACACAGACAAGATTGCATATACTACAACCAAAATGAAATAATCTGCAGCCTCAAACAACCCCAGCAAAGCAGGCGTTTTGCCATGCTCTTGAAATACGACTGGCTCATGTTTAATGAAGTCTAAACCTGCAACAAATATAAGCCTGTTCAGTTCCTTTATAAAGATATGGTTCTTGTCTCTTTAAGTAGAAGCCAAATGTTTTTACAATGTTTAGTGGCACACTGTTTTTAATGATATATCATCAGCTTGTTGTTCGGTCATTGTTTTACCCATCCTCATTTTGAAATGAATTTATGCATTAAATAAATAAATAAAATGTTCAGTGATTTACTAATGATTAAAATTTATGTAATTAATATTCACTAAATAAAAAGTGCAACATCAAATGAATAAAGTAAGTGGTAATACAGATTTTTGCATACAGATTGTTGTGTGGTGTGATTCATCATATGGCGTGACACCATGTAATTTGGTGTGACATTCAGAATTTTGAAAAAAATTAAGGCTTTTTGGTTATTAATCATAAAATCATCACTGTAACAGATGGGGAATAGTGCCAGCAAAGGTTACAAGCATTTTGGTACTTTTGTAATAAGGTATTCTCAAATCAATTTGAAGTATATTGAAAGATTACGAGTAAACGTCTTCCTATGAGTGATGATAAAGTAAAATAATGCAAAATGTAACATATTTGCACATAAGAAATGCTATACCTTTATATAGTAATGATAAAGAATCAGTATAAATGAACTTACATTATTACATTATATCCCTTTTTAATTTAATACACAATTACATTCATGTCACACCAAATGACAATTTTAGTCACTAAGACAGTAAACTAGCGAATAAATGTAAATTTCAGGACAAAATCTACAAGACCACATATATATTTGGAAATATAAGAGTTGGTAGAATATAACCCAATGAGTTCCATGAGTTCCATTTGAGATTTTATTTAAAAACTTTTTTTCAGCTAAATATGTCAACCACCCATATATATATATTTTTTTTTTTTTTTTGAAAAGTATATATATTTTAGTTTGCATACAAGGTTACTTATTTGAACTTCTCTTTATAGATGCCGAAACGAAAATATAAAATTTACCTGGAGCCTGGCAATGTGTCCATGATACCAGTCAAAACCAGTCAGAGGCTTGGGAAGAAGGCTGCTTTAGAGGTAGCTATATGTTGCTTGCTATTCACCTTAATTATCACCTTATATCACCTACCATTCTGACATAGAATGGTACCCTTCTGACGCTTCTTTGCTCCCAGATGGGTTGACTTTAAATTCAGAGATAGCTTTTTTAGGGGGGATTATTTTTTTCTGTTACAGTCAGCCATATACATTTAGCCAAATGATCAGCCATCAAACCATTTTAAGAAGCATTGTGAACATTATGAATGTAGATTGTCCATGATTTTTTTTTTTTTTTTTTTGGTAGAAGGCAGAAACAATGCCGTTTTGCTTGCAGACCAGACCTGTTCAGACGAGTCCTCATTGGAGGTAAGTAAATTATCTTCAGGTTCAGTGGTAGCTATGCTATATGGAGTAACAACCCCATAATTAATAAAAATGTAATAAACAGCATATTTGTTTTCCTTTTTTTCATATATTTTTTTCATATTGCATTCATAGTGTAACTTAAGTGTCAAACTACTTTTCAGACATACATAAAGAATATATATATATATATATATATATATATTTTTTTTTTTTGTAAAGGTGGAAAGTGTTAAGAAGACAAACAAGGCCCTTTTGCTTACAGACCAGACCTGTTCAGATACAGATGAGTCCTTTTTGGACATAAATGAGTTCTCTTCAGATTTAGAGGTAGTTCAAATATATCCCACTGATCTTTTATGATTGGATTTCTCATAGAATTGTAAATTGCCAGTGGTAAAACCACAAAAGTGATTGAGTGACCATATTGAAATTTCGCTGCATCCATAGTTCCTAGGATAATGTTTATGATCAAGCGAAATAGAAATCTTTAAGATGGTTGTGTCTACTGCACACTTCAGACCCTGGTAATTACCTCACACAAATATTTTTATAAAAAATAAATAAAAAAAGGCAATAGTGTTTCATTCAAGTCACATAGTAATGCTGCTTGTGACAGCTGTATTAAAGGGGACATGTCATAAAAATCAGACTTTTTCATTGTTTAAGTGCTATAATTGTGTCCCCGGTGCTTCTACCACCCAGAAAACGTGAAAAGTGAAAGTCAGTAACACAAATGCATGGGTAGACGTTAGGGGTGGGAGGAAAAAATTGATTCTTAGATGCATCGCAATGCGGACGTGGACGATTCTGAATCGATTCACAAATGTCAAAAATCAATTTGAAAAAATACATATATATTTTTTATATATATTTATAATAACGTAATATTGACGGAACGCAAAAGACGGAACTCTGAAGCGCGGAAGTGCAGTGCCCGGACCGTCTGTGCATAACAGATGCAATGGCTGAGCGCGAAATCCAAACACCCTCCTCGTTAAAAGCTGACGTGTGGAAATATTTTGGCTTCTATGAAGCTGAAGGGTGAAAGGAGCTGGACAAGAGCCACACTATTTGTAAGCTTTGTAGAATAAAACTAAAATATTTCGGAAACACGACAAATATGAGAAGCCATATGACACGTTTCCACCCAGAGGAGGAAAAACACTCGGCTGTACCGGTCGTTGCTGCCAAACAGAGGACCATCGAGCAAACTATTGTCGCAGCTTCCACCCGGCTCGGAAAGGGCAAAGCTGATTACACAGTCAATCGCAACTTTTATTGCCAAGGATTTGTGTCCATATTCAGTCGTTGAGAACCAGGGCTTTCGCGCTATGTTGCACACTTTTGAGCCGAGATACAACGTCCCATCTCGGAGATATTTTACAGACACAGCGATCCCCACACTCTACAACAAGACCAAAACCGAAGTCATGGAATCACTGAAGAAAGCGGGTAGGGTAGCTGTAACATGATGCGTGGACATCCATTGCCACAGAATCTTATGTCACCGTAACTGCGCATTTTATTACAGATGAGTGGCAGCTAGCGTCTCATGTGCTCCAGACAAGAGCAGTGAATGAGAGCCACACGGGTGCAAATATGGCTGAGCTGTTAAAGAATGTAGCAGAGGAATGGAAGATCACTAAAAAAGATTTAGTTTTAGTTACTGATAATGCATCCAACATGGCTGTTGCTGAACTGTGTAATTTCCTGCACGTGAAGTGCTATGCCCACACGTTAAAGAGCAACTTGCAGGTTAAATTTATAACTGAATTAATACTTGATTTTGTCTGAAGAGGTTTTTTAAAAACACATATGTAGAAATTACTAATGAAATCTAATTGGTTGTAGAGATTTTGATGAAAATGTGCTAGGCTCTGGAATACGCCTTTCCCCCTATAGCAACGCGCCATGACGTATGCCGAGGTAAATATGAGCTCGCGTTCAGCCAGCGCTCTCATTGTGGGTGTAGTAGTTAGAGCAGTAGTGAGCGACAGAGAAAGTTTTAGATCGAGTTTTAGAGAAGCCATAATGGTAAATTATTGTGTTTGTGCTGGTTGCACAAAATCCAGCCTGTCAGGACATCGTGTCCATCATTTTCCGTCTAGGAAAAACAAGGCTTTTCGTTCTTGGGTGCGTTTTGTTCAGGTGAAGAGAGCAGACTTCACTGCCGCGTCTGTCACCGCACACTCGGTCGTTTGTCGAAACTGAGCTACTCGTTATTGTGTTTGTGTGGACCGTTTATCAGTTTGGACTAGTGCAGCGCGAGCCTGATCAAGCAACACTGTAACTGCGAGATCCAGTAAATCAAGCATTTGAATTCGCCACTGAAGTAATAACATCGCTGCGAGATCTAGTGAGAAATATTCACATTTCTCCGTTATTAACGGATCAAACAGCGCTGACGTGGAAACCAGGAATAAACATTGTGCAATGAATGAACGAACTATCCAGTGTCCACAGATCAGCAACATTCACCATGGCTTTACTGTAGTAACACTAACTGCAACCATGCAAGTTTGGCATTTTCCACTAAGGCCCAGTATGCATCCACCTCCCTGCAACACTGACTTTCCTCAGCTGTAAACATTGCCTCGCATTTCCCACACAAGCACCTATGGAACAAAAAATGTTATCAGGAATAAATATCTCTCTGTCTCTCGATGAGAAACCGCTAAGTTATATCACGTAACGTTAGTCTGGGCGGATATTAATGAGCATGAGAAACGCCTGATCAAACGCCTGATCAAAGCTTAGTTTCTGTTATTGTAAGTTCCAATATGTTCTGTCTAACATTAATCCTGGCCTGTCCCTGCTCTCTTGGCAGCCTAGCAGGCTCATAATTGTATGGCTGTGGTCCGTCAACAATTTCCTCAGCGTCCGAAATGTCATTGCAATCCATATTTCCCTGTTGTTTGAATCGACCGCTCTCCCTCGTGCCACGTCACGACTCTCGCCCGTCACGCCCATTTTCAGATGCGGAAGTAAAATTTTCTCACAAAAACGACTCCAGAAGCCACTGTAGCGTATTTATAAATTTTTTTTAAAGAAAATCTAGTTCCTACATTATTTTTCTATACATTGACTTGTTGGTCTTCTAACCTGCAAGTTGCTCTTTAAACCTGGCCTCTCAGCGGGCGCTCAAGTTGCCCACTGTGTCAAGGCTACTAGGCAGGGTGAGACACATACTACGTATTTTCAGTACCACTGCAAAACACCAGCTTGAAGAGAAGCAGATTCTACTTGGTCTGCCGAAACACAAGCTGAAAACAGATGTGAGTACCAGGTGGAATAGTGCGATGAGATGGTTGACAGGTTTCTGGAGCAACAGCCTGCAGTCTCTGCTGCCTTACTGTCTCCTCAGGTAAGGAAAGGAGAGTCTGACATCTGCATGCTCAGTGAAGCAGACATCTGAAATGCAGAGGATATTATCAAGGCCCTAAAGCCAATGAACGATGCAACTATTCTCATATCAGAGGAGAGCAGCCCCACCATCTGTTTGATTGCTCCTTTGCAAGCTCAACTCATCCAGGACACGAAGGACAGGATTGGAGAGTCATCAATGGTCCGGGAGATAAAGCAAGCCATCAGTGGGGACCTCAGCAAGAGATACAAAAGCGAGCAAGAGAGAAACACTCTGTTCACAGCTTCTGCTCTGGACCCGCGGTTCAAGGGCCTGCCTTTTCTTTCTGAGATATTGAATTTATTTCTATTTATATTGAATAGAACAAGTACATTTGTGTTTTGACAATTTTGTTCAAAATGTTGTTCGGATTGAAGATAATGATTTAAAAATGTAAGGCTTTTGTGTTTACCTGTTCTTCTCATTGTGTTAAACCTACAGCAAGAGGTGAGAGTTGAAGAGGAGGAAACCCCAGAGCACAACACATTGAGGGAAGAAGACACCCTGACCACTGAGGAGGAGCAACACCAAAGCCCTTCTAACAAAAGAAAGTCATCATCTTCTCTGCTAGAGAATCTGCTGGGGCAGACCTTTACTGATGCTAGAGTCCAGCAGCAGCCCATGTCTGCTTATGCCAGAGCTGAGGAAGAAGTTACCAAGTACCGTAGTGCTCCATCACTCCCTCTCTCCGAGGACCCTCTTAGCTGGTGGAGAAAGAATCAGATGATGTTTCCTCTGATTTCCAAGTTGGCCAAAAGATACTTGTGTATTCCTGGCACCAGTGTCTCTGCAGAGAGAGTCTTTTCTACGGCAGGAGATATAGTAACAGCACAGCGGAGCACACTTGCATCTGAACATGTAGACCAGCTCCTGTTCTTACACAAGAACTTACACATTTGATCTAGCTAAGCACATTTGCATCATTTCATTGTGGCCTATGTTGCTACTGCAAAATGTTTTTGTTTTTTTTAGATTATATTGCACATAACAGGAGGATGTTTGTTTGAAGTCCATTTTATGTTAGAGATTCAGAATATGCTGAAGTTTGTTATAATTTGTTATTGTTATATTATTAATTTACTACAAGTATGATGCTAGTTCAGGCACACATTTATTTTCCTGTTGGTTCTTTGCAATGTTAATAAAATATATTGTACGTAAATTCTTTATGGGTCATTACTTGGTACTTTTAAAGCAATGTATTTATAGTCACAAAAAAAAGATTCAGATAATCAATAATCACTTTAGCATCGAATCGCAGCCCTCTGAATCGTAATCGAATCGTGAGGTGCCTAGAGATTCCCACCCCTAGTAGATGCATGGGTGGGCGTAGGGGATCAGGGCCGTGCAGAGACCTCTGGAGGGGCAGGTGCTCAAAGTATAAAAGGGGGGCACATGGAACAAGGCTTTAAATGGGGCTGTGTTTTTCCTGGCTTAAAATGAGGCGGAGGTGGTAAAATCCTAATAATGTATTTTAATAATAAGATAATAAAATGTGTATTTCTTTGTAGATCATCATATAGCCTAATGTGTTTCCCACATCATTTTTGTGGGTGGAGCTTGGTACCTCTAGGGGGTCGGGGGGCATGCCCCCCCGTAAGAAAATTTTGTACATTTTAAAGATAAATTCATTAATCTGGTGCACTTTGAGTCACCCGAATCTGCCCGAATCCACTGTTAAAAATAAATAATCCACCCGCAAACCGCCCATATTCTTTGATTTAGATATCTGCATCTGATCATCACATTACAATTATTCAAATTCTTAGTGTTAAGCATGATAGTATGGTAACATATCACACTGAAGTAGGCTGATTTAAAATTAACATTTATATAAAATAAAAGTTCTTCTTTTGGCAAAATTACATTTCCTTAATAGCCTAAACAGAGGCTTTTCTCCCTTCAAACTTAAATTGTCAATGTTTCATTACATCACTGTTTGAAATCTCTAATTTTTTGTATCTTTTATAAAGGGCATCTTTCCCCTAATTTTATTAAATGTATGCTCCAACTTTCATTTCAAATTCTTAAATTTGATCAATATATTATAGTTATTATATTATAGTTACCAATCACATTAAATAATTTACATTGAAAAATTATAACTGTATTAAATTAGATTATTTTAAATATTTTTGACTATACAAAAATAAGGAATGTTGAAAAGAATGATACTTTATGAAACTAAACCGCCAGTAGGAGGCGGCAGGCGACCGTTTTAATGAGCGAGTCATTGAGTCATTCATTCAAACGATTCGTTCAATCGGCTGATTTATTCAGAATGAGGCAGTTTGTGAATGGGTAATTGAATCTTTGACTCAACCGATTCGTTCAAAATGCTGAATCATTCAGTAATGCAACAAGTGTTGCTGTGAGATGCGCGATGATTGTGCGGTGATATTTGTTTGGAACTATTTTCGCTGCTGAAACAGAACAAAAACAGTCATTGCGTCTAAAATGTAAGTGACTTAATTTTAACTATTTGTTTATTGACCTGTTATGAAATCAGTCTCGGTTTTTAATCTTGATGGCATTCAGGAAAACAGTTACTTCTACCTCCTACACACTGCAATATAAACAACATCTCTGCATGCTCTCTTCACGTCGTCCTTGTAAAATAATAATAATAAGTAAACAAACATCAAAATCACTTCGCTGAAAATGAAACGCCACTTACCAGCAGCCGCAGATTTTATCTTCTGGTAGTGCGCGTAGCCGCGCGAAATTAAAGAATGTGCGTGCAGCGTGAGGAATCGTTCCGGATGAGTTCGTCAGGTGAAAGGTCATCATGTGGATCATTTCATTTACGGCTAAATTATTATTTATTAATTTTACTAATAGTTAGGTTGGGCAGGCATCCACAAAAGGGCCTTTAATTACAAAAAAAGGAGAGGAAATTTTGCCTTGACAAAAGGGCACTTTGGGCACCAAGGGGCAAAGGGGCAGGTGCTCGAGCACCCAACGCCCCCCCCTCTGCACGTGCCTGTAGGGGATGTTAGTGAGTGGGTTATGGGTTGGAGTCACATTGTTAGTGGGTGAAGGGAGAGAGTGTGGTGTACAGATGGGTATACATGTGTGGAAAGAATGGGGTGGGTTGAGGGGTAGTTGATGGGAGGGGTGTGTAGGGGTGTGGATGGTTGTAGGGGGTATGAAGGCTGTATGGGTGGGAGTTGGGTGAGGAAAGTGTGGTGGCATGAATGGGTTTGTGGGCGGGTGGGTGTATGGTTGTGGAAGGTTTGGGTGAGGGGGTGTCGATGAGGAAGAGGGGGAATGTAAATGTAGGTGTGCCACTTTTGGTGTAGTGCTGCTGTGTTTCTGTCTAACTGTCAGTTGTTCTCCCCTCACTGCCCCACACACACACACACAACCCACACTTTCAGATCCTTACTACTATCGTTAAGCATGTCCTTTACTATTGAGGGTGAAATGTATTAAATATAGAGCAATCTCTATGCCCTCTATAACTTTAAACAATGGAGATAGCTGACTTGTGAATATTTTTGATCGGAAACTTGCCAGGATTCAACAACGCATTCGGTATTATCTTAACTGTAAAATTGTCAGAGCAGAGAACAGATGTTGATGAAAAATAAATGTGATTTTTACTTTACAACAAGTGTTTAATTGATATACAAACTTCAGCAGCACACAATTGATTTTGAAGCTTTCGCTTGTGTTTATAGTTTTGAGGGAATGTGTCCTTGGATATAACTAAAGTATATGTAACATAATAGAACAAAGTTTTCTAACAGAGAAGCCAAACAAAATGGTATTTTTTTTATACAAAATGCAAAAATTGAATACAAAAATGTATGTTTGTGTAATTTCTGAATGGGACTCAAAGTAAAATAAACCTGTATCAGATTATGTGTATCGTGTTTTGTGTCTTAAGATATTGTACAGTTTATCTAGTTTTGCGATTACATATGACATTAAATTGGTCATTGTATAGAGACATTGTTTCACTTGTAATTTGTGAACAAGTCTTTTCACAACTGAAACACTTATTAAAAATAAAAAAGCTGACTATATTTGGTCAGACAACTATGGTGAATGTGTTTGTTCAAACGATATTTGAATCTGAATCGAGTCTGGGCATGCTACAGATTTATGTTGTAATTTATTAGTGTAACTACTTGAATAATTTTGTTTAATACTGTTCAGATATTTTATTAACAACTATAATAATTTAGGCTGTACTATCTAGCCAGCCTAACTATGATGCTAAACTACCATGCTATTTAACCTTATCTGTATATGGAACATGGAATCTGATTAATTTGTAATTAGGTAAGATGTTCATCAGCTTGTCCAGGCTGAGAGATCAGCTAAAACCAACTGACGACCAAAATGTCCAGGCTGGGAGACCAGCTTGACCACCTAAGTCAGGCTGAGAGACCAGCTGAACACCAGCTAAGCCAGGCTGGGAGATCAGCTTGACCAGCTAACCCAGGCTGGGAGACCAGCTAAAACCAGCTAAGCCAGGCTGGGAGACCAGCTTGACCAGCTAACCCAGGCTGGGAGACCAACTAAAACCAGCTAAGCCAGGCTGGGAGACCAGCTAAAACCAGCAAAGCCAAGCTGGGAGACACTCACTAAAAATCATGTTTAAAACTTCATGTTTAAATCTTTATATGAAAATTCCCATACAACACCTGTTTTTCCACTTCAATGATCATCCGTTGTGTAGCCGTCTTGTTCCGAATTTAGTTCTCCGACCACCAGCCTGTCACATTACATGCTGTGTAATGTATTTCACATAAAAAAGATAGTTTGGATATAATGTTGACATATATATTAATTTATTTGTGTGATTACAAGAATAATAACCAAAAATATTCCCCATTGATTGTTGCATATTTGCATTTTTCTTTTTCTTTTTTGGAGTAATCTGTTTGGTTTAATTTTATTGACAAACCTGTATAGCCTAATAGTGTTTCTTCCCCTCTCTGGCACTAGAAATTGCATTGAACAAAAAGTGTGCACTGCCCAAATATACATAGATAGACATAATAGACATAAATGATATATATCAGTTTTATATATATAATATTTATTTTCTGTGTTTTTTTGTACATAAACTTCTATGCACTTGAGATTTTAGCGTGTGAACAGGGCTTTTATTTTGGTGTGATGATGTGACGTCATAAGGCTGCGCCCGTGATTCGGCTGAAGAAGGTTTGTGTTTTTAACAATTCAATGCGTTTAAATCGGTTGAAACAGTTTAGTATATTTCATCGTTTTTGCAGGCGATTTAAAATGAATGAATTGTTAATTAATGTAACTTTGTAAGGCTTTATTGCCACTTTATTTAACATTAAGGAACGTGATTCTATTGGTAAAATGCATCCACACACCAGTAAAAGAATAAGTCTCGTTTCGCTCTCTGTATGGTGTATCAGTTTATCTTAAACACGAGTTCGGTCACTGACAATTTGATGGAAGAAACTGCGCTTTTGAGTCGATTGATTCCCTTAATGATTCACTGATTCAAAACAGTGAGAAAAAAACCCTGTAATGACCGTTTTTAACAGACCAACTCCAAATGTTTTCATGAAAGCAGTGACAGAATTGTTTTTTTAAATTTTTTATTGGGTGAAATGAGGACTCCAAAACAAGCAATAATAGTTATTGTGGATTAATGACCTGATATGCACATTCGTGTCCACTACAAATTCAAGTAATCATCTGTTTAAAAGTATGTGAAGAAATAAAACTTAAATAGCCACCAAGCATCAAATCAAGACATTGTATTAAACACTTTCAACAGACCGATTTATTAGGGCTACTTAAATCACAGTTTTGGTGCAAGTTTAAGAACAACAAATAATGTATCATTGATAATTTGGCATTTCTTTCAAATGTTAGCTAAGCATTAAGACTGGATCAAATGATTTTTGCAAATTATATTTGAGTTTCTGCTATTAACAGGTGTGAAAAAGAAAAGAAATAAGAAAGTGACATGTGAAGGCTCAATATGGTAACCCATACTTGGAATTTGTCCTTTGCATTTAACCCACCCAAGTTAGTGCACGTTAGGAGTAGTGAGTATATAGCCTAGTACGTGTATAAGTTAATTATACTTTGGGCTTAAGATAGATATACAGAGAGCTCCGGATGTGTGTGTGTTCACTGTAGTGTCTTGTTTTTCCTTAATTCTCCTCATCTCTCCTCAAACACACAGAAAATCTCCTGGTGGAGCAGCTGAGATCCACATAACATATGATTATAAATATGGCGTTTATTAAAGAAGAGAGTGAAGATGTGAAGATTGAAGAAACATTCAGAGTGAAACAAGAAGATACTGAGGAACAAACAGGTTGGTTTCATTCTCAAAACTGAACTCAGTCATTTGATTCTTAAATGTCCATCTCTACAGAAATGAATGATTCTGAGCCCCGGACATTATCAGGAAGGCTATTCCAGAGATTAGGAGGAAAACGCTCTCCCTCCTTTAGTGGACTTGGATATTCTAGGTACTCCCAGAAGCCCAGAGTTTTGGTGACCTTAAAGAGCGTGATGGATTTGAAGGCGAAATAAGATTAGTTAAATACACAGGAGCTAAACCATTCAGGGCCTTATAGGTCAGTAGCAATACTTTGTAATTGATACAGAACTTAATCGGTAACCAGTGTAGAGATAATAAAATTGGTGTTATATGATCATATTTTCTTGATCTAGTAAGAACTCTAGCAGCTGCATTTTGGACTAATTGTAACTTGTTTATTGAGGATACAGGACAACCAGCTAGTAATGCATTACAGAAATCTAGTCTAGAGGTCATGAAAGCATGATCTAACTTTTCTGCATCAGAAACCAATAACGTATTCTGTAGTTTAGTGATGTTTCTGAGGTGGAAGAAGGCTGTTTTTGTAACACATGAGATGATTTTAAATACATGTGACATTAAACTAGTGTATGATTAAAACAATGAGTGGGTCTAATGACATTTTGCTTGACCACAAAGGAGTTTAGTAAGTCTGTAAACAACTCCTAACACATCATTTGAATTATCCACGTGAATGTTAAGATCTCAGACAATCAGCACTTAAAGTCTGGCAGAAAATCAACATAGGACTTTAGAGATCTATACACGAAATCAAAATATAAGTTTTTCAGATTTTAGTAATCAGTACAGTGACAAATAAGGTTTTTAAAAGTGTGGAAAAAAAATATGGCGATATAATTAATTTTGAATTTTTTGTTTTTTTGTTTTACTAAGTGTTAACAATGAGACTGTTTTTTTTTACAATCAATTAACACTGCTTATGTTTTTTTTTGTTTTTTTTAACAAGATGGACAAAATTTGTCACCAAAAAGGTTTAACGGTTTAACCATGAATATATTTAAAATTATTAATTTGCAGATAATAATTCATGAAAAAATCAGATTTAACATTGATGTTGAGATAGTATGTAGGAAATGAGAAGAGGGGAAATATTGAGAGTAAAAAAAAAAGCCTTATCTGCTTTATATTTGTATTATTGTAGTTACTTCAGTTATTTAAAACAATATTATTCAATTTAAATATTTACTATATGGGCCATTCTACAGAATTGGTTCAAAGTCAGTTGGAAACGTCTTAAAAAAATGTGCATGTATGCAAATTGTATAATATCCAAGGTACACATTTCTAGTAATTGTGCAGTTAATTATATTGTATTTTCAGCATGTATATATATATATATATATATATATATATATATATATATTTATGTATATATGTATATATTTTTCCTCTCCCCAAATTTGTCACTACCAAAACACAATAATAAATAATTCAATAAGAAGGCTTATATTGAGCTATTAATATTTTGTTTACATCTACCTCGTAAATATATTTTTTGCTATTAAAAAAAAAAGAAAGTTTTCACTGGTTTTTCTTTGTAAAAGGCATTAAGTTAATCATACTGATTTCAAAGTTAACTATTCATTAGTTTGAATATATATTGAATCAAACACTATAATAACATCTTAGTTGATAATTCAATATACTTTATTTTATACAAAACATGCATGTTTCGGTCGTGATAGCACATTTTCGGTAGTGACAGTAATGCTTTGGTAGAGACCACATCACATTACAGAATTTTAACTCGCATACTAAGATACTAATGATTTGCATAACTGTACTAAAATTGTTTATTTCCCCCCAAAAAATTATCATGTGTTCCCTTTTGTCACTACCAAAACAATGATGGCATGTTTCGGTCATGACTGTTTCGGTAGTGACAATTTAAGATACTTTTGAGCCTAGTTCAAAGATGATAGCCAGCACATGGTTACTAGCACAGTTCTGAACAGTTGTACACACACAAAAACTAAATTTTATGGAATTACACCCAAAAAGGTTTGCTTAATTGCAGAAAAAAGGTGTTTGGTAGTGACGTGAAGTTACACACAGATTTTCAGACTTTTGAACACATTTCCTTCAAAATGCTATGACAGAGAGGCACACAGGAATATTTCCTGATCAAAAATGTAGGAGTGTGGTAAAAATCAGCCAATGGACTAAAACACACACTGTTTCGGTAGTGACATGAAAACGCGGGACATATTTTTTACATAAAGTTTCATGATTTAAAAATAAAATAAAAAATAAATGTTTTTGTTTTTTAACTTTACTTTTTAAAAGAAATCAAAAAGATATTTTTTAAAAACAACAATGAAAAAAATAATATATATATATATTTCAATCATTTTCACAAGTTGAAATTTAGGGGTTAGGGTTCGGGACAGCCACCTCCCAATTGAAAGTACCCAATAAATGATGATTTTATATATATTTAACTTACTGATATTTTAAATGTTATTGTGGGATTCAATAGATAATAGAAGGATCTTAGTAAACATCTAAAATTTGAATACTTAAATGCTTTTTAAATGTGTTTTTTGGTTGTCGGACAGCAGCACCAATTCTGTAGAATGGCCCATATATCGGTTTTACCGAATGACCAAGGCTGGTTCTACCGAATGACTATATCTGCTGCCCTTGACATTATGAATATTTAAGACAATACACAGACACAAATAGCTACAAAAGCACATTTTATTGTTAATATATTAATGTAAAAATGTACATCAAACATTACATTTTTATTGTAATTGGAACGCGCATATTTACATACAATTCATATTGTTAATGATATTAAAGTAATTAAAACATTGAAGCATTCAATTGTTCTTGGAACAAATGTTTAAATTGTTAAACAATGAGATGGTATATATTCTTGAAAGTCATCCAGTCTTTAGAGCATAATCTTGAGGACTGTGAATTTAGAGGTTATGGCTCACTAATGGTCGTTGTATGCACGTCGTCTTTAAAGTAGAAGATTTTGTCTGGTTCTGATGCCAAAAGTGGTTCCTGATGTACCTCATCCACTTGGATGTAATAGGTGTCACATTTAAAGACTATATTGTTTATGGTCCTCAACTTCTCTCTCTGCTTCTGTTTTTCCCTCATCCATATACACCTCCTTTTTTCTTGATCCTTTTGGCCAAGTTCAACTATTGACAGGTGTTCTTTTTTGCCATTGAGTTTTTTTCTTTGGTAACTAAAAACAAAAATAAAACTATACCACCACCACCACTACTACTACTACTACTACTACTACTAATATAATATTGGCAGGTGTTGCTGTTAATCACTCAGTTTTCTTCAGTTACTAAATGCAAAATGGAGCTGATTGTATGCGCTGTAACAGTAGCTGCGTTTACATGGACACTTATAATCGGATTGACGGCTCAATCGGACTAAAAAACCTTCATGTAAACACCTTAATCGATCCGATTGAGCTGGATCCGAATGAAATTTCGATCGGATTGAAAGGGGTGGTTTATCCCTTTTGTAATCCGATCGAGAGAACATGTAAACACTTGATCGGATTGAAAACCGAAACTGAAAGGACTGCGCATGTGCAATGACGTTAACTAGCGTAATGACGTATGACGCGCGGAACGAGCTGTTCTTCCTGTTGAATAAAGTGTCATATTAATAAGTTTCCCGTCATTCTAAAATTCTCATTTCACTCGCGCGTCTGTGAAGTGAAGCAGGACAACGTCCCACCAGTCCTTGTTTTGGATTCTCATCCACAGACGTCTGGTTTTGGCCGCGGGGAGGGGCATTTTTACTGCGTGATCAATAAGCAGCACGGCAAAACGGTTAATATGCTCTAAATTATGACCAGAGACGAATTAATATTACGTCTGCTTTTTAAAACAAATAAAGAACCAATAGAGGAGAATATTTATGCGCAAAAAGCGGGAAACTCTGTATATTCGTGCAGTGTGCGCATGTCAAAACATCAGATCCGATTTGAAACTTGTGACATATAAACGCGCACATCAACCCGATTACTTTATTTATCAATCATGTAAACACCTTGTTCGGATTCATCAGTCGGATTGATTTCATTCCGATTGTGTCCATGTAAACGTAGCTAGTGTTATGAGACAGTTACTACTATAGATAGTATTATAACAATAGTAATAATAAAATAATATAAGTAATACAAACAAATTATACTTTTCTCTTCTTTAGGCAAGTATATCTTCTTTTTTAACCGGATCAGATTTGATCCTTCCCCAGTAGCGAACTGCTTGCTCCTTATTTGATAGTCACCTGCAAAAGTAAAAATTAGTCAAAATGATGTAATAATATACTCTGCACATTTCCTATTAATAAAATGTTGTATTTATTTATTCCAGATAAATACAAATATGACCAACATACATTGCTGTCATTCGGTAAAACCAGTGGGTCATTCGGTGTGACCAAATTTTTGGTATTACTGAATTAAACTTTTGGAAATACCAAATGACAATATTTTCAAACAATGCAAACAGGCTGATATCTAGATAGCTTGCTAGCAAAAAGACAATAAAAGATTTTATATTTAGTACAAGTTTTTAAAATATTACAACATTTTCCGTGTTTTATAGCGGTTGTACCGAATGACCTGATATTTCGGAACACGCATATAAGCAAGTGATAACATGAATTTTTCAAATAGTTAAGAGAGAGTTACTAACTTTGCTTCACGACTGTGTGGTTCTTTGCAGGTGTCTGAATGTTGTCACATCCTGTCACATGATATTGACAGCATGACTTGATCCAAAATGGTGCCTTTTACTCCGAATGACATCAATGAAATTAATTTTTCCATAACAAAGCAACGACTTCTACACATAATTTTAAAACCATTTTGCACTATGTTGATATAAAATGTTATAAAATCATGCCAGAAGAAAAAATATATAAATTTACTACATTTAAATCACAAATTAAATTGTATTCTATCTATGCTGTATTGGCCTTTGGACAGTTAAACCGAATGACCCTTTGACACCTTTTGATTTTCAAAATCTTTAAAATACCTTTTATATGTAGTAAAATATAATTAAAACCTTTTGGATTCAATAAAATAGATCAAGTTGTACTACCTTACATACTTTGGATGTCATATATTTGTGTTTTATTATTATTATTAAGGCCTTGGGACAAAAAAATGACCCGTCACGTCATTGACTCATGAATAGGGTAGCCTCAAGGTTATGAATAAGCTGGTGTGATCCAAAACAATGACAATTTGCATTTAGGAGTTATAAGCATTCAAAACTTAGTCTCTTCCACTAAAATGGATCACAGATTTTTTTGACATCACCACGGACTTCAGCTTCTCATCACATCTTCTGTCCAATTAAATGCTCTCTAGAATCTAATGTGTCCTGCGTCTCCCTTGCTTAGTTATGCTGTAAACACCACCTGGCCAAAGCGACCGTGGATGTACCTGTATGTTCGGTAGTACACGCATGCTCAGTATCAGCTGCTCGTGCTCATCACTTCTCAGTGAACTGTTGGAGTTACTGGAGTAACATATACTCCGGGATATTGTTTTATAGTTGGAGGGACTGTCAGGCACGTCTGAAAGCGAGTAACTTTAGAAAACTGTTAATCAGCGCTGACTCAACACAAACTGTTTTGAACGATTCACTTCGATTTGGTGAACCGGTTCGACAGGTTCACTAAAAAGAACCAGTTCAAAAGAACGATTAGTTCACGAACTGGACATCACTACTGCTGACCCGTCACAAAGCAATAATTGTGTGTGGTTGCTCAAACGAACGAGTCCGTTTTCCAAATGTACGATGGTAAAGAATGAAATGGCTAGAATTTATTCACACATCTACTACTGAATCCAACGTATCATCAGCGCTGGCTGGCTATTTGAAAAGGGGGAGGAGCCATTCAATATGTCCCGCCTTAGCTTCCTGTTTCAGTGGAAATTACGTCAACGCCTCATACAAAGCTATGCGTTTCAAGGCACTTCAGTGGGCCTTTAACATTGACTGCAAGTCAGTGGCATAAATCAGCCATTATCTGTGGAAGATATTTGTGTTGCTGGACTTTTCCAGCACTTAACAGATTTTACAATCTAGATGTTTATCTGACTACTGGTTTCCAGGTTTGTTTTTGAATGGGAGTCAGTTCTTTTTTTTTTCAAGCTGTGCAACTGCACTTTGACATAGTATGATGCTACGCTAAGGTGTTCCCATAGCGCCAGCTACTGACGCAGCATCAAGTTAACCTATGACAGGGAATGTCTCGGTTACAAATGTAAACTTGATTTCCTGAATATGGATCCACATGGATGGATTCCCTGGATGCTGAATACCTTGCCAAATTCCTTAGATTTCAACAAAGAAAGTCATAGCAGAAACAGAGTGATGACGGAACCACATTATTTTATCGCATCAGTGACTCAATGCCTCAGAGAGTGGCGTGATTGAATGGAGTGATGAATTGACATAGTGTCAGCTACTGATGCAGCATCATGTCTCCTTTTCAGGGAACCAAGGTTACATACATAACCAAGATGTTTTTGGTATGTGTGCTAAAACAAATCGAGTTCTGAGTTTACAGCATAGTGTGGGTATAGGATCTACTGTTGTTTGTTTTGATGCTTTACATGTCTATGGTTTAATGTCTGTTGATTTGTGGCATTAAACTGGGGTTAACTTGTATTTGTCTCTTTTCACTTTAGACCTGATTGCACTGAAAGAGGAGAGTCAAGAACTGAATGAAAAGGAAGAGAAAGATCGGTACAAAAAACACCATGACTTAATAACCGGAACAAAAACTTATAGTTGCTCACAGACTGAAATTACTTCCTCACAAAAAACTCAAAAGGCAGGAACTACAAGTCATTTCACCTGCTTTCAGTGTGGAAAAAGTTTCAGACAACATGGGAAGCTTAAAGTTCACATGATAATTCACAATGAAGAGAGCGCTTTTACCTGCCAACAGTGTGGAAAATGTTTCAACAGAAAAGAAAACCTTAATTACCACATGCGAGTTCACACGGGAGAGCAGCCTTTTACCTGCAATCAGTGTGGAAGAAGTTTCAACCGAAAAGGAAGCCTTGAAAGCCACATGAGAATTCATACGGGAGTGAAGCCTTACACGTGCCCTCAATGTGGAAGGAGTTTTACACATAGACCAACTCTTAATGCCCACGTGAGAATTCACACTGGAGAGAAGCCTTTCACATGCCCTCAATGTGGAAAGAGTTTCGATCAACATGGGAACCTTAATGCTCACATTAGAATTCACACTGGAGAGAACCCGTTCTCCTGCCAACAGTGTGGAAAAAGTTTCAGTCGGAAAGGAAACCTTCAAGTCCACATGAGAGTTCACACTAGAGAGAGCCCTTTCACCTGTCAACAGTGTGGAATAAGTTTCACTCAAAAAGGAAACCTTAACATTCACATGAGACTTCACACTGGAGAGAAGCCTTACATGTGTCTTCAGTGTGAAAAGAGTTTCACCTATCAAAGAGACCTGAAACGGCATTTACAGACTCATTCTGAGAAAGAATTTGCAATGTTCCTCAGTTTGGCAAGAGGTTTACAAAATTAAATTCTTCCTCCTGAATCAATGTGCAAGTGTGTTTTTTTTTATTTTATTTTTTTTATTGCTCTGTGTACAATTTTTTTTTTTCCCATCACACTTAAGCCCCTTTCACACAGCGCGATGATCCCGGCAAATTGCCAGAACGCCTTCTGTGTGAACGCAAACACGACCCCGGGATTGATGCCGGGTTGGGGACCTAGTAACATTGCTGTGTTCAGTCCCGGAACGCGCGCTGTGTGAACAAAAGCCGTAATAATGCCGTGTCGTAGTAATGACGCTGAAGTCGGGATCGGCTTTACAGATGCACCTGAAAATATGTAGATTTTCTTTTCATTTTTTACCAGTTATTTTCTGCAAATAAATGCTCTAAATGACTATGTATTTACTTTAAATTTGGCAGAAATTCTATCTGTAGATTTTAGAAAAAAACAAAAATATACATTTTACTCAAATGCATACATATAAATAGTATAGCCAGTTTTGCAGTGCTCTTTATTTTTTCCAGAGCTGTATTTTGGTCACATGTGAGAACACCTACACAACTGGTTCCTCGTGTGAGGTTGAGGTAAACTACAAAACTGTCTACATTTAAATATGAGATCCTCGAAATGTCAGATTTTCCACCATGCCTACGTTTAGTTTTGAATAGTTTCAATAATTTACAGTTCAGTTACATCTATCACTTTTTTGACAACAATTTCTGTCCCTTTACAGCTAATAACACAAAAATGAATCCAGAGAAGACATTTAGACACTTTTTGCATAAAGGTGAAAAAGGTATTCTTCAAACCAACACTAAAATTTCCTGAAATCCTTCAACAAAAAACAAAGCACTTCCAGAAAATGCTATAATGAACAGGATCTGTTGAACAGCATCTTAACATCAATGATGAAGACAACACTGCCATATGCTGTTTAAATCCTGTTTAAATCCAAACAAACACTCCCAATAACAAAGCCTGTTTGAACTCATCAGTTTTAGAACATACAACTTTAAGAGCAATTTCATTTAATTTATTCATCATGCTGATAAGATCATGTTAAGTCTTCATTTTCTAATAATAAAAAGCATTAAAATAATTCTAGATGGTTTTATCTGTAGCCAGAATATGGCATGCTGTTTCCCCAAACACAAAAACATTTTATGTATTCTATTAATCAATATTAATTACCATTATTACAGTTTCAAGAGTGTTAATTGACAATAATAATTCTGTAATGAATTCCTGTTACAGTTTTTTACAATCACAAAACGGTTATCACTTGTAACACAGGCTGTCTAATGTTCAAAACATTGCATTGTGCAATGCATTCACATCTTTAAAGAAATCTTGCACTTGCACAATCATTGGTTTAAAAAACAAATTTACTGTGAAATACCATTGAAACATAACTATAGATCACCCACACACAAGCAACCGATAGTTTCACTGTGTCATTGTTCGTACAATCATTAAATATTGTAGAACAAAATAGGTGATCATTATGGTACTACATGTACAGTAAAAACATCTCTGTAAAAGTACTGCAGTAGTAGAGAGAATACTACAGACACAGTGGAATCATTGAACAAAGTTTGTAATATATTGATGCAAAACACTATAGTACAATCACAACATAGGTTTATTTGAATCAAAGCAAAAATAATTAGCTATGAAATAGAAAAGAAAAGACAGTACTGTAAAACATCAAATGCAGTGTTCCTCAACTTGGCAGAATTGGATAAGCAATTACAAGGGCCTGCATCTTTACAGTGCAGTACTGTCAATACTGTAAATAGTCTGAAACAGTGTTACAGTATTTGGGACCATAGACACGGTGTCTGATGAAGCATTATGAAAAAATATTAGGCTACATCCATGGATATTGTAGTCTAATTGGTTCATGCTCCACGCTAATTGGTGACAATGAATCTCGTTATCTTGAAACTTTCATGATTTAAACATGGAATATTGTTTGTCTGTTTCCATACAACTATGCATTAAGAGTAATGCAACAGTTACTTATCATTTTGAGCAGTTGTATCAATTGATAGTTAGATCATTGTAAGGAAATGAATAGACACTCATTTGAAATGTAATGTGTGAATTGCCTTTTGAAATAGTATTACTTTGATGTTAAGTTGTGTCATATTGAACAGGTGATTTTTGTTGAATGAATGTGGGTGCATGAAACCCTCAGGTCCAAAGAACATTTTGGGGTATTCAGGCTTGCGAAGGAGCTTCGTTTCCACAGCGATCGGTTCCAGGTGTACTTTCGGCTCAGTAGGGAGCAGTTTGACAGTTTGCTGGGCAGAGTTGGACCTAAAATCTAAATGATCCATACCAAGAGCCAATTTCTTCAATGGAGCATCAGGTGAAATGTGAAATGTGATAAAAAAAAATCTACTACTTTTATTTCATAGGCTACATAAACAATAGACTATATTTTGCGGGAGTCCTGTGGTCATGTCTTTATCCCTCTCACGCCACATCAGTTTCTTAATTGGAGGTGGTTAAAAGTTTTGCTGTTTTAATTGTACTGATAGTTATATTTTACTGGACATTATAATGTCATTAATTTCAGATACCTGGCAACTGGTGATTCCTACACCACCATTGCTTCTAGTTACAGAGTGGGCATCTCGGTGACAGGCATTGTAAAAGATGTGTCCAAGGCCATTTGGGACAGCCTGGTGGATGACTTTCTGCCTGTACCAAAGACTGCTGATTGGCAGGAGATCACCTTTGGTTTCAAGGAGAGGTGGAACTTCCCCAACTTTGTGGGTGCAATGGATGGGAAGCATGTGGTAATCCAGGCACCACATAATTCAGGCTCCCAGTATTTTAATTACAGAAGTATTTTAATTACACTAGATAAAAAGAACTAGAGGGATTACTTTTGTATTGATAGAAACACCTTTGTCCTTTTCCCATGTGAAACTGGTATCCTCTAGTTTTACTCATTCCTCTACAAAAGGATTTAAGTGGTTCAGATACGCCCCTTCAAACCCTTAACTTGACATTTAGCTGTGATGGTGTGCCAGTTTTTAAAAAGTCCCCTTGTAGTATTTGACCCCTTTTTTGCACCATTAATGAGTTGCCGTTGAAAATGAGACAGGATAATGAACTCCTTTGTGGACTGTGGTTTGGGGATGAGAAGCCTAATATGAGAACATTCTTAAAGCTTTCTGATATAAAAAACATCACAAATATCACTGACAGATGTTGATGTTTCTGTTTGCCTTTGTATCAATTCGTCTGTAATTCCTGGAATTTTCCAAATATTTTTATTTGATCTTCCAAGGAGAGGTATATGAAAAAAAATATTGGTCAACCTACTGGCTTTGTCATAAGTAATGTTGCATTGAACACAATGAACATGGTCCAGTTCAGCTGACATTTTATTGCACTGGTCACACACATAACAGATTCTCATAATGTCTTTGGTATAATCGAAAGCTTTGTTAAACCTGAATTATAATGGCAGCTGTCACTCCTTTTCCTTGAGGAAGCTTTCCTCCACTGGTGTTCAGAAGTCTTTGAAAGCACCTTTCAGAGGCTTTACACACCTCCACAATGCTTGTTGATGGATTCTGTAAGCCTCCCCTGTTCTTCAGGGCAATGAAAGCATGCATCACTTGATGTCTCACTAGGAGGCGTTTGTACGCAGCTTTGAACTGTTGGGTTGTTGTTGTAGCCTCCGCGTGCCCTAACTGCAGAAAAGAATAGCTCAAGATGATCCTGACTGAGTTTGTAAGTGAGGAGATACTTACAAGGTGCATCCTGTGCTTCAACCAGCTCTTTAAAAATGTTCAAAATGCTTCTGGAGCTGGCAATAAATCCAATGGGACCCGTTTTCCTAGGACCTGCATAAAGATGTCTCCCAGAGCTATCTCTGAGCTGCAGAAGGAAATTTTCAGCTCTCTCCAACAGACTCAGCATGTGAAGTTTATTACAACTTCCCAAAGGAGCTTTGGAACCCTTTGCGAGAGGGAACCCTTTAGCAGAATTCAAGGGCATCCGCAACGCTTCTGCTGAAAACTTGAGCAGCAAGATTTACCTTCATCTTCTGATTTCTCCACAGAATATGTGCCATCTTCAGCCTATTACCCAGCCTCAAGCCCTCAGTCTCCTGAAGTTTGTTGAGGTCTTCTAGGTATTGCCACCTAATCTTTTTGCCACTGCCTGTCTGGAAAAACACGTCCATCAGCAAAAGCGTTCATCAAGAGTTTCATCATGTGACACATGTCCAGCCTGCATTGGATTTGCAGGGTGAGGAAAAAATGGCCTCATGTTTCCAACTGTGATATTGGCTCCAAGAGCCTGCATCATGGTGAAGTGACAAGATGGTCCATCACATGTCAGGGAAACAACGCGCACTCCAATGTCATGCAGCTTGTAAAGACACTGTGTGACAATATTTGCTCTCTCTTGTCCGCTTAACCCGTCAAGGAGAAAGTAAGCCACAGGGATTTTCTAAGATCCATTAACAGCTACAACCATAAGGACCAATGCATCCTTGGCTACTGGCAAAGAGTCATCAACTTTGCCACATCCTACATCAACATACCCATGGAATTTCCCTTCAGCATATTCAACATGCTTTCTGATGGCCATCTCATCCATCATAAGAGCACAAACAGTCTCCTTACCATCTTTCCTTCCTTCATCCACATGGGATTGGAGGGCAGCGAATGATGCCTCTGTAAAGCCTGGGTCTGCAGGAATACTGCTGTACCAAGACCTGATTGTTTGAGGATGAGGCAGAACACAATCAAAGCTATCACGAACAAACTGATAAGCTTTTGCAGAGTAGAAATTGAGAGTCATGGCAAAAGATCTCAAATTATCAGAGATTCTAGAAGATTTAGTCTTGCACTTGGCCCTTGTAAGAATTTCTTTAGCAACACCGCTAAAGGAAGCCTCCAGCATATCAGCACAGCTGGTGGTAACAAGCAGCTTCTCTTTCAGATCAGTGACAACTGAAGAGAGAGACTTCACTTTCTGTTTCAGTCTTCTGACTCTCTGCTCTTGAAGCTTCACATTTTTCTTGCAAGAACGCAAGCTACTTTGAACAAATGCCACTTTCCTCTTTAGAGGACTGGGGGAGTTTTTCAGTGTGTATGCACCATGATCTGCAGAATGGCTATGGCTGCAGCTGGCTACACTCATCTCGACTGTCTGTGGTTCACTGTGAGTGCAACTGATGTAATCATGGTCATGACTGAAGTTCCTGTGTTTACCAGGTTGTGTGTCAGAGTCAGTCTTACTAACCACTGTGTTCTTACTGACTCTGGTGTGCCTCACCTTGACCTTCACCTGGCAATGGGGGTAGAAGATGGTTGGCACCGCGTCTGGTTTAAGGGTGTTTCGTCCCTGGACAGGGATGAAACAGTCCTGTGTGAAGTGAAGGGAGCAGAGGCGAGAATGCTTGTTTGGTGTCCAGCTCTTTCTCTTGACATTGTGTATCCACTGCTGCAACCTGTCTTTATCATTGAAGGGGAACCTGACAAGAAAAAAAGCATATCACATTGTTCAAGAAAATGAATTAAATGGAAATTAATGTCATTTCCATTTAATGAATGTCATGTCATTCATTTCATCAAATGAATTTAATGGAAATTAAACCAAAAGTTTGCATGCCATGCTACCCTAAAAGGATCTCACTACCCCCCACCCCAGTTGATAATCAATTGCAGTGACAATGCATAAGCTGATCTGTCACTCACATCCAACCAAAACAATAAAATGTGGCTGTGGTGGTATATTAAAATTGGTAGAAAGCATTCAACTGGGCACTATAGGCTATTGTATGACACACACACACACACACACACACACACACACACCCATATGAATGTGCACGTACAGACATGTACACCCAAACGCACACGTGTGCATGCACAAACACACACATTATGCACATACAATATATATTTATTGTTGCAGCCATTCATTTAAAATAAACCTATTGCTGTGGCATATCACTTGGAGTACCCTTAGTTTTTGTGCTTGGTTTCTGATTCTCAGGTGTTTGATTTTGGAGATGAGGTCAAGACTGCAGCTGCTGATGAGGCCGAAACCAGCACATTCAGTGCAAGTAGACTTTGACTAGTTAATTTTTATTAACATAATTTTATATATCCTCTATATTGACAAGGCCTTTTTTAAGGATGTTGGTTTACTTGTAGCCTTTTTGTGCACTTGAGCTTAACTGAGAGTTTGTAGACGTTTAAAGGGATACTCCACTTTAAAATGAAAATTCTGTCATCATATACTCACCCTCATGTTGTTTCAAACCTGTATGAATTTCTTTCTTCTGCTGAACAGAAAGGAAGATATTTAGAAGAATGTCAGTAACCAGACAGTTTCTGGTCTCATTGACTTCCATAGTAGGAAAAAATATATACTATGGAAGTCAATGAGACCAGAAACGGTCTGGTTACTGATATTCTTCTAAATTCTTCGACCTTGATTTATTGCAATATTGAGGTGTTCAGCTTTATTTTGATTTTAGAAAATAAACATGATTTCTCATCTTACAAATCAATTGTTTCTTTCACCAGCATGTTTTAAGTCACCTGCATGTCTCTCAGCTGTCGAGGACAATGTGCATCTTTTTTCGCCACAATCAGTACAAGTAAAATACTTAAATACTGTTGAAATCAGATACTCTAAGACTTTTACTCAAGTTGTATTGGAATTGGTGACTTGTAATTTCTAATGGATTCTTATTTAATGTAAGGTATCTGTACTTTTTACTCAAGTATTGTTTTCAGGTAACATTACTCTTTACACCTCTGCTTAGGCCTATATAATGATGATTCAAATAATCATAATCTTTCATTATATACTGATGGAGACTGTGGATTTACCCGAAAAAGCTTAACTCGAAAGAAGAGACTTGTCTCTTAGAACACATGTACGCTACACAGCAAGACATGTTCGCACGAGGGACAATATGCTAGCAACAAGTCAATTGAAGTAAATAGAGGAAGATGAAATCACGAAAAAAAGGCAACAAACAGTTAACACACTGAATTAACAAAATACCACCTATAACACAATACTTGTCTTGAATGTTGATCAGAAGTTTCCAAGGTCTAAGTATCACAGCTCTCCAGAAATAGGGGCTTTGACTATTGCCAGGTGTTATCATAAGGCGCAAGCAAGCTGACCTCGAACGGTCAATGACGCATTGAACATTAATGTGTGTGTGTGTGTGTGTTTTGGAAATCAAATTGTATAGTATAGTAATAACATAATATAATGTATATTAATATTACAATAATATTAATATACATCAAACCGAATAATAACCCATCTAAAACAGACTTAGTATACAAGCCAAGGAACCATACTGTCAGTATACAATATAATATCCCCTTGAGTCATTTTCGTATCCATTCAATAAATTCATTTTAAATAGTCTCTTAAAATTGCTCATTGTTCTACATGATTTCATCTCTTCACATAAAACATTTGACCATATAATATTCCAATATATAAAGAATTGTGAGCTAGGTGTTAAATCATGTAGTTTTGGCTAATAAATCGTGGTCAAAAACAAAAACACTTGAACAGAAACGTTTTTCTTTATTTCACATTAGGTTATGTAGGATAGGACATCTTGTAGATGGCTTCCGACCAGGATGAAAGGGATCACATTCATCTTCAAGCGTAGGTCTATATCTGTAAATAAATAAAGGAATAACGTTAACCGCGATTGACATTGAGATGTTTTTTTTTTTTTTTTCATTGCATGTAAAATTTCATGATAATTTCCCCATCCCCCATTAATATAGATACCCCTTTACCCATACTTCATTATTTAATGAAGTAGATAAATTATTTAAAGTTCGTGGATAAATGTTACTTCATATGTAGGCTATTCACTTGCCACATACCGAATTATTTCCAATTCCTCAAAACGTTGTTGAAAAATTTTGTTCCGTTGCTTTTATGGACTCTCTATGGGCTTCTCCCTTGACTTTATGCCTCCACGTCCCCCCGATTGCCTCATAGACAGTAAAAGATTGCCTGCGAGCTTCTCCTCCTGTCTATATGGTAATCTCTCTACTGTGCAACAGAGAGTCGCGTGGTTATGACGCAATCGTTAGCCTATTTTTACAAAAACTGCTTCTACGGAGCCATAACGTAAGATACAAGGTAATGGAGCCTTATAATGGAGTAAGGTAATGGAGGTAATGGAAATTTTATACATTTTTGTGTTTCTTTAGAAATAAATAATGGACAAATGGAGTCTTTAAACTTTAGATGTAAAGTTATTCGCTGTCAAAGTAACGCCAAAATGAATGGGAGTCAATGGAATGCTAACAGCAGGTGATGGTCTGCTAATCAATGACGGCCCCCAGGAAAGCTTCGGTTTCGGTGGATTACCCCCTTGGATAAACTCCCTACCCGGAGTCACTCATTCAAAATGGAGTATAGCAATATAGCAGAATATAATATTCAATATAGCAGTTGTTAATGAAAAATTCATTGTTCTTGTGTCCATTCATTTAAACTTGTTGATTTCATTTGAGTGTGTGTAAAAGCATCTGACCATATATATTTCTGTGAGGGTTTTCTAACAGCTGAAGAAGGGACAGGAAGACAGGGTGATAAAACTTACACCTGAGCACGAGAAAGGATCCAGCCAGGAGAATACAGGGGTCGTTTAACAATAAACAAGGGGTCCCATGCCATCCCCTTAGGGGATAAAGAACAGCAGGAGGTCATCTAGATTGTAAATAAAGGCCTTTTGGCTTCTCAGGGACAAAGAACAGCATGACCTGCCCAGGGGGGGTAGAACCAGTCCATACTAGCTTGAGATATAAGATGTCTTTAAGGAAATTTACAGAAACTGGAAAGGAGGAGTCAAGAATGTCAGAAACCTGCATAAAATGTCTCTGTTTTATTATGTCAGTAGGCTTTCTGTTTCACATCTGGGTGGCTGCGGTTGCGAAAAGATTCCTCAAAGAATAAAAAGCCTTTTCTTCTTTATTACAATTTTGCCTTTTGAGTGTTCCTTAACCCTGTGATGCTGTTTTTCCCAGTGAGATAAAAATTGCTATTACAGCTGGTGTCAAGAAGAGGGATCCTGTGCGGACGCTTCTTCTCCTGGTCCTGAGAACGGATTTGACGGGAAAGTGCACAACCTCGGCAGCACTAGGCAGCCGTCTTATACCTCGACGGTTTGAGATAGAAACTCAACAGATTACGAGAGAGAGAGGCAAATACCCCACACTCAGGACCAGTGAAAGAAAAACTCCCACCAGGATTAAAAAAAATCCGCGACGATTGCGGGAAAAACAGAAAAGCATCTCTGGGTAAGAAACGGCAAAATTGTTTTATTGAAGTTGAGTGTAATTTGATAATTGTGAGTGAACGTGAACCATATTGGCTGAGTTTTGCTTTTGGTACGAGCGAAAGGTGATTCAGGGGAATCACAAATTTTTTGGGGTAAGGGAAAGAATTGATCTGAGGAATTCGGATCAGTTTCTACCTCACTTAGCTCGTTGGTGGACGGAAAGCCCACAGGTGATTCAGGGGAATCACAGATTCAGGGGAATCACAGTTATTGATTAATTAGTTTTACTCAAAAGTGCTAGTAACCGATTTAGGTGGACGGAAGAGCCACGTCAAATCAGAATTAATCGAGCGCTGGAAAGTGCTTATAGGAAGTTTTTGAGTGAAACGTAATTACAAACCACCCGACCGATCTTGGGGTAAGGGAAAGATCGGGTCTGTTGAAGACGTTTGACAGATACTGTAAGACACGTGTCGAAATTGTGAAATCCAGAAGGGAGATTCAGCCAAAATGGGGTCATCTAACAGTAAAGTAGATCATTTTTATACACCAATTTTCTGTTAAAAGAGAAATAATGATGGTGGTAAATGTAAATGTATTTCCCCGAGGCGGGAACCTTGAGTAAGATAAGACTCAATGTTGTAAAAGAATCAATAGAAAAGAACGAGGGAAAACAGAATGGTTGTTGTGTGTGTGTTAAACGTGTGTAAAGGATCTTTATGTGTGGCTGATGAAACTTTGAGCAAAGCTATGACTGATGATTTGAGCAGTGTTGTGAATGATGAGCATATGAGATTGTACAAAAGTAGCCTACAGGGTTTTCTGAAATGCTAACTTATCCGTTACTAGTCAGAAAGGGTTGTTGAAGTTTGTTCATGAGTGTAAAACTGTGAACGGACAGTGAATTGTTGGATGGGAAAGAAGCAGATAAAAGAGAACAGAGTCGATGCAGAAGGAACTGACATGTAGGGGAAGATAGGATGTTTTTCCTGATGGAAACAGTGAATCGTTGGATTGAGCAGGTGCAGAAGGAACTGACATGTAGGGAACGATAGAGTTCATGGAACTATTTATGAATGCCTGATTAAGTCAAATTAAGTTGAAATGGTACGAAAGGTGAGTTTTAGATGGAAATGGGGCGTTGAGTATGATTAACAGGGATTGGCATGATATAAGGATAAGGAATGTTTCATTAAGTAAAACGATTGTCTTTTGAACCTAAAGGGTCCAGCTATGCTGGGAGTACAGCAACAGCGCTTGCTTGTTCAAACCAGCTTCTGAATGTTAAATGTATACTTGTTTTGTATGTGTTGTTGATGATAATATCAAATTAGAAAATGTCCAGAGATTGGATATTTTGTTGATATTAAGCCATTTAAGGAAATATATTGTTTTATAAAGGAAATTATGGGTTGGAGATAATTTCCCCAGAAACGTGTGACTAAAGTTAATCAGAAACTTTGTGAAACCCGTTTAGAATATTTAGATTTTCCGTGTCGCTTATGAAAATTAATGTTCTGCCAATAATGACGATGTGAATGCTTTATTGTATTAATGTTATGAAAACAAGGGTATTGAAGAATAGATTGCCATACTTTTGTAACAAGAGTTGAAGGTGCAAGCGGCTAAGATAGCTGTCTGTGTAATTTAGAGACTGAGAAGATTTAGAGAATCTTGTGTTTTCTGTGAAACAGTAGAGATAAGTAGGACTGAATAATTATAATACAATCTTGTGATTTATGTTGAATCTGCAAACTAACCATTTGATAGAAGAATAAGCTTTTAAAACCAGTGTTGATGAAATTAATGACACGTTAAAGTTTTAATACTGTATGAAGAGTAACTGAACAGTCCTGATAAATAGTGAGATAATAGAGAGCAAATGCTGTAAGCAGTTCTGCTCACGCTCTGAAGAGATTTGCAGATGATGTTTAGTAAAAGTTTGATTGTGATTGGAAAGATAAACAATAACTTAACTGGCTCCAAAGAAAGAAAGTGCCAAAATGACACAAATTTAAAGAAAAGTCTGTGTTAATATGGATTAGAAAGTAGATCAATGTTAATATGATGAAGATTATAATTTCGGCTGTTGTAATTGAATTTGCAGCTGGGACAGTGGGGGAAAATGCAGAGAACTTATCAGTGGCTCTGTTTGCATTTCCTGAATAGGAACGCTCTGCTTCAGGGGCGTAAAGTAGGGTGGAGATGTTAAAAAGATCACAGTGATTGTAGGTAGAATAACAGAGAGTGTTTTACTGCGGTCAGCGAGGTCATTCAGTGACTGTAAAATGACAACTGTATAACTGTAAAAGTAGATGAGGGAGAAAAGAAAGTTGATAGATAAACTTTTGAAAGTTGTTAAGAAGATTGAAAGATATTAAGTGTAAGGAATTCCTTTTGAAAGGAAAAGAACTATAAAAAGTACCGGTGGACGTAAAATTACAGATGAGCTAAATGAGTTGCAAAATATTTTAAAAGTACCGGTCACTAAAAGGATGATTGTGTTTTGAATGAAATGCTTTGATAAGGTTTTAGATGATATGGAGAGACAAATCTAATGAATGATTTATAATGATAATCAAAAAATGTATCACAAGCAGGGAGCAGCCTCAAAAGTGAATCATAGAAGCAGATTGATAAACTCCTAGAGAAAACATTGAAGTAAAATTGAAATGAAATTGTTATTAAGAACTAGAATAATTCGTATTATTTCTTTAAGATAAAATAAACAGAAGCAGTGTTACAGGATTAACAGTTGCTAAATGTAAAATGTGTAAAAGGCATTTGATTAAACAAAGGCTTGTTAATGTTGATTTTAAAAGATAAGATTGTGATTTGGCCAAAACAGGTTTGCTTATCTGAATCTGGCATGTGCTGTGACTGAAACTGCCACAGTTTCAGTGCAACAGAGACTCATTCTGAGTGGATATTATGTCTAAATTACAATACATGTAATTCATGGAAAAGATGCCTTAAGATGGGCTACAGTTGAAAAAGATGGTAGATAAAGTCTGAAGTTAAAAGTTTATGAGAATGCAGTGTACCAGTCCTGAATGCCTCAAGAGTCTCTCTCTCATTCAATATAAGCGGAAAGCTGTTGTCTGAGGCTGTGTAAAGCACAGTGTTTCAGTTGAAAAGATTCATAGATGTGGAAAAGCTAAAACAAATCAGATTTGACAAATTTAGAGGACAATTTGTAAATGTTTTAAAAGTAAAACTGAATGATTTTAAAGAAGTCTTTAAAATAATAATGCAGACCTTAAATGATAGAAGTGACATTTTTGACCGCTTCTTTGTCTGATTTTAGCCTCCACCATAAAACAGGGCCGATGGCTCCGGCTACAGAAGTAACAGTACACTGAATGTCAATATTAAATGTTCCAAGTGGATATGATGGTTCTTGATTACCTCGATTAAAAAAAAAAAAAATTTCATTACCACAAACTATGATAATTTTGCTCAAGTGAAGTAGAGCCATAACTCAGTGTGCAGGAGGCGTAGATCCCAAAGACGGGTAAGATTCTCTGATGGCCATAGATGGGAACAACCTAAGGCAGGGATTATTGCCGCCACTGGGGCACCTGCCCACCAGGTTCGGGAGGTGTTACCTACAAGAAGGGAGTGGTTGTGATGCTACTTGGGGCCAAGAGCATCAAAGAGGGGTCTGTTCCCTACAACTTCCACTCCAATATATATATATCAAAATGTTCCTTCACTTAAAAGAGCTTAATTATCATATAGAGACAATTACATCCAATCTCAGTAATATGTAAATAGAATCACAGAGCACAACCAACAACCATCTTGATTACGGGGACTTCGAATAGCTTGTCACCTTAAACATTTGACCGTTCTGTTTTTAACAGAAGATCAAAGATGTGACATAAGGAACATGATGTTGGTTGCCTTATGGGCAAAGAAAAATGTTTGATATTGAACTAGTTTTTAACTCCTGAAGGTCATTAGACATGGTGGTGGCTAAAGATGAGAACAGCTTGTGATGAGTCAAGAGAAATTTCTGAAAAACGAAGGTTAGGTGAATTGAGTATTTAAACTAAAAATAACCTTAGAAAAAAGATCATAGCATAATGTATTTTAGATTATTGTAACGGTTCTAATTTGAGTCAAACATTTGTATTTTGACATTTGTGAACTATTAAGGATTGACTATGATTATTTTAGTTACAGTCCTAGGAGGCTGTTGAAAAGATTATTTGCTTATAATGAGAGAGAAAGAGACTGCTTGAGTGGAGGAAGAGGATGGTACTCTGTCTGTTCTTCTGTTATCAGTCAGCCAAAGAAAGCTGGAGCAAAATAAGATAATGCACCAAAACAATCCAGCTGACTTTTCTAAAATCAGATGGATAATGAACAGACATGCTTTGAAACTGGTTAAGAGGCCATAAAAACATTAGATAAAAGATATAGGAAAATGTAAGGTTAAAATGTCATTTAAAATTTAAATCTTTTTAGAGAAAAGATATGAATAAGAAATATGAGCAGTTCATAGTCAGGGATGAGTGTGAGTGTTAATTCATGTTTGTACAGTATGTGTTAGTTTAGGACAACTGTTCTGTCTGAATAGTGTGTATAAATTTGTCATTAACCTCTGGAAAGAGTGTTTTAGCATTATAGATGGGTTAAGGCGAATGACAAATTTGAAATTTTGAAATTGAAATTTCACAAAGCTGAGGATTGTGAGTCAATCTGATGAGAAGGCAACACAGAACAGGATGAGCTTTAAGTTGATTGATCATCGAGCTCTGTCTGTTAATTATTATTTTGGTCATTCATGATGTGCAGTAGATTTGAATTACTTTCTGGACAGGTTTAAGTATTGATAAATTAGAATTGTGAAGTCGTAGATAGCCGTCAGTCATGTGTTGAGAAAAAGTTATAAATTTGACAGCAACAAACACGTACAGTAGGCTAAGTAAATATCAGATTATCCAGAGAGCCCTTAACAGTTATGTATTGTAAAAAGGGGAAGATTGTTATTCGACTGACGTTGACGAAGTGTAGTGACGTTGACAAAGTGTACACGACCTGACCTGACCAATTGATGACCTGGAGAATGTTCGTAGATGACAGCTGATTAAGAGACCAAACAATAGGGTTTAGGGGCCATTGCCTTAAAACAATTTGATAAGAAGATGAAATTGTGGCTTTAAGTAATATTTTTATTTCAGAGGCAGAGAAAGATGGGAAATTTGGCTGAAGGACAACGTTTGGGTTAGCAAACTTTATCCAAACAAATGTTACCAAATAAATATGAACAAATATTGCAGTTTTCTATAGCTCAAACAGTAGAGCGTTAGCGCTTGTAACGCCAAAGTCATGGGTTCAATTTCCGAGGGAAAGCAAGAATTGATAAGAATGTAAATGTGTACCTTGAAATGTAAGTCGCTTTGGATAAAAGCGTCTGATAAAAGTAAGAGAATTTTATTATGTTAGATTTATGCACGAGATGGGTGTTGTGCATCAAGAGGAGGATGAATATGCTCATGGCGGGAACAAGAGAACGCACAGTAAAACAAGTGGTCAGATGAGTCTTTGAACTTTTTAGTATGGATAATTTGTATTCAGGCCACAAACAAAGACATTTCGGCCTCACAGGTGGGAAAAACAGTAAATCCAGGGGGGAAGGGCTAAACCCATTGTCTTCACAGCAGGCTGAGAGGTTATCTAGCTTTGACCTCATCGGTATATGAGGACAGTAAAAGTCCAGGAGGGGTTTATTTGAAGAACTTTATTTGTATTAACCAGCTAGATCTGGTTTACTAAGGGGTTCACATTTGCTGAAAGCCATCGCACAGGTGGGAAGATAAATGTTGGGAGGACATTGGGTTTAATTGTGTGTATTGTTTGTATTTTAAGTGTGCTAATAACAAGAATTGTTTTGACAGGAAACGCCGGAGCAGATGTGGCAGCACAGCAGACAAAAGAAAACTATGTGACAATAACCTCAACATTTGTTTTTCTTTACAGAAGATGCAGACTTTTGCGCATGGCATGAGCAAAGTGAAGAAACAGTGCCTAACCCTGTGTAATGCCTAACTTAAAATTTTCATTTTGCAGGATGTCAGGATGGATTGAACCAAACAGAACTGATTCTGTATTGTTTTGTTAACATGAGCAACGTGGGTTGAATGTTTTTTCAGGGGACAAGGACCCTGAGTGCTATTCAATGAGCAAGAAATTATCCGGTGATATGTTTCAGGTTGAAAATTTCACAGGTCACACCAAAGAGACGACAAGACACGCGGTCACTAACAAAATCACTTAAGGCCTCCATTCGCAGGTGACAGTAGACAGTAAATGACTCATTCCAGTGGGGGTGCGATCGTGATCTAAGGGAAAAAGACCATTTCAACAGCACACAAAGTGTCATATTGGTGAAGATGGAACGTCCATGAGGCAACGAGATGATCAACATATCTGGAGAAAATGTTGACCAATTAATGGTTGAAGAAAAGTTTTGCGATTTTATTTGATTGAATCAAATTAGGGCTTAGTATTGATATACATGAAGGGTATAACTGTTCTTGAATTAAGACTTGAATTAATTCTATTCTTAAAGATTTAATAGTAAAATGGGTTTGATTGATTTTAGAAAATAGAAATGAATTTTTATTATTTTATTGGTTATCAGAGAATGATAAACAGGGGGGAGATGTTAATGAAAAATTCATTGTTCTTGTGTCCATTCATTTAAACTTGTTGATTTCATTTGAGTGTGTGTAAAAGCATCTGACCATATATATTTCTGTGAGGGTTTTCTAACAGCTGAAGAAGGGACAGGAAGACAGGGTGATAAAACTTACACCTGAGCACGAGAAAGGATCCAGCCAGGAGAATACAGGGGTCGTTTAACAATAAACAAGGGGTCCCATGCCATCCCCTTAGGGGATAAAGAACAGCAGGAGGTCATCTAGATTGTAAATAAAGGCCTTTTGGCTTCTCAGGGACAAAGAACAGCATGACCTGCCCAGGGGGGGTAGAACCAGTCCATACTAGCTTGAGATATAAGATGTCTTTAAGGAAATTTACAGAAACTGGAAAGGAGGAGTCAAGAATGTCAGAAACCTGCATAAAATGTCTCTGTTTTATTATGTCAGTAGGCTTTCTGTTTCACATCTGGGTGGCTGCGGTTGCGAAAAGATTCCTCAAAGAATAAAAAGCCTTTTCTTCTTTATTACAATTTTGCCTTTTGAGTGTTCCTTAACCCTGTGATGCTGTTTTTCCCAGTGAGATAAAAATTGCTATTACACAGTTAACTGAGAATCACTAAAAAGTGAGTATATACTAGTGAGTATCACTAGAAAGAGCACCAACAGTGGAATCCGTACCACAGTTTGAAAAACATTGATAGTTTTTCAATATTTAATATACTGTATTTCATATACATTTTCTAACCGAAGACAGATGGACAGGCGCTCTGCAGCTGGGATAGAGCGCCTGTAGTTGGTGTCCTGAAGGGTGATCCTCGCTCCGATGCTAGCGGATGCTAGCCGATGGTAACTCTCTCGATCAATGATCGATCAACATCAGCCATCTTGCAAACAGACAAACGCCTAGGACTTGTTCCTCTCACAAGAAGCAGATTTCGCCTCAGACGCACGTCAATTTCGCTTCAAACTTTTGCTTTTTACGCGCGTCAATTTCGCTCTGGACACTCGAATGGATTCAAAATGACGTGAATTTGACACGCTATTCGCGTTTGTGTGAATAAAGCGTCTGGCACAAGTGATTTCCATGTTAAGTCAATGTAAAGACGCATTTACGCGCGTCTGGAAGTCCTGCGGCGCGAATGAGGCAATTAGTCTGAACTTTGGCGTCAGTTCACGCCACATTAACCAATCAGGAGCCTGCTTGCTGCTGTCACATGGTGATGTGATAAACGGGGGTAGTCCCGCTTTTCAGCTTATAATGTTATTTTATATTTTTGGCCTCAATAACTTATTTTATGTTTGGCCTCAATACATTATTTTTGTAATATGACTAATGCCTGGTGTGGCACAACAAAGCAAATCTTTTATCACATAAAAACCCGAAATAATAATTATGACCTATGCGGCGCGATCCCACTAGAGCGAGGAAAGCATTCGGTCGCCTCGCTCTCCCATTGACTTAACACTGGAACAGCTGATTTTCGGCTGCATCGCTGGAAACGCCACAGCATGCTTGAAAATCAGCTGTTCCAGTGTTAAGTCAAAGGGAGCGAGGCGTCTGAATGCTTTTCGCCGCTCTAGTAGGATCCCACCGTTATATTAGGTCTTATTGATTTGTTTAGGCTAACTGCTGTCAGATTGTGTTCCAAGGACAACAACACTCAATAACAGTTTATGTGATGTGTTAATCATAAAATTTCTTCCCTAACAATTTGACAAGAGCTAGTTGAGAAGTAGGCAACTAGCCCACGCATGTGAGACTCCATGGCAGCGCAAGTCTGCAGCCGCTTCCTTATTTTTGAGTTGCCGGGTTTTATGACAAAAAAAGTTTAAATTGAAAGTAAGTGATTGTTTATGTGTAGGGTGTATTTCATACACAATCTGACAACCTGGGAAATGTCAGTCTAACAGAAAAAAGAATGGATCAGTGATTTTAAAATTAAGTTTGATGGTCATGCAAATTAGGCTACAGGAGTTTTCCGGGAGAAATAACAAAACAGGAGGGCACCGGGAGATGACCTTGAAAATTAATTTTTTACTTTGTTTTTGCAAAAGCAGTATCAAAACATTTATTTTAACACTCCACAAATCACACATAGAAAACTACAACAAAAATAAGAAATTCCCTCCAAAATAGTTAGTCAGTTTAAAAGAAAAATCAGTCCAATCAATTATTTCACTTAAGATGCTTGCTCGCCCCGCCTTTGCCGCCCCCCCATTCCTGTCCCTGCTCAGCCGCAGCCAGTTTCTCACGGTCATCTCTACGTCAGCCTCAGTGGAATTTTGTTAGGCAGGATTTCTTAACACAGCACCTAAAAAATAAGACAGTAGCACAAAAGTCTATATCTTCGTTTGATTGTTTCTATAAAGACAATTCAGAAAAGTCAGAGCATTTAAAAAAAAACAATAAAAAAAAAAAACTTAAAAGACATTTGGATCTCAACCACACTTCAAAGACCTGCCCCATTCTACTTCTGATTGGCTAGTTTGTTAGTTTGGTTGAGAGTGAAAGATGTGTTCCTCTCATACTATTTGTAGGCGAACGCATGATTTATTTAATATTTTTCGCAGCCAACGCCACACGCCGGAGATCCGGCATGGTGCCGGAAAACTTTAAGCCCTGTGAATAGTTTTGAAATGGAAATGTTCTTTATGAAATATGAAAGGTTATTGTTAAGTGTAATTGTCACAGGTCGGGATGGGCCGAACCAGACTACACCCACCCCTAGACCAAGAACACTTTGAGGAGCGTGCCAGAGACGAGACCAGAGACAGAGGATAAAAGTAACAATTTTATTGAGAGTAAAATAATTGATAATCCTAATCTAAAAGTCTTCTTCTCTCCCTCGTCCAGGGAGGATCCCAGGCGGGGCAAGCAGACACACCCTTCCCCACAGGCGGCGATTCCCAGTAAGGAGTACTGGACAGGTAAGTATTGGACAGGTGAGTTCCTCACAGGTGGGTAGATGATCCAAGTTTCCTTTCCTCTTGCACGTGAGGGGAACAGTTCCCAGCAGTCGATGATGGGCAGGTAAGTATCTTACGGTAGGTAGATTGACCGAGCTCCTTCTTCCAAGCTGGTATCAAGTTCACAATAGGAGGAGGTGAAACAGGTGAGTTCTCCGATGAGCGGATGGTCAAAGCTTCCTCTTCTCTTTCACGTGGGGAACAGTTCACAGCAGTCGATAATGTGCAGGTAGATATCTTACGGTAAGTAGGTTGACCTGTCAGCAGCCATATCACCCTGTAGCCCAAGACTGGTTGCCCACTGAAGCTAAGCAGGGCTGAGCCTGGTTAGTACCTGGATGGGAGACCTCCTGAGAAAAACCAGGTTGCTGCTGGAGGAGGTGTTAGTGAGGCCAGCAGGGGGTGCTCACCCTGTGGTCTGTGTGGGTCCTAATGCCCCAGTGTAGTGACGGGGACACTATACTGTCAAAAGAGCACCGTCCTTCGGATGAGACGTAAAACCGAGGTCCTGACTCTCTGTGGTCATTAAAAATCCCATGGCATTTCTCGTAAAGAGTAGGGGTGTAACCCCGGTGTCCTGGCCACATTCCACACATTGGCCCTTACCAATCATGGCCTCCTAATAATCCCCTTTACATTGAATTGGCTCTATCACTCTCTCTCCTCTCTCCACCTATAGCTGGTGTGTGGTGAGCGCACTGGCGCCGTTGTACTGTGGCTGCCGTCGCATCATCCAAGTGGATGCTACACACTGGTGGTGGTTGAGGAGAGACCCCTGATATGATTGTAAAGCGCTTTGGGTGTACACTAGTACATATGAAAGCGCTATATAAATGCATCATTCTATTCTATTCTATTCTTGACCGAGCTCCTTCTCCCAAGCTGGTATCAGGTTCCCAATGGGAGGTGGTGAGCAGGTAAGTTCTCCGATGAGCGGATGGTCAAAGCTTCCTCTCCTCTCTCACGTGGGGGACAGCTCACAGCAGTCGATAATGTGCAGGTAGGTATCTTACGGTAAGTAGGTTGACCGAACTCCTTCTACACCAAGGGCAATTACAACGGTAAGAAGTGGACAGGTAGAACTGCAGCAGGTCCTCCGTAAACACCGTACGAGACTTCCCCTAGGGCAGAAGGGGGCAAGCTCAGGAGCGGTGTACGACCCCCACGGGTGTCTTGGGCGGGTGAGTACTTCGCACCCTACAGATGGACTTCAGGGCTGTAGCGGACTTACGGTCACAGGTAGAACAGCTCACGTGTGTCGTAGGAAAGACGGGGACTTCACACCGTACCGGTGGCTTCAGGGCTGTAGCGAACGCACGGTCACAGACTGAGCTGGGCTTTCTCTAGGGCAGACAGAATCATAACTTCACACAGCAGTTTTAGTGTTTCTCACATGTGTCGTAGGGAAGACAAGAACTTCACGCTGTACAGGTGGGCTTCAAGGCTGTAGCGGACTCACAGTCACCGACTGAACTGGGCTTTCTCTAGGACGGACAGAATCATAACTTCACACAGCAGTATAGTGTTTCTCACATGTGTCGTGGAGAAGACAGGAACTTCACACCATACAGGTGGGCTTCAAGGCTGTAGCAAACTCACAGTCACAGACTGAGCTGGGTTTTCTCTAGGGCAGACAGAATCATAACTTCACAGAGCAGTATAGTGTTTCTCACATGTGTCGTGGGGAAGACAGGAACTTCACACCATACAGGTGGGCTTCGAGGCTGTAGCGAACTCACAGTCACAGACTGAGCTGGGTTTTCTCTAGGGCAGACAGAATCATAACTTCACACAGCAGTATAGTGTTTCTCACATGTGTCGTGGGGAAGACAGGAACTTCACACCATACAGGTGGGCTTCGAGGCTGTAGCGAACTCACAGTCACAGACTGAGCTGGGCTTTCTCTAGAACAGACAGAATCATAACTTCACACAGCAGTATAGTGTTTCTCACATGTGTCGCGGAGAAGACAGAAACATCACTCCAGCTGTCCTTCCCAAACCTTTCCTCAGTTGGACGTACTCGATCTCTCCAAGCTCTGAAGATGTACAATATACCAGCCTGCCTCTTGGGCGAGCGCACGGCAGTTAAAAGCAGACCTTCACACACTCACAGGAATTTTCACTCCAATATACCACGCGGGGGAAGAGACGGAACGTCAATTCAAACACTGCAAATCCACTCATCAAGTGTACTTAAGGCCAGCACTCACCCTGGGTCTCGGTTCAAAACGCGAAGGATCGGCAGTGAGAGGAAGGAGAATTTAAACACTTCATAGGCATAAACTGGATTCGCTTCACCATCCGAACGGGAAGAGGAGATAAGAATGGCAGAGAATCAGTTTAATTCACTCAGTGATATCCATACGGTACACTCCAAGCACTTCAACCCACATCTATCTCAGTATCAAACGTGTGGTAGGAGATTCAATAATCGGTTACTTATCTTCACTCTTTCATCCAGACGATGCACTTCCCTCTTTAAATCCTCTCTCTCTCCGTCTTCAATTCCTCATACACACGACGTTCCTTTTTCCTCGCAACGAGCCCTCAACGACACACTTCAGAGAACACTTCCCAACAGGAGCCAGCCACATCCAAACGAGAACAAAAGCACCACAAGCAGGAGAGGAACAACACCCGCTTTCTCTTCCTCTGACTTTTTATACTCTCATGAGCCAGCGTGGCCCCATTCAAACGCTCAGCGCAAATTACCCACACCTGCTATCAATCCGCCACTAGTTACCATAGCGACAGGCACTCACCCAGCTTTGGGACGGTGTTTCACTTCCCAGATCTCAACAGGGGCATTTCTCTAGCGGGGATAGTCCCGGGCTTATTTGTCACCCCGTGACATAATGATGTGCCGTGAGGCTGTTAGCAATATGTTTTAACACATTTATGTCTAGCCTAAAATCATGAGGTAATATTCCAGGATAAATCAAACAAACAAACTGTTTTGATTTGAAATTGATTCATGCTTATCGACAGACTGTTTAAAAGTGCTGCCATTCGGTTATGTTTGTTATGCTATAATATTGTTTCAGTACGTTAATCTTAAATCACTAAATGGCTTGTGTTAAGAAAGCATATTCCTAATGAATTAAACAGTTTGTCGTCATACAGTTTGAAAGCATGAATGGTCTCTCTCCCTCTCTTTCTCTGTTTATGTGCAAGTAACCTATAAATACGTGCATGCATGCGTGAATGCCAGGAGGGCTGCGATTTTCGAATAATAATCGAATAGATCCCAGCGATTTTCGAATATCATTTTTGCTTGAAATGCCCAACCCTATTAGAGACATGCAGAGGCTAACATTCACATATGTTAACAATAGGCTATTTACCGGGCCCTGTTCTGTTACAAGTGTCTAGGTGGGCCATGGGGTAGAAAAGGTTGAGAACCCCTGGTTTAGGCTAAATAATTGTGATTTCAATTTTGACCTAAATTATGGTTATTATTCCATTATTGAGCAGCACAGCAACGAAAACGGCAACAGTACAGCTGAGGTGTACAATACATCCAGTAAAAACAATAGCTGTTGGGAGTAACTGTACATTGCTGTGAAACAGACACACATAGTAAATGTAGGGAACAAACAGGGATATACATTTTGATTAAGTAAGGGATTGATGAAGCAGTGGATTTCAGTATGTAAGGTAATGTTTGAGTAGTAGGCTAGTTAGATCCATCTGCTCATATATTGTGTTCCTGATGACAGACTTCACATGACTGAGACCAAAGTGAACTTCAGCTAAGAACCAAATTATAGATTAAATGTTAGGGTGATGATGGTCACTGTGTACCTGTGTTGGAGCTGTAAACTGGACAGGATCTGGAATATGAGTGGGGCTGAACATTGCCTGTGGAACAGATAATCATATTTTATGTAGGGAGCATTAGTTTATAGACAATTTGAGGACCCTGCAATCAATATGTATTAGACCAGGTTGTGATCTAATATGTAACCACTGGTCCCTCAGATTCAAAAGAAAACCAGCCATATTGACGATATGTGCCGAACTTCACCTCTGCTATGACTCTCCCTGCTATGGCCAGCGAAGTGGCAAGCTAATTATGCTAACGTTAACGCTTGCTGAAAACACATCCCGTTAAAGCATTTTCTAGCCACAACAGACGTCATAGGATACAATATCTGATTTAAAACACTTCTACAATGAGTTTCCTTATGTGTTATCCTCTAAGTTAGCCATAGATATATAACGTTACAGTAAGTTAGAAGCCATGTTAACCAGATAGCTTGAGAAACATCTTGTGTAACTTAACCGTTAACGTTACTATCTCCAAAAAGTTAGCCTACACCGGATTATGCATTCTACCAAATATCATATCATATATCATATATACCGCCCTGTAAACACCCATTTTTAACCATAAATAGTCAATGCAAATCACCTTATGAATGCTGCCCGCATATTAATGAAGCTGGCATCTAATTGTTCGTTCGTAAGCTAAATGCGCCCGGCCAATAAACTAAACACAAGCCATTGGCGTAATCCTCCAGCATTACAATCACGCAGCATTACACACGGGGGTCACCGCAGCATTTATATATTTTTGCAGCAATTATATCGTACACTTTGCCAAAATCACAGCATAAATGAGTGGTATCACTAAAATAAAAGAAATATGTGTTTTCTGCTCCTTATGTGCGCGCGTCTGATATATGCGGGCTCTTTTCCAGCAGCACGAGCGTTCTCCTCTGCTCTACAAAGAGCAGACATATAAAAATGAATAATTTTAATTTAAAACATAAATAGTAGCCTAATTTCCTTTTACCTAACAGACTTGCATTAACTTGCACATGTGTGAGTAAATATTTATTTTAGTTTAATAGGCGAACACATGTTTCTTCATGCCGGTTTTGTTATGAACACCATAATTAGGACTATTATAACGATAACATAGAGAGAAACAATTGTCCAGGAGCTTAATGGCTGTATTTCCACACTTTGACATTTGATGATAAAAATGCACAGTAATTAAGGAAAATATTTCTGCAATTATCTAATGATGGGCTATTTGATACTATCCTGTATTCCATGCAGTCGGGCCATCTCGTGCTCCCGTAGTGGACAATGTGATGGTGAGATAGCGCTGATTAAATATTTAAAATGGATTTTGATTTAAGATTGGATTTTACAAGATGTAAATGAAACAATTATCACTCAGTACAAGCACAAATAACACTGCTGGATTTCATCGTCATGATAACGTGGATCTAACGTTGATATGGAGTGAAATTAAATGTGTGTGTGGCATCAATACTTATTATCGTTCTTGTCACATTTACTTTCTTCAATCTGATTTCAGTTCACTACCTCACCATCTGTGTCGCCAATTCCCCTTAATTGTCTCCAGAATGTGCGTATGCATGGGTCAGAGTTTACTTACAGGTGCGCACATTCTCAAGTTTTTTTTTATAGATCACAACCTTTGCGTGGGAAGTGCCGTACGCATGTTTTCAGCCCCGTTTTGTGCGTACGCACGCTTTATAAATGAGGCCCCAGCTGATTTAATGTGGTTATCTGTGTTTAGAGGGAAATACAATGAAAATCTAAAGCGTTACCAAAGCCTTTTACAAACATCATGTTATTTAACCAATATCGCTCGAGTAGGAGTGTGATAGAGCTCTATATCATCACGGCTGTGATTAGACCAGAGGCACGAGGCCACAGGCCTAAATGACTAACCTTAAAACAAGAGATGCCAGGAAACAACTCTGGAGGCAGTGGAGGATGAAGTAAAATCTAATAAATTAAAGAAAGAACATTAATATGTTACTCGCAATTGTTGACACACAATATTACAGTACAGTCATTACCAAATGTTGAGAATTATGTTATTATGAATATTTAAGACAAATCAAATGTCAAACTCCAAGAATGTGCCAGGCAGTTAAAAAAAATCTTAGGATGCCAATAATCAAGACAAGCAAACAGGGGGAAGTTATTGCATACGTGTGTATCGATATATATGTGCAAAATAACTTTAACTAGATTAATTAAAGATAATGTTTCCCATTTAGGGCTGGGCGATACAACGATAACGATATCTATCAATGATACATCTTTATCAATAACGATTGAAAAATGTCCGATATATTGCTCAAAAGTCGACAATTGGGAATTTACATCATTAAAAGAAGTCTTTGAGAAGTCTTTAGTTGTCTTTGAGGTTAATTAAAACACATACTTACTGTACAAAGGCAAAGACGCTGTGTAAAATGGCTCTGAAAAGAGCCTTTGGGGTGTATGTACAGTAGCTCCTGTTGAGAAAAAGAAGAAACATGAAAAGGAGTCAAATATATTGCAAATGCCTTTGTGAATTAATATGCACTCAGTTTTAATTTATCTTTATTGACAAAAACAGTATGTTAAGAACATGGCAAATCAGAACTGTAGGATGACTTCTAGACTGATCACTTACAAAAATCTGATGAAAATCGATCACTGAAAAAACAGAAAAGACAATTATTCTATTTTGTTTAAATTACAAAGGTTAATAAAGGCTCTATTTTATGAATAGGTGTGTGTCCAAAAAACCACTTACTTCACTTATTATCACTTTACTACTTCATAACCACTTCTTTGTCTGACTGTCTACAGTGGCTGCGCGCTTGTACTAAACTGAGCTCTTTGATTGACAGGTCTACTTTTAACGTTAATTTTAAGCATGTCACTTAGACAAAATCATTAAAAATGCCTTCAGAGTGTAAGGGGTTAATATTATAAAAGGACAGATGTCATTTTTGTGTGGAAAAAACACAGTCCGTCAATTTTATGACTGTTTATTAGTTTAACCTGGCTGTACCGAACGATTCTCCTCAGACTGAAAGAGAAAAATGAGTTCCCCTCATGTCTAAAAATACTGTCAAAAATAACTCACTTAAAATATTTAATACGTGAACATATTAACAGTCAGTTAATAATAACTAACCAAGTCAATAGTTAGTTAATAACTAACCAAGTCTAAAAACACGTAACGTTAAAGGAACTGTATGTAAGATTGTGGCCAAAACTGGTACTGCAATCACTTTCAAATTACTGTAGCGCATCATGAGAGATGTTTTGCGAAGTAATTATGTATCGCAAAAATTCTGTTTTCAGCCGTCTCCATCTTTCAAAGGCATCTCCTATACAAATCCTTGTTTTATTTCGGACTTTGTCACAACGTATTTCGGATTCATAACGAGGTCTTTTAGGTTTCGTAACGTTATACATTTTTTATCCGACACGTTTGTAGCTGCAGCTGTGGTAACTAGAGCAGAGCTGGCAACCCGGATGCCGAAACACTACTGACTTCGTGATTGGTAGATAGGTGGAGGGTGGCGCATCAGGCCAAAACAAAACATGACAACATCAACATCAGTTGAGGGCTGCAACTTCACTTTTAAATGACAATATGGCCGGACTACTGTTGTCAGTGATATAAGTATTTGAAATGAACATGATTTCTTAATGTCTAGTGACATACCAGGGCCATTTTATGATTAATTGAAATACATTTCTTACATACGGTTCCTTTAATCCTCCGGCGCCAATTTCTGTCATCCGTTTATCGAAAATATTTCTCAGAAAACTCAATGTTTTTCTAACAAAATATTTTTCAATAAAAAAATAAGTACACAAAACAAAATAAACACAAACTGGCCTGAAAATTGTGTGTTTGAAATGGATAAACATGATCACAAGAGAGTCCGTACTACCGAGGCGATGCTTCTGTGTAGACTTGATCACGCGCATAAAAACGTGCACGCGCCACCTAAACGCCCCCTTGGTTAAAAAAAATGGCAATATTTACTTTTGTAAATCACACTTGAATTTGGTCAATGTTTCATTTGCAAATTCTACTCAAAAGAGATGCAGTAGATTTTGGCCTGCGCTTTAAAATTCATTTATAAAAAGATAACATTAAACCTAAACAAAATTTCTCACAAAAAATACGTGATGTTTACGTTTTTTGAATCAGAACTCATTTTGTCGTTTTAATTGCATACGTTTTTATATCTTTTTTTCTGAACCTGTTTTGGACGTCTCATGTTTGTTGGGTATTATCATCATATAAATTGTGGCATACGGATTTTGCACAAGCTCAACATACCTTCGCGCTTACACTGCTGGCTTGATGTGGACCAACGGTTGCGTAGATCTAGTAGGCAGCAGCATTTGTGGAAAAAAAAAAAGAAAAAAAAAGAAGCGGGATCGGAAAAATGTTTCCTCACGGTTCCTCCGCCGATCTCCGGAGTGTGCATGAATTGGAGTGGCTGTAGACTCATCCCGCCGATGGTTTACCCACCTACGTTTTTTTGGTGTGCAGGGGAAAAACCCCTTCCGATACTTTGCCGCTGGTGCCCTCCAATTGCCAACATAGGTAAGACTGAACGTGCTGTCTGGGGTTGTGTGTGAGAAAAAAAATCACAGGAGAGGTTAATTACTTTTGGAGTATGGCTCCATTTATCATCAAAACAAAAATAAATTAAAGATTAGGTGGGTGAGGGTGCGGGTGATCCTCGCTCCGATGCGGGACAACAGGTCCTCAAACTGGGCGCGGGACAGGTGGAAGTACCGCTGAAAGCGGCCGTCATCCAAGCGCAGCTCCTGGAGCAAATGGTGAAACTCGCCAAACTGGGTATGCCTCCGGAGGGTCTGGTGGACCCAAGTACAGCGACGATGACCCCTACGCCGCTGTTCTGCTCTCCAGAGCAAATACAGAGCGGTAACTCTCTCAATGAATGCTAGATCAACATCAGCCATCTTGCAAACAGACAACACTTAGCACTTGCCCCTACCACAAGAAGCGGATTTCGCCTCAGACGCGCGTCAATTTCGCTTCATACTTTTGCTCTGGACGCGCGAATGGATTCAAAATGTTCAAGCGTCCAACTAGATGCGGTAGACGCAAATTTGACGCTCTATTCGCTTTTGGCGTGAATACAGCATAAGAATACTAGTGGAGAGAGCCATCAGAAGAATAAAGGAATATCACATAATAATTCCTCTTACTCTTTCAGGTTCTGTAAATCAGCTATGGACAACCTGCTGTTTAATGTCCTATTTTCAAGGCCTACTGGATGTAAAAGACCACATATGTGTGTGACCAAGTGTGCCGCACAAGCCCTGAAAAGTAAAGCCAAAGCGTCTCGATCGAGAAGGCAAATGTCATAAGGGAGAGCCTTAGCAGGCTTCATGAGGTTGGTGTTAAAGTTGTCTCACTTGCATATGATGCCCCCACAAGCAACTTGAGCATGATAAGGGAACTTGGTGCTGACCTAAATATCAACAACATGAAGCCCTACTTTTTGCATCCTGAGGGCCCAGCACATAAAGTACATGTGTTCTTGGATGCATGCCACATGCTAAAGCTTCTTCGGAATGCCTTTGCATCTTCACTGGAATTTGAGACAGAAGATGGAAGGAAGATTAAGTGGAAGTACTTTGAAGCCCTCAATGAACTTCAGGAGAAAGAAGGTCTGAGACTTAGAAACAGGCTAAAGATGGCTCATATACAGTGGAGGAAGCAAAAAATGAAAATTTACCTGGCAGCACAGCTCTTCAGCAGCAGTGTGGCAGATGCCATGAAGTTCTGTGAGCAAGGCTGGAAGTTAGAGGAGTTCAAGGGTTGTGGTGCAACTGTGCAGTTTGTGCACACTGTAGATGCAGCTTTTGATGTACTGAACAGCCGTAATCCTCTCGGAAAAGGTTTCAAAGCCCCAATCAAGCCAACAACTAAAGACCGGGTTGAGACCATTTTGAAGCAGACAAACACTCTACTCCATGGGTTGAAGGTTCAGCAGTACAACAAGATGGTGCCACTTTACACAACAAAAAAGAAGACTGCCATATATGGCTTTATTGCTAATGGCAGAAGTGCACTCAACATCTACCATGATCTTGTTGAGAGGGCCAATGCACCATGCAGATATCTTCTGACCTACAAACTTAGTCAGGACCACTTGGAGCTCTTCTTTTCCGCCATAAGAGCAAGGGGTGGGCACAATGACAACCCCAATGCTAGGCAGTTCAGGGGATCATACAAACGCCTACTTGTGAGGCACCAAGTGAAAACAGGCACAGGCAACTGTTTGCTTCGAGACAACACTTACATTCTCAACTCAACACCTGCAGCTGTAAATGTTGCCCGCAGAATGGAAGTGCAGTTAGTGGAAGTGGGTGTGCCTGAAGATGACACCATTCCTGACCTCCCAGATGTATGCAGTCTTTCTGAATACAAAGAGGCAGCGATCAGCCACATCACAGGATTTGTGGTTAAGAAGATGAAAGAGAAAATCACCTGCTTGCCTTGCTCACAGGCATTGACAACTGATGGTGCTACACATGATTTCATTCATCTAAAAGACTGAGGCGGTCTGCAGAAACCATCACCAGGCATGGTGTCTGTGTGTCTGGCCACAGAGAAATGCATTCAGAGGAGGATCAAAGGTTGCAATCAGGTTCTTGCAGATTGTGGCGATAAAGATATTTTCCCATATCTCCACAACCATATGTTTGATTCATGTGTTGAAGTGAACCACATTCATGTTCTGGTGAAGATGGCCTCCTTGTGGTATTGCAAAGTCAGATTTAATCACTTTGCAAGAAGGAAAACTGAAATGGCAAAATCTGGCAAGATGGTTTGCAGACAGCTGACTAAATTGATCCATTTTTATGGTGAGTAATTTCAGTATATTTGTCGCAGGTTACCACCTATCAAATTTCTCTGAAGCATCGAATCGACTGATCCTCCTGAAGTTCTGAGTTCTGAAGTTCACCTGAGACCCGCAGTGACGGATTATTTGACAGCTGCTGTGAGACTCTAAAATGGAGAGTGACTCACAGGGTTGCAAGACGACGTAAAGTACATGCATCTGATGAGTTTTATCGAGTTGATGTCAATAGCGCGCGCTCTCTGTAGGCATATTCATATTTTATATGAATGTGGAAAATATTTTATATGTTCCACATATTTTATATGTTCTGCTATGTGGAAAAAATCCAGCAAAATGCGCCGGCGTGTTTGTCGACCCCAGAGGATTAACTTTAGCCTAACCATAAATTGTGATTATATATATGATCACTCATATCAAGACGCCGCTGCGGTGGTGGAGTCCATGCAGGAGGAGCAGTGTTTGGCACTGCGTCGCTTTTCAGCGCGAGCTGTGTGGAGAAGCCCATTTCCACCTCTATTGCGTTGGAGAAGCAATCCCGCGTAAAATTCAGGTTGCAAACTTGAGCTCCACTAGTGCCTAATTTCCAAGTCTGCTGGAAAGCTATGCAGTCCAGCAGTGCTGTTGCAACCAGCAACACTACACCTACGTACCCTTCTGACCACTGTACTAAATACAGATAAGTCTACGCTAACTTGAAGCTATCCTAACTGATGCAATACTATGCGTGGTAGCTCGTACCAAGGGAGGGCGTGGTGAGCTGGAACCTGCTTACGTCACGCAGCACTGCAAACATCCAATAGGAACATCCAATAGCCCGTGACAACATGGAGGACTCACCAAATGTGTAGTTCTCATCCATATCGTTTATGTGATTCTTTGCCTTAATATTGGAGTATCTGTTTGTAAATGAACAACTGGAAAAAAAAAAGGCCACACAATGTATTGTAATTTAAACCTGTAATAGGTGTAGTTAGAAAGTAATAAGTTACACATAGACAAGATGGACAGGTCAATACTGATTAAATAATTATAAAAATGTCATCAACTCCTATGTTTCCTTATCCTAGTTGATCTGAGACAAGAACACCTTCATTCCAGGAGTAATGTATGCTCTCTTTGACAGACAGAAGACAATAAAACCTCATGTAATGTAAGGTGGAGGTCTTTATGTTGAGGCAGTACATTTACACTGGAATAAAAAATAAAGAGACTTAAAAGTTCAAATATATATGTGGCAGAGCGGGTTAGATCCTGCTCTATTATTGGTGGTTGTCACATGAGTGATAGATGTGACAGCCTATTGGCCGCCGTCCCTGGCCTATTTAAAGACTGTTTATGCTGTTTATGTGTTTTGTTGTATGCTTTCCACGCTACAACCATTTGCTCCGTTCACCGCTGCATGTGCCGAGGTTGTGTACGTGGGCTCATATTACTATTGGCTGCGGATGTGCTAATTTGTATTTCTTTACTTTGTTTTTGTTTTAGCTTGGTGATTATTTTGTAATTTATTAAGTTGCAACTTTGTTGCTCTGTGATTTGTTATTTTGTTTTGTTATAAGTTAGTGCTCCCTTTGTGGTGAGGGTTTTGCATCACCAACCATTCAGAATTTTTGTTGTTGTTGTTGTTTGTGTCTAGTGTCATTCGTTCAGTGTATTCATTCATCTTTTTTTTGTTTGTTTATTTTAGGCTGATGGACCCTGGGTTGGGAGGCTAGCTTTTCTTGCCTTTTGGTGGTGGTATTTCAAGCACTGAGTGTGGTTTGCCGCTTATAATTGCTTACACCCTTACAGGGCGTGTGTGCGTATGCGTGTGGCTTTTGGATATGATACCTAGCTAGCCTACCCCACTACAGGTAAGCCTCAGCCATTTTAATAATTACATTTATTTTATTGTGTGTGTTGATGATCAGTGCTGTACTAGTCATTTGAGTGACCTTCTGCCTTGCAGTAACCTGAAAGTTTTATCTATTGATGTGAACCTAATAAACAAACTTTTGTACTGATATCCACGTCTCTTTGCCCTCCATGGTAATGAATCTGTGTGCACTATTTCCATTGGGTAGTGGTGGTGTAGTCGGCTTGTCATATTAAATTACCATTACACAATTTGGTATTTGTCAACTGTTTACCCCCATCACCACGCTACATATACAGTATTTATTTATACAAAATTAAGAAACAACCACATACAAACTCCTGACTACATTCACCGTGGGGAAAAAATTGAGGAAGTCAAGTATCAGGTGGAATGGCTGGGGGCAAGGGATTTAGAGAAGGAGGAAGAGGAAGGGAGAGGAAGAGCTGTGACAGAACAGTGTGATGGCTACCCTTTGTACATTAACAAAAGAGTGCACATTAATCATCACATAAAGTATAAAAATCCTGGTCTACTTGCTGGGAAATCCAAATCCAGCATCACCCTACTGGATCTGGTCTTTCAGACACAGGGCAATATTTTTTTTAAAACATATAATTTTCCCAGAGGGGTGAAATGCACTCCATCATGCAAAAATTGTCCAGGATCTCTATGCTTTATCTGAGGATGATGTACAATCTTTCCACCAAGAGTACAAACAAAGGACGACATCACACTGTTAACAAAGCGCCGGGCTTTGTCAATTTTCTTGGGTTGAGAAGACCTCCACCGGCATCTTTGGGTGATGGCAGAGAAGATGATTTTCATCTGAGGGAACTGCCGATGGAGGTCTTGCAAGTCCTGCTTGATCCCTGCAACAAGCTTCACGCTTTTGATGGTCCCAAGGTCATTGCTGCCACAGTGGACCAACAGGACATCTGGCACAGCTCTTCCTCGAAGGCACTGATGGAAGAAGGAGAGGAGATTTCTCCAAACCATGCCACCCCAGCCAAACCGGACCTGGGCATTCAGACCAAGATTGGTCCCAATGGTCTCCCTTGCATGTTTTTCCCCACGGCGAATCCCCAATAATGTATATTTTGGGCCCTGTTGATTGTAAAACAAAAGAAAACAACATTACCTTTAAAAAAAGGATAAGGTGTAATATTAAATGTAACTTAAATTATATTAAATGTTTCAATATTTTACCAAATATAATTATTTTAACTGGATTGAAATTTCAGTGTATTTAGATCATTCTCAAATTATTCTCATTAAAAATCTCATGGTGAAATCACAATACAAGATTTTATTTCTAGATATTTCCATGTAATTTTGACTTACTCTTGGCCGCTGTGGAGATGAATGATACCTGTGAGGAGGATGTTGGGTCTCTTGATGCCATTTTATGTCTAAAATGAGGATAACAAAAAAATAAGACAATGACTAACAATCCATTTCAAATATAGGCTATTGCTTCTGTATCAGAAAGCAGAGGTGTGTTGCATTAATAAATAGTTGCTAACATATTGAATGCATGTTAACAATAAATTATAGGATGCTAACCTAGCTAAAACAGACTGCATGAACTAAATATGAAGTTGATTTAGCTCTCCACCAAATTGTGATAGTTGTTTAATTGTAGTAATATGAGTACTCGTATTTTGCAGAATAGAATATATTAATGTGTTACTTTTTAAATATGACTATGTGGTTAGTAGTTGTATTTACCTTATTTTAACGAGGTACTGCAATCAGCAGACATCAAAATTGGAGCAGACAGAGGTCACTTAATAAAGTGCAGGGGCGAGTGCTTGCGTTTGATTCTGCGAGAGTGAGGGCAGGGGCTTCATTTCGCGGCTTTACTTCCTGCTCACTACTGCGCAGACTCAAGTCCCAAGATGTCAGCGCCATATCGGGACACTGGCGGCTTCACTTCTCACCAATGGAAGAGATCGAAGGGGCGTCGTCCATCTTTTTTTTAATAAAGAATAAAAAACATTTAGGCCCGGTTTCACAGACATGGCTTAAGCCTAGTCCCAGACTAAACTGCCCACTTGAGCTGTCTTAACTCAAAGTGACTTGCACAGATATATATTAAAATAGTCAAAGATTTAGCCTGTTCTGGATTAAACAAAGCCGATTGCAAGAGGAAGGATTATAGCTAGTCTATGACTAAATTGAATCTTAAATTAATCCTTCAAAGAGGCAGGTTTAACTCCTGCTTAGTACTGTTTGTGAGGGAGCATGGCATATTTGGAATATCTAAATGAAAACCAACATGCACAACAGAGGCCAGCCAGAGTACTTGTGGATAGGAGTGATCCATTACATTACTTTGATGACACAGCTTTTCAAGACCGCTTTCGTATGTCCAAGGAAAATGCAGTGGAGATAATATCTTTGCTTGAGCCTAGACTTTCCTGTCTGTCTCTGAGAGGAAGGCCTTTACCCATTTCTCTCCAAGTTCTGCTCACACTGAGGTTTTTTGCGTCCGGGACCTTTCACCGTGAAACTGGTGATTTGTGTGGTGCCAGTGAAGCAACTGTGTGTAGAATAGTTCACAAAGTCAGCAGAGCCATTTGTGAACTGAGGAGTCTTTACATAAAGTTTCCTGATGCTGCTGACCAAGCCAAATATAAAGTGCAATTCTATGAATATGGGCACTTCCCAGGTGTCATTGGCTGTATAGATGGATGTCATGTTCCTGTCAAGTGTCCATCAACCCCTGATGCTGAGGAGTACAGGAACCGTAAGAACTGGTTTTCTATCAACGTTCAGGGTGTATGCAAACCTAATTTAGAGTTTTCAAACATTGTTGCGCGCTGGAAAGGTTCAACTCACGATTCAAGGATTTTTGTCATCTCTTCATTATGTGCTCAGTTTCAGAGTGGACAGTATAGTGGACTTCTACTTGGTGACAGTGGATATGGTCAGAGTAACTTTTTATTCACTCCATACATAAATCCCACAACAGCTGAGCAGCAAAGATACAACAGAGCTCATATCCGAACAAGAGGCATGGTTGAACGCATGTTTGGAATATGGAAAAATCGATTCCAGTGTTTACGTAATACACTTCGCTTCAGGCCAAGCAGATGCTGCAAGGTCATCATTGCTTCAGCGGTGCTGCACAACTACCTGAAGCAGCGCTGCTGTCCTGATCCTCCAATGGAAGATGACGATGAAGCAGATGTGCCCATGACTGAGGCAGCCAGTGACCAACGAGGACTTGCACACAGAGTTGCTTTCACATTGCAGCACTTCAGCTAGATGAGATGTATTTCAATATGGAATGTATTCATTATGCCTTATTTTGCCTTGATAATTTTTGTTCTGTACAAAATTAAAATAGTGTGCAGCAAAATTAAAAAAAAATTACTAAACCAATACTGGTTGAAAATGTAGTTTGTGGTTGTTTAAATACACTCAGTCATGAATATCTAAATGACAAAAGGTTTATTTTTGTTTTTATTGTTTATACATCATATTGTTCACCATGGCTGGTAATCACAATTGCCTCCTTACTGTATCGTTTTTGGATCATACCTCTTTCTTCCAACTTCATATCAATTCAACCTGTAGAATTCTCATTTTCATTTCATGTTCTTCCTTCAGATATTTCATTTTTTCCTCATGAAATTCTCTGGCTAACTTTTCATGGATGGTCATCTTGCTTGTTCTCTGCTGAAAGGTGGTGGCAGCATCTTTTCTCAGGGATGCAGGAGCAGATGTGGAAGGCACACACTCACTGTGCTCTGGCTTTTCCAACCCGTTCAGATTCCTTTCTTCTGTGGGGAGAAACAGAGGCACAAATAAATTCACATGATCCTTACAATGAAAGAGGAATAAAAATTGACAGAGTGGAATATATGTACCAAAGGAAGAAATCAATTTCTTTCTAACATACCATTTGTGCTCAGATCTTCATCTGAACTGTTCAAGTGATCATCATCTGGTATACCATCCAGAGGTTGCTGGTGCTGTATTATTCCAGACAGCAAGTCACTCAATTCATCAGTTTTGTCTTTATTTGGTGGTCCACCACCAGTAGTAAATCGCTGTCTTCTGATCTCTGCATTCTGTCGTTTTAAAGCCAGTTTAAGGTTCTTCCACAGAGTCTATACAGGCAAAAATCATTCATTATAAATTGTCCCAAAAATATGAATATGAGAAATGAGCAATGATAATAATGAAGAAATCTCACCTGAAGTTGTTGTATTGTTCTTGTGGTTGCATTTTCATTTGCATTAAATTCATTGCAAATTGCATTCCAAGCACTCCTTTTCTTTTGCTCACTAGCAGTAGTGTGGATTTTACTTTCAATAACTGGATGGTTGGTCAAAATTTGTTTCAGTAGTGTTTTTTCATACTCACTGAAGTTTTTGGAACGAATTCTTTTTGCATCTGCCATTGCTTTGTGTCAAAATGTACACCGATAATAATGTTTTCTGGTCCATTCCAGGTTTTTATGAGCACCATCAGCCCAACGGCATGTGCTTATACTCAACTTAATCAGGCCTATCCCAGGTGTTTTCATTTAAGCTTACTTAATTTACTCCAGGACTCTGTAGTCTCAGACTAACTAAGCTTATTTTAAGCCACGTTCATGAAAGGTACTTAAATGCCCCAGTTTAACTAGTACACATTAAGGCCTACTCCTGGCTTATGCTAAGCCATGTCTGTGAAACCGGGCCTTAAAATCAGTTGTAGTGGTAGATGTAGTGGTAGATGTATTTTATTATCATGACTGCGGAGATGCTGCTATTAATAATACAAAAAATTATAATTAAATGCCAAATAATGTCAGTGTATCTACAGCAGTAAAATGCAACATACATGTTATGCTTACTAATGCAGCAGTAATACTCATCCAGAAACATCAGATAGTAATACTCATCCAGAAACATCAGATATAATACACTGACAGAGAACATTTTAGGAGAATGTATATGTTTGAAACTTTGTAAATATTGCTGACAATACACACACTGTTTACTCTGTAGGATTTTGAATACAGTATTTATTCCTATTTTTAATGGTGTTACCCTAGTGAAAAAATATATACTTAAATGTATTTGAAATACATTTATTTTGTCCTATGTATACTAGTGGAACTATTCCAAGTATACTTAAGGGACACTTTAAAAAATCTTGCATTTAAAGGGATAATACAATCTTTTAAACATCTTTTTCCCTTATAATTTTATGGACAGGCAATGACAAAACATGAATTCAAGCGTAGCTGACACATCTGCTTTCAGAATGAATTCTCTGATTGCTCTCTTGTGTTCTTCTCAATGATGTATGATAATTCATGAGTGACCACCAAACTCTCAATATGATAAAACTGAGGATAACTGGGAACAAAATGTAGGTGTCTTTCTAATTTATAGCCATGTAATGGAACTTGTGGGAATAAGGGGGCTTCAGGATGCTTACAAAGTTCTCGAGATACAACTTGTGGGCACTAGACCAAATTTCGAAACTATGTTTGAGAACACACAAGATCTTGCAAATACCCGGCTGTGGTCTAAGGCCTCTCAAGTGGTCTCCAACGGAGAGCACTGCTGGGTCAGGAAGACGTCCTGAAAATACATGTTCAAAAGAAGTGTCATTACTGTTGACTGACTAGAGCGTAGAGTTGACACCACTTTGTCATGATTTTGGCTTCCGCACCACAAGTTCATCCGCGGATTCTGGAAAAATGCCCTGGAGCACATTTTTGTTTTACACAAAACAAAGTTTCAAGTTCAACAAATATAACATTAATACACAAATCAAATTCTATGTGTTAAATTGTTTAAGTTAAAAGTGCCACTGTTTTAACTGAAATTAACTTGTGATACTTCTTTCAGGATTCTTTGTTGAATAAAAAGTAAAAAAAGAACAGCATTTATTTAAAATAGAAATCTACACTATACGTAGAATCCACACAGAATATACAATACCATTCAAAAGTTTGGGGTCAGTAACTTTTTCTTTCTGTTTTTTAAAGAAATTAATACTTTTATTCAGCAAGAATGTAATAAATTGATAAAAAAAAGTGATAGAAATATTTTCTAACAATATAAATCTTTACTATTTTGAATAAACGCTGTTATTTTTTAAACTTTTTATTCATCAATGAATCCTGAAAAAAGTATGACAGTTTCCAAAAAAAAAATATATATATATAAGTAAGCACAACGGTTTCCAACATTGATAATAAATGAGTATCAAATCAGCATAGTAGAATGATTTCTGAAGGATCATGTGACACTGAAGACTGGAGTAATGGCAGATGAAAATTCAACTTTGCATCACAGAAATAAAGTATATTTAGAAGTATATTAAAATACAAAACCATTATTTTAAATTGTAATAATATTTCACAATACTGTTTTTTTTCTGTATTTTTGATTAAATAAATCCAGACTTCATGCATAAGAGACTCCTTTCAAAACAGTAATGTTTCCTAACTTTTGGCAGGTTCTGTATGTCATTGCCATTGTTTAGTCTCAAGAAGCACCCCAGTAATGTTTTTTTTTTTTTTTTTTTCATAAGGCACGTTTATAAAAGCTACTTAAATGTCCTAATTGAACTAAGGCCTAATCCTGGCTTAATCTAAGGCCTGTCTGTAAAACCGAGCCTTGCAGTACCATGTAAGCATCTATAGGAATGGGGTATATATAGGAGAACTGATACTCTGTGCAGAGCAACATCTACTCTATAATAAAGTCTTAGATGTTCTTTTTCTTTTAGACATCTCTGGTAAAAAAAAAAAAAATATATATATATATATATATATATATATATATATATATATATATATATATTTAACATAAGAATATTACGGTCAAGAAACAAGACGAAGAGAATGGAACAGGAAAAAAAAACTGCAACAACAGTGGGAACAAAATGAACTTGAACCTGAAGGTCTGGAACTACACCCTATTCGCTACAGAGTGAGCGTTTAGAAGATGTTTTTCAATTATGAAGTTATGTCTGAAACTATAGTGGAGAGCTTAATGTGTTAATATACATTCTGAATGTTTTCCTCGATAGCACAGAGAAAAGGGGATCATTTGACCAACTTTTAAAACAGAGTGAAATGGAGATGTCTGACTTTGTCCGCATAAACAATGATCACGTAAGAATTATGATTTATGTTGACAGATGTTACTGGATTATTTGATTTACAGCTTTTCTCAAATTATTTGACACATTCCTTAAACTAAATGTACTGCTTAGAATACAATTAAACAGATCCAGAAGATATCAATGTTATGACCTTTGACAACATGATGTGCATGCAACAAGTGCATTTTATATTATATGACTACTGAAGATATTTGTGTTCATTGTTTTGAAATTAGCATTGATTGAAGCAGTTGGAAATTGTGTAGTTTTTTTTAAGAACATAGTATAAGTTAACTCAGTTTATTTGTTCAAAACATGGTGGGATGGATTTGTTTGTTTAAAGCATTGATATATATATAGGACACGGTCCATGTCCTGGTTAAAACTGCTTATTTCTCTCAATTTAAACATTCTTAGAAACATTGCTCTAGTGGTTTTTGGATATTTTGATCCAAAAATCTTACATTATGTGCCTTTAAATGCTGGACTTTGTAAAGTTGACTTTGTATTGTATAGACTCAGAAGGCTCTGCAAGTGCAGCAACACATCTTGGAGGCTCTGAAAACAGAACTATCACTGCATGATGATAGTGTTATTCATCAATGGGTTTCAGATGTACAGCAATTGGTATTATTTTGATTTGCTTTGTTAATATTCTTATTCTTGGCAGGTAATATATAAAGTTGCTTTTATGCATTTCTGTTGTGTAGAAAGTGATTGAAATGGGAGTGGTGATATGAGAATGTAAAAAGAAGAAATAGAGGGATCAAAAGCCGCACACAGTGTCTGAACAGTCAGCCAGATGAAACAGGGAACTTACCATGTTTTTTTTTTTTTTACCATGTAATTATTATGTCATTGGGTGCCACATTCATTTATTTTTTGTAGCTAAGAGAGTGCAGTAATGCCTAACACCATGTCCTAACAAGACGCGATGTGATAAGATTCCAGCGACAAGCAATTTGCCTGTCCACACCAGAAGTGACGCAACTACGAGATGATTCAAAATCAATCAAAACCCACAGCCAATCAGAGCAGCGTGTGGACGGGCTCTCGCGGCTAGTGCACACCCAGCAAACACATTTACGTTGTGGCAACGTCTGTGGTATGTAGCATTTCTGCTATGGCATAGTAGCTGTCCACGTGCTCGCAACATTGTAACAACGTAGAATTGTAAGACATGACAAGGCTGTAGCAACGTTGTTGCGCGACATTCAGCAACTGAGAGATGGCGTTCTGACAAATATTTTTTTTAAATGCTATATAGGCCTATAGATATCCCCCAATTAGCATTTTAGCCATTTTATGTTTTGAGGTTAATTTTGAATTAGTCAGATGTTAGATAATTATATACTTTTTAAATATTGTTTATCCTTATTATTATTATTATTATTATTAATAATGGGGCTATCAGTAAATTAGCCTAATTATAATCAACACCTGCAAGTGTACACTTTGAAGAGTAAAAATGACAAAGTTACGTTAATTCAACTTTATTAAAAACTGCATATATGGTAGTCAAATTGCACTTGCATACATTTGTGAAAAAAAAAAAAAAAACTAAATAAACGAATATACATATTTATTTTAAGTGTAATAAATAAAACATAAAAAGCAAAGATCAGAACATTTAATGAACAAAGCTATGCTCAGAGCCGATCAGCCCTTTACGCACAATACGCAAGTTGCGTAGGGCCCCGCAAATTACCCTTTATTAATCCTTATTAATCCTCCACCTCGTGTCAAAGCGCGTCAATCAAAGTTTAAAACATCGATGAGAAAATGAAGCCGAAAAAAACACCATGAGAGTGAATTGCGGGAACAGCTATCAGGTAAACCATTGCATGTTAACACATGCGTTCATATGCGCGTGCACGAAATGAAACGCGCACTTTCCAGCAAAACATCTGTGGGGACCAGTACTATATGAGCGTGATGGCACTTCTCATTATAGGCGCACATACTTTTAAAACAAGACAATGATTGTAGTCTCCAAATCAGTTTAGTTACAACTCTGCAATAACACAAGATGGAAAGCATTGACATTGACTATTGATTTATAAGCTATATTGCATTTAAAATGTTAATTGGCTGGACATACTGGTTAATATGGATGCACACCCTTCAATAAATAATAACCATCAAGTATCAAGTATTGCTTTTATCATTTAAAACGCAGCTATGGCAAGTCATTTTAGCTTTTATTCATTCACAGGATGCATTTTTGATATCAATAATAAAAATTTTACAATTTAAAATGTGAATTCTTGATATTAAGAATGTACTTTTTCTGGTAACAATGTCTATTTCTGATATCAGGAATTTCATTTTCATTAGTACTAGTAAAAGGAGGGAAGATTGTAGTGGGAGCACTGGGGTGTCAGGTGTGACTGTGTGGCAATGGCAAATGGTTTACATGGCTAATGGGTCAGGTAGGAGGGCCCCTTAACAGAATTTTGCTTAGGGCCCCAGGGAGGTCAGGATCGGCTCTGGCTATGCTCACCACTATACCACCAACGCAGGCAGTGGGTTCTGTACATGTACATCTGGAACCGATTCTGGAATAGCAGGGGTGGGAAAGGGGAAAATATACCTCTTGATCTGCACCTCGAGCACCTCAACAACTTTCTTAAATCATTTTTGAGGAACAAAGGCACTAACCTTAGGTGTATTAAAACCCCTGATGGACACAGCAGACAGAGAGCTGCAGCTATCCCAGCCTAGTGGCATCCACCATGCAGCTGATCTCAAAAACAACATTTTAACTGTAGGGGAGAGCGGGGTAAGTTGTCACACGGGTAAGTTGTCACACTGTCCATAACTCCAACACTAGAGGCTCTATCTCAAAAATCAAATAGCCACTTTATGTGACTTCTTCTTCTATAGTCAACTTCCTGTTCACATGTGGTCAAGATCACTGTAATCTGAGGTTAGCACAATTTTCTTATTTTTCTGCTTAAAAAGTAAAAAAAAATCACTTTACATTTTATGCAATACAACTTTGTTAGCTATGAATGTTTAAAATGTTTATTTTGCACAAAATAGAGGAGACAGTAACGTGTCTTTTGGTACTTTAGCTAAAGTGATATGTTGAGCTAAACTTGAGATTTAGCCAACATTAGCTCACATGTCAATATGGGGCAAGTTGTCTCAATGACTTTGGGGCAAGTCGTCACATGTGACAACTTGCCCTGTACAAATAAACACAGCCCCAGCACCAACCCTGTCCTGCCTAGCACGCCCAGTTATGCTTCTGCTATCACCAGCTCACCCTTACCCAGCAATGCTATTGCTGACAGTGGGCTACCAACTCCAGTGGACATCCGGCCATATCCAAAAGATGGCCCCCGAAAACCAGCCAGCAAAGGAAGAAAACGACGCAAATCAGCAATACTTACTGACACGCCAGTGAAGCAGCAACTAGAAATAGAAAAGAATAAGTCTCAATCTAGCAAAAAGCTGTTTCAAAAGAAAGGGAAGCAGAAATCTGGACCTATGAAAAACAAGACAGCTACATTTACATTTAGTCATTTAGCAGACGCTTTTGTCCAAAGCGACTTACAAATTAGGACTAATTTAAGCGAGTCATTGTGAAGAGGCAAAAAAAACAACATAAGAAGTGCTCAAAATACGAAATTCAGGCATTGTTCAGAGTAGCATATGCGTAAAATTTGTAAAATGCAACCATTGGGCCCATGATGCTTGCACCTCAGGCCAGGCAATTTATGTGTGTCAGAATTGTGACTCTGGAGATGAGTCCGATTAGTCAGATACAGGGCATCTGTTTTGTTCAGAGGTTAAGTTAAGCAGGTTATCTGCAGCATTCCATTCAGTTATCAGGATCTATGTGCAAGCCATAGAACGTTTGAGTTTAAAGTTCAAAGTAAAGTGGTTTTGCCACTTAATTGAAATGTGCATTATTTGGATTGAAATAATTGTTTTTCCAGGTTCTCCAGGCATGGATGTTTATATTTCCAGGTCTGTTTTGAGTTTAAAAGTTAAAATCAATATTCACAATTAAGTAGTTGTGTTCTTATTTTTTAGATAATCTAGTGTGACAACTTACCCGCCCTAGTGTGACAACTTACCCGCCGATGGGGCAAATTGTCACAAGTGCACACTCGCTATTCAACAGTCTACAACTCCGTAATGAGATAAGATATGAAGATGTTATGAATACAACATATGTGCCCAAGACTTCCTTCTTTCATTTGGTATGAGATTTATACCATTTTGATGTATGGTGCTCAGTAAATGTTAGACAGTGTGAAAAGTGTGACAACATACCCCGCTCTCCCCTACTTGAGGTATTTAGGAAGACAGAAGTTTTCAACCACCAACCAGGAAGACATTCTTCTGTATTCCCTAACTTTAACAGAAACATTCTGTCCAAGCTAAATTATAAGGACTTATGGCAATGGATACGTTCCAGGCTGAAAGACTGGAGGGCTGTAGCACTTTAATCAGTGACTTGCCTGGCTCGTAATGGTCCGCGTGCGTAAGACCGCAGTTCTCGCGCGAGACTGAAATTGTTATTAAAAATGATAGCCTGCAAGAAGCTTGCGATCCAAATTGTCTGTGCACTGATTTGCAGCGGAAAGGAGAAAAAGAAAAACATATTATGCATGAGGAAATGGCTGGGAAGACAAGGGGAGCAAGGACTGTGTGTTCTGCAAAGAGAGTTGGGGGTAAATAAATAATTTTGCAATGTGCTGCTGTTGCTGCTGGTCAAGCAAATGTTTGTGCTTTGTTTCTGTTTGATATAATTGTAAATATATCTATTAAAATACTGATATTGTGGCCTATAACTCCTCCCCGAACTCCCTGCTGCTCTGTATCTGGCTCTCTCATTGGCTGTCGGTCATCGCCGATGTAGTTTTCAGTCAGAACACTTTTCACACATCAGGATTTTGAATCGCCGACAGGTCCAGATATTCAGCATGCCAAATATCTCACGGGCGTCTGCGACTCGTCGGCGATTCTCTCAGATCGCGTCTTTGCTCATTCATACTGCGTGATTGTTACTCGCGTGAACGAGCACTGATTTGCCTGTGATTTCGGGCATTTGTCTGCGATTTCTCAAAACCTGTCAGCGAGCCAAAATCGGGGCTAAAATCGTGCAGTCTGAACTCTGCATTATTTGCACACAGGTACGTTTTTTTAGAAAAGCACACATTTCAACCAAACACACATTTAAAACAATATGTACAGCTGCTACTGACATGCCCCCTTAGTGAATCTTCAACAACAGCATCATCATCATCATTGTCAAAGTAGTTACTGTAATAGAGATCTGGGTCAGTTAAATACCTCCCTGAATCATATTACAAATCCACATCAAAATCCCCAAAAACATCACTAATGATAATTAAAATCTCCTTTGCATGGTCCAATTTAAAACACAGGAAGGTTAGCAATAATGTATGACAGGTCAAATATGTATTGACAATGGTTCAACACTGCATCCACCAGTTGCTGACTGAATCCAGTGCAAGCTGCATGTGAGGTGTACAGTCGATTAGAGGAACTGATTAAACTACCCCTGTAGTCATTCAGCAAATCTGCAATCAAAGATTTGTCATTTGCGTCCACATGCCTAGATCTCTGATTAATTGGTTCATCTCCAATCAGTTCATAATTTGGCGTGGGTTCTGTACATGTGCCAGATGAACAAGAGCAAACAGTCTGACAGTATGTACAACAGAAATGGCGAGGCTCAAAATGTGCAGAGAGATTTCCTAAAACATGCGTTTTTTCCAACTCTTCATCCACCTTGGAACTGTCCGGTGTTGTATGTAGAGGATGGCATGTGATGGCTGACCATGCCTTCCAGCCCTGCCCACCTGTTGTACAATTGGTCCCCTGCAGCCCCGTACATTACTACATGTGAAACACTAGGGAAATTCAACGCCATCCCCAAAGCTGTAGTTGCAACAACTACCCGGCACTTCCCTTCCCCCCTCAGTGAAGCCAACACTCTCTCCTTGTTTTTGGGGAGGGTTTTGCTGTGGAACATGCCAATCAGGAGGTTGTCACTTCTACAGTCCAGATCACAGCCTGCCCAGGCATGTCCTTGCAGTTCCGCCTTTAAGTATGAGAAAACTCTCCCCACTGATTTCAGCGTTTGGCAGTAAATTAATACAGGTTGCATGGTTGAGCCCTTGTCTTTTGCATGTTGAACTATCCAGTCTAGGCAGTTCATGTGATGGCTGGGCACCTTGCACAATCCAAGATGGATGTTTGTCTTGTTGGGACTAGCAATGATTTGAACGGCATTGTCCATATGGAGTAGTCTGATGACTTGATGTCAGCTTCTGGACTTGATGTCAGCTGAGGCAGTCAGCGCCAAAACAGGTATACATGGGAGTATGAAAAAATTACAAGATAAACACTAGCTCCATTTTATAACGTACCAAACTAGTTGTCAAAGTGTTTGTGTTATAGGCTATGGCATGGAGGACTTAATGAACAGCACTATGAGCATGAATGCACTAAATCCAGGTAATCACACAATTCTGTTTCATTACAGGGTCAATAACTAATGCTTGCAGCAGAGATTATCCATAGACAGAATATTGATGTTATAATAGCATACAAATGAGATATTCCACAACACGTTAGGTAGAAGCAACACAGATTCACAAGATTCCTCATGAATCTTATATCATAAGTTCAAATGACAAATGACAACATTAGCCTAAGCTATTGAGTATGCAAAAACAGCCCTACTTATGTTGTTTAACTGGTATTTAGTGCTAACTTACCATTTGTATGTAACGTGGACCTTGTCCTGGTATATGGTCGAGGCTAGCATTCGTCGCCATTTGTTGTTTAGCAGCCAGGACTCGGGGCTCCTGAACACCAGGCTCAAGCGTCCATCCAAAATGTCACGGTTATCGCGCACGCCGGGTTGCCCAGCACAAACTCCTAACTTTTCTGCCACCTTCACTTGGTCCTCCATTAGTGCAACAAGAGGGGAGACGACAACAACTATCAGCTTAGCGTCGATAGCGTTCGCCTTAGCCAGCTCTTTCACCACTAACGGAGCGAGCTGGTAAATCAAGCTTTTCCCGAACCCCGTGGGGAGGAGGGCCACAACATCATGGCCACCAACAAAACCGGCCACTGGCTTTAATTATGGATATTCTTCAGCGTTGCCACAACGGACCGAATGGCTTCGCTCGCATCTTACTGCCATTACTGAACTACAATTCAAACTAGCGCAAAACATCACATCATCGTTCTCAGCCACTCCCTCTGTTTGCTGATTGGACCAGTAAAAATTGACCGGAGAAAACCCAAGAATATACCGCAAACCCAGATGGAGTACTGAAGGAAAATGAAAACTGAGCGGAAGTACGTAGGAGGGTGGAGCCAGGCTAACAAAGCTGGGAGCACTAAATGATATTCAAAGTCACATCGCATGCTTTTAACATGTAAACACATAAACAGTACCTGAGATTATCATTGCCACACCTTGTGTTTGTTTTTCCAGACGCAATTTCGCAGAAAAAACATTAATTCCATTCAGATAGCAACAAGCGCTGCCATATTTTGCGTCTCAGAAGGAGTGAGAAGAAGAAGCTAGCTGCTGCAGTGGAAGAATACAACAGCATAGCAGATCCATCCCAGAAGCTTGCCCTTACGAAAAAGAAGTTTATTCAAGTGTGCTATTAGTATACTTCTTTTAAACTAAAAATAAGATAAGATAAGATAAGATAATAATAATAAGATAAGATAATAATAAGATAATAACTATCCACTTTTTATGTACTTCTCAGAAATATTTTTCAAATTGCACTTAAGTATACTTGACTTAATACTGACAGAAAAGTCTAAGGGCCCTATCTTGCACCCAGCGCAATTGACTTTGTACACCGACGCATGTTTCATTCCTATTTTGCACCCGCGCAAAGCGCGCTTTTCCCTCCACAGAAGCACGTCGCTAAACTAGGGAATGAACTTGCGCTCCCTGGGCGGTTCAGCGCAAAAAAGGAGGCGTGTTCCGGCGCAAACGTTCCCTGGTGCTATTTTACTGTTCCATAAAACAATTGCGCCACTGGCCAGAAAAAACCTAGTCTAAAGTCTGTGGCGCGTTGCGCGTTGTTCATTATGCTATTTTAAGGGCGCATGCTTGACCATAATGTATAGAGTGCACAACGCTCATACACTGTGATTCTCCAATCTACACAGAAGCAGCAGTTTTCATTTTTGCAAATCATATTATTACAAACGATAGATAGATAGATAGATAGATAGATAGATAGATAGATAGATAGACAATTTATTATAAATATAATAATTTATTATAAAAGCATACATCTAGCTTACACATTTACCCACATTATTATATGCCTGTTTAACCGAAGCTAATTTGGATGTGTTTCTCCCATCACCAATGTCACTTCTCTCTCTTTTACGGCCGTGACGAGAGCGTTGGTCTCCTCGGCTGTGAACTGCTCCTGGCGCGCGCCTGGCAAATCCGCCGTTATAATAGCAATACGCCAAGGAAAAAGTGCGTCTGCTCTTAAAGGGAATGTGAGATGTCGCTCTGATTGGTTTATTTCACGTTACGCCCAAACCACACCTATGAATAATGAAGCTACTTCAGACCAACCCCTTTTAGATTTGCGCCAGGCGCAAGAGTCATTTATCCCGCCGGGAAAATAGCAACAGCGCCGAGACCCGCCCACAAAGTTACTTGCGCTTTGACACTTGCGTTTCAGATCGTTAAAATAGGGCCCTAAGTATATTTGGCCTATACTTGTTGATCGAGATATACTTAAAAGTATAATTAAGTATTCTAATATTCTTGGCTTGTACTTGTGTTTACTATTTTGATTGAGTAGCTTATTAAATACTTTTTTAAAAACATAATATTACACACTGTCTTATAAACTAACATGTTCATGTTTATATAGTAACAAGCTTTCAGGTGGAATAGCTTGTAGAGTAAATAAAATGAGCATGGAACTGAACCTGATCTTGTACACAGCGATAATAATAATTTAAAGTTTATTGAAGTGTTCTATTAATATACTTATTTTCAACTAAAAATAAGAAAGCATACTTTCAGTCTACATTTTATATACTTCTCAAAAATATACTTTATGTACTTCTCAGAAATATGCTTAAATTACACTTAAGTGTACTTGACTTATACTGAGAGAAAAGTCCAAGTATATTTGGCCTGTACTTGTACTCAATCTTTTGATCGAGATATACTTGAAAGTATTCAAAGTATACTTGGCTTGTAGTTGTGTTAACTCTTTTGAGTAGCCTATTAAATATACTTTTTTTACATAGTTTTTCATATATAGGCTGAATCCCAATTCTCTGTCTTACCCCTTCCCCTACCCCTACCCCTTCGTCTTACCCCTAGCCCTTGTCCCTCGAAACCGAGTGGTAAGCGCTAGGGGTGAAAACATACCCCTATGAAATGAGACGCCACTTGGTTACGTCATCATACATCGTTACTAAGTGGCTCTGTGTCACCAGGGGCAACGCGTGTTAATCACAAACTTCCAAGATGCCGTCTGCAAGCGTGTTTATGTCGATTGCGTGGGTTTTAGAATTTTTTTTCCGATTGTCTGCAACAAATCGGAGAAATCAAGGGAGAAGAAGAGGTCTACGACGCCTACGGATGCTGGTGGATCCGCTTATGGTATGTATGGATTGGTAACAAACGTTTACCGAACTAACCAACACAGTTATCTGAGCTGTTAGCTATAACGCTAATTTTTATTAGCAAAATTATTTATTTTTTGTCCCAGTTCAGCCCTGCTAACGTTCTGTGCTTTGTTCTTTGTTCTTGGGGAAGGGAAAAAACTAACGTTATATAGGGTTGCCAAATGTCCCGTATTTTGGGCATAATTTATTTGTCATAATTAATAATGCATAATTTATATTTCCCTTGTCCTATTGTTTTGACTGGAAAGCTGATCTAACCACTGACTGATACAGCAGCAGTACTGATCACGAAACTTGAGAATGATCATGACACCTGTTATCATCCTATCAATAATATTAAGGACAAATCATTGTTTGATTTACGCTCCGAGCAGGACTTTCAATGTCAATGTCAGCATTTTGATTTCGGCAAATCAGTTTCTGGTGAATGCAAACAACGTGATTATTGATTCCAACATCCACCCACGCAAGAAAACATGCAACCTACATGAGGGAATAATACGCTGATTTACTGCTCAATAAACATTTCTGATTATTATCAATGTAGAAAACTGTTTTTTTTTATTCTTTGCTGAATAAAGTTTCAGAGTTTTCTGAAATAGAAAGCTTTTGTACTGTCACTTTTGATCAATTGAATGTATCCTTGCCTATTACTTTTCTTAATTTCTTTAAAAAATCTTACTGACCCCAAATTACTTTTACCGGTTCTTTGTGGCAAGTTAGATGCGTGCGGTCGTGCGCTTGAGTGCGGAGCGGAATATTGATCTGATCGGAAACATGATCTGATCGGAACAAACCCATACCGAACCTCTGTCTGCTGAACTTGCGCAGAAACATCAAAATAGACATAACCAGATTTTTTTAATTGTTTTTAAAACTAAACATTTAATAGTCTATTTTAGCACAAATTATGAGCTTATTGGATATTTTTTATAATTCTTGACAAAATTCGAATATAGTAAAAGGTTTTTTTTGTGCCTGTTGAAAAGTGGGTTCCTCAAGCTCATTACCCCAAGCTCATTAATGGTGTGAAATGGGTTTTTTTTCCAGACTGGTACTGCAACTAGATACTGTGCCATAAACCCCAACATGCCTATACTGCGCATGTGGTTCGATGCTGAAACTGAGCTGAGGCAGGATTTCCGCCTCACCAGAACAGCGATGCAAAGCTTACAAAGGCTTTTGCAAAGGGAGCAGGACCATGGCTGGGGTAATGAGCTTGAGGTACTCAGATATACCTACTGGCTGGCACATGGACTCTCTTATCGGGTGGTGTCCAGTGTCTTTAATGTCCCAAAGGCTACAGTTCACCGCATCATCCACAGAGTGGCCCAGAATATATGGGACAATCTGAGGAGAGCAATCTGCTTCCCTTTAACAGTGGACCTGCCTGCAGTTGGTCAGGGATTCGTCAACGTTTCAGGAACCCCTGCATTCCACAATGTGGTTGGAGCAATTGATGGCAGCCACATCCGAATAAAACCACCACAGCGTCACAGATTGGACTATCTGAATTATAAAGGATTTTACTCCATTAGCATGCAGGCAATCTGTGACTCAAATGGCAGGTTTCTGGACATTTATGTGGGGTACCCGGGATCTGTCCATGACACGCGCATAATGAAGAACAGCAGTTTTTATACTGCAAAACGGTTTATACTTCCAAACAAACGGTATCCTTGTTTGGAAACGCCAATTTGCCTCATCACCCCATTCAAGGAGCCAGTGCATGGAAGAGTACAGCAACGCTTTAACTACTTTCAGTCAAGGGGGCGCAGCATAATCGAAAGGGCGTTCGGCATGATGAAGACCAGGTGGAGGTCAACACTCTTCAGAGCTTTGGAGGTGAAGCCAACGTTTGCACCCCAGGTCATTGCTTCATGTGCCTTTTTGCACAATGTGTGTATGGACAATGGTGACACACTGGTTCCAGATGAAGACATCTTAAGTGATAGGCATGACCCCCAACCACCTCGTGAACCCATGGCAAACAACGAAACCTCTGGGAATGACACACGAAACAGACTGGCTGTCCTTGTTTCAGGCAATGTGCAAGCCTGAACATTAGGGTTCATTCCCATGTTTTTTTTTTGCAAATCCTTTTGTGTCAAAAACTGTTCTTACCAAAACATTATTGTAAAATGATAAAACTGTTACGGTTGAAAAATTGTTCTTTCTAAATCTGTATCTGTTTGAAGCTGTTTCTTGCTTTTCACTTCCTGCAGTTGTTGAACATGACAACAGTGTCATATGCATTTCAACCCTATCTCACGGTGAATTCGTACTAATTCGCACGATTTAACCAAGTGGCTAAATCGTACGAAATCATACGAGCTGGCTCGTACGAAATCGTACGATTTTGTTCATCGCATTTAATACACCCCTGTGTAACAGCGAATTCGTGCTAAATCGCACGAATGTATTAAATCGTACTTTATCATACGATTTTGATCATCGCATTCAAGAAGCGTGACATTCTCGTTCTCACAACATCGCGTTATTTATCAACAGTTTACGCACGCGGAGGCACGCCACATCTCGGTGAGTAGGCTATACCAGACGGTGTTTCGATATAAAGTTCATTATATGTGCTTTATTAATCCATATCGGCTTCTAAATGTTCTCTGAATTGTATTGGAGCATGGCTCGTGCGAAATCGTACGATTGGTTCATCGCATTAACACATCCCAGTGTATCAGCGAATTCGTGCTAAATCATACGAATTGTTTAAATCGTACTATATCATACGATTTTGTTCATCGCATTCAAGCGTGACCCAATTCTCGTTCGCACAACATCGCGTTATTTATCAGCAGTTTACGCCAGGCACGGCGCCAGGATTTCAGTTTTGGATGGGCCAGACCAATTGTGGGTGGGCCTTAAATTACCGGTAAAAACGTTATCCAATCACTGTTTAACCTAATAAAAATTACTGACTAATATACTGTTAAATTATCTGTTCGTATAATATAGATTTTAATAGCTTGATGCTCTTTAAATATTTTGTTGCATTGTAAAAAGTATCGGTGCATAGGACGGACCTATCCGCGATCGCTCTCCATGGTTCTGACCAAAGAAGAGCGCTTTGTAATCTCCATTACGCATCAAACCTGGCGTTGTCTCGTAGTGCACTACGAAGACTCTTGAGTCTTGAGGTATAACTTAACTAAAGGTATACTACCACTAAAGGTACCATTGTCTTCAGGGCTATCATCCACTCGCGAGGCAGAGGCGCTGGCGCCATCCTAGCAACGGCGCTGGTCGCCGAGAAAGATATGATACATCATGAGATGCGCAAATATGTCTGGAGACATGACATGTAAGACATGATTTTGACCACTTCATTGAGTTTTGTTTAGTAGAAAGACTCTTTTTAAAAGATTTTCGTTTTGTATAAATTGTATCTTAATTTTGATCAATGTTTTACCAATCAATTGCCTGTATTTAATTAATAAGAAGAAAAATATATAGCAGACAATGTAATAAGGCGCCGGCATGATCACTTGCATTGCACGTGAACCGAAGGGCGCCGAAACTCAGCTTGTGCCTCACAGATTTGAGAAATATAGGCTATCTATTATAGAAAGCTTGAAATGTCTACTTTTAAACGAAAATATTAAAAACCAAAAGAAATAGGCTCTCTGATTATGAAATCCATATGAAATGTGCATTTTTCTCGCGTTCATGGCGAGTCAGCGTCGACAACTTCATCTTTGCAGCGACACATAAAACACCAGTTTATTAATAAATAATGAAATGTCTCCTTGCTATTTTAGACACATTCATAATCATGACTTTTACCGGTTCTTTGTGGCTAGCAAGCGTGCAGTCGTGCGCTTGACGTAAACTATCATTATCCTGTGTAGGCTATATAGCCTATTTAAGTAGCATAATTAAAATAATATACAGGGGCGATTTGTCCACGAATGGCTTAAATGAACAACGACTAGTCCACTAAAAAATTTAAGTCGGAGGCAGCCCTATTCCACATATTTTCGAACCAGGCAACAGGACATCTGGGTTGAGCGAGCGGCCCTGCAGAATGAGCGAGCAGAGCTGAATATTCAGAAATGCGCTCTCCACTCACGAGTTCTGATCGGAACAAACCCGAACCACTGTCTGCTGAATTTGCGCAGAAACATCAAAATAGACATAACCAGCTTTTTAAAATTGTTTTTAAAACTAAACATTTAGACTATTTTAGCACAAATTATCTGTATAGTTCTTGACAAAATTAGAATATATTAAACCTTTTTTTTTTAAGATGAAAAGTTTTGGGTGGGCCTGTTGAAAAGTGGGTGGGCCTAGGCCCGTCAGGCCCACCCATAACGCCGTGCCTGGTTTACGCAGGCCGCACGCCACATCTCGGTGAGTATACCAGACGGTGTTTCGATATAAAGTTCATTATATGTGCTTTATTAATCCATATCGGCTTCTAAATGTTCTCTGAATTGTATTGGAGCTGGCTCGTGCGAAATCGTACGATTGGTTCATCGCATTAACACATCCCAGTGTATCAGCGAATTCGTGCTAAATCATACGAATTGTTTAAATCGTACTATATCATACGATTTTGTTCATCGCATTCAAGAAGCGTGACCCAATTCTCGTTCGCACAAACATCGCGTTATTTATCAGCAGCTTACGCATACGCACGCGGCACGCCACATATCTCGGTGAGTATATACCAGGCGGTGTCTTTTTGTTCGATATAAAGTTCATTATATGTGCTTTATTAATCCAGATCGGCTTCTGAATGTTCTCTGAATTGTATTGGTCATCAATATTACATTATTTTTGTTCAAAATAAGTTCAACCCACCCAACACATTATCAATTAGCGGGTGACTGCTAGCAGCATTAACTTAACGTGACAGATCTTCGATCATTTTTATTAATATTTTTTTGGAATTAATGGAAGTAGTAACTACCACTGTACTTCCACTGTGGTATTTGTGTTTGGTACACAAATCCTACCATGTTTTTACCGCAGTTAGCCTACTTCTACTGTAACGTTACTATTTTGTAGTAACTTACTTACAGTAACAGCAAACGTTACTTTGCTTTTACCACAGCCTTGTTATACATAGTAAAAACAGTTACAACAACACTTACCATGCTTTTAATACATTTGATGTACAATTCAGAAATCTTGAAACTTTCAGATCCTTCTTTTTTTATCAGTTTTATTTTATTGCCATATTATTTATTTATTTTAATATAGTCTTATGATTGTGGGGGGATCTCGGGATTTGTTGTAAATAGTTATACACACAAAATGTTTAATAAATAAAGATTCAGAAAATAATATCCTAAAGTTGTAACACTTTTTTTTTTTTTGTCTTGCAGTTTCTTCACATACATCTCTTACTCCATCTACACGCGCTCTACATTTAAACCAACGGCTCTTTTAAGAGCCATCACTTGCATAACTTGCTCTCTCTCTCGCTATCTCACTCACTTACTCACACACACACACACCACACACACACACACACACACACACTCCCAGACACCCCCCCCCCCCCCCCCCGTCTGTCTGTCTTTCTTTCTGTCTTTCAATTTTTCTTTGCCTATTTCTCTTTGCATTCTTTCTCTTCTTTTCTTCAATATGGCATCTTCAGGTTTTGACCAGTTATGTCAGGAAGCTGCAATTATTTCAAAGGATCTTAAAATGAAAGCTGACAATGCTGAACTTGAAGCGGCTACCAGGGAGGCTGAACAAATTCTACAAACGTTCAATCCTCCACTGGTAATGTTAATAAAATTTCAGTTTTCTTCATTTAATTACTTTTTTATTTACATTAAGTTGCTTTAATACATGTATATTGTTTTATCTGTCAATAGATTTCCAAGTCCTTACTTTTAATCACTTTTAGCAATTTCTTTCAACATGTTTATTTATTTATTTTTTTCAGCCGAAAAAGAAGACCAAACGAGCCAGTGGCACTCTTCTCAAGCCGGTCTGTTTTGTGGAGAGGGATGAGTATGGGCATCTTGTGCCTAAACGGAGAAGGCCAATATCTGCAAAGGCAAAAAAATTAAATGGTATGTCTTATATAATTTGCACAGTGTATTTTAGCACTTCATACCATTTTCTCCCTTTGATAATGTGTATCATCATCATTTGTCTGTACTGTATATTTCTAATAATCTCTAATAAATCTCTATTTGTAGCTACAAAGATCAACAATCCAGTCAGTACATCATCTTTGGAGTCTGGGCAAGGATACATTGATCATGGTGAGTAATAACACCAACAATTTTCACAAATCATGCAGAGGTTATAATTATTAATTATTTGTTATGTCTCATTGTTCACAGGTGAAAGGCCATCACTGTCTGCTCGCACTGTTTGGTCAGCTGTTGAAGATATAGGTGTGTATTATTGTGTCATTACTGCTTTGTAATGATCAATCTAACTAACTGGCATGTACTGTACACTATATTGTGTTAGTTTTTTATTTTACAGAAACTCTTCATCAAGAGGTAGAGGATCTGCTAGCTGATAGTGAAGACATTCAGTACACAGATCCGACTTCCTCAAACACTTGGTCTATTCGCATGGACCAGAGTAAGAAGTGGGCAGCTTTGAGGCCAGAGATAGTGGAGTCGTTATTAACGGCAGAGTATACAGAGATCCAGCAGTGCCAGCACTGCAGACTAAAGCGATCTATTATCCGCTGTAAGGACTGCATTCCTAAACAGCTGTACTGTGCAGACTGTGATATACTGGCCCATGAAAGGAAACTTCACAACCGAGAGACAAATGTGAAAGGATTCTTTCAACCCCTATCCCCAACAACTTTGGTCAAGGTGGATATTGAAGGCCAATTCCAATTTGAAGAAAAAAGTATGTTATTTTTTTCCAGAATTATAAAACCTTAGAATCTATCATGTGAATTTCATGTAGTCAAAATAATAATGGAACAATGTTATTTACGGTAGCTTAATTTCTTTTTTCTAGATTGCCTTTTGCATCTTGAGGCTCCTGAGCAAATGTGCCAATGTGCCACTGATTCCATTGAGGTGTCAGAAGGTAAAAGGGCCATTCTCATAGGAATCGATGGTGAGTCCAGTATAAAACAAATATTTTAATTATTGTTTTTTTTTTTATATATATATTGCAAATACATTATAAATACATTGTTATTTCAATAGGTCGCTACAATGTCAGCTTGCCACACTTCAAATGTCCGAAATGTCTTGTGAGCAGAAATACCAGCGTCCCGCAACTGATCAAATCTGGTTACTGGCCTGCCACAGCAAGCTGTGAAACATTATATAAAATAGATGTATTTGTTTCCTATGACCACATGAAACTGACTGCCCCTGGAATGTCTAGACAGTCCTTCACCAGTTTACTAGAACAGCGGACAGAGTTTTTGGGCAGAGTATGAATTGAATTAATTACCAAATTATTTATTTTCTTTTTTGGCAGTGAGCTATTTCTTATATTGTTTTTGACTTTTATATTGGTTTTGTTTTATAGAATGGAAAGATATGCGCAGATGCTTTTCAACGAAGTTTTTTCGAATGGAGATACTGCCAGTTCGAAATCGATCAGCTCTGTGGACTGAAAGTGTTTGACTGTCCAGCCTGTTCTCCATTTATGCTTGCTGTGGCAGTAGATGGTAACAGAAAAATGTATCGCTTCAAAAGAGGGTAGGAGAAGTTATATATCTGTCTTTCAAAAAGCATTTCAAAATATTTTATTCCAGTTAGTTTTTCATTAGATAATTAAATGAAGCCCTTCTAATTATCTTCAAGGGATGAAGATCATGGCTTGTTTAAGGGTGTCTTTGTCTGTGAGGATGACGATGTTTCCAAGTTTGTGGACTACATTAATGAGAAGACAAAGCATGTAAGTTGTTTTGTCTGTTTTGTCTTAATGATCATTGAAATTGTATCCTAAACAAAAAATAGGAATGCACATTTTTACTTAACTACAATAGCAAAATTAAGAACAATGCATTGAATTGTAAAATCTTGCCATCTTGCATGGCTTGAATTTCCAGTAAAGCAAAAATTCACTTGTGGGAATTTGAAATGTGTAAAAAAAAATGCTAACAGGCTGACATATCTTTACACATATTTATTTAGACATTTATCCTAAAGGTAATTTAATACTGTGTTAAATCATCACATTGTTTTTCTTTCACTTTATTGTCATCTTGATAGTCAGTTAGAAAAGGTGTCTGTGGAACGAGTCAGTGGACTGCAGCACGGGAGTCTGTCCCGAAGAAAGTCAACAAGTTGGATGAGGAGGGCATGGAGGTGGCTGTCTGTCGACATGGTGTGCTTCTGAGGAGTCTAAACATGATGAGGGGAGAAATATTTGCATATCCCATGTATCTACAAAAAGAGATGACTCCAAAGAATGTGCAGTTCATGTGCACTGATGTAATCTGCAAGTACTGGCCATACCTACAGAGAGTGGTTAATGATTGTCCAGAGCTCTCTCCTCTCCTGGACATGAAGCCATTCCTGTCAGTGATGCATGCAAAGGCCCACTCTTGGAAATGTGAGGTAAACTGTTTTACAGAAAATAAAGATAACAATTTGCGACTTCTTTATTTATTTTTCAGTAATTGCTACTTATATTCTAAAACACAATGTTGAGATTATTTTAACCCTGTTAAATATTTGATCCATGAACAAGATTAAGTGGGGAGGTCGAAACCAAGATGGAGCAGGCACCACCCTGGGTGAAGAGGTAGAACAAGTTAATAGCTTCTTGTCAAGAACTGCTATATGCAGCAAATACATGACCAAAGGAGGTAAGTGTAAGCTGCAAACATACAATACAATACAATACAAAGTTACCAAATATAAGTTAAAGCTACACATGAAATACAGAAGAATTAAACTTTTGCCTGATCCTGTATCCGTGCCCAGAGGTGTTAGCGCAAGTCCAAGACCATTTTTATATTTGCATTCTAAATAAATTGAAAATGAATAAAGTAACAATTGATTTTTTTTAACACTTGATTTGTTTTTCTCTGTATTGTTTAGCTAGAACAGACCTGATTACCATCCAGGCCATGGCATGGAACAAACGCAAGATTGAGAACCTCGCAAAAGTGCTGTCCCGAAGATTAATGAAGGTATATTTCTAAATTGCCCTTTTCTTTTACAGGTGAAGTTATTTTTTAGTTTTTAATTATGTCTGTCTCAGTTTGTAGTGCCAACAATTAGGTAAGTGGTATGTGGAAAAAACTTTAGAAAGTCAAAACTCAATTGCTACTTATAATTTTTTTATGCAGTTTTCCATGCCCATGTTTATGAATCATGTATGCATCTGTCAGTAGTTTTTATGTTTTAATAAATGCACTTAATGGTGTTTTGTTATTCATTAGACAAAAGCTAAAATTCAGGAGGAGTCCTTAAACCTTGATGCAATAAAGAGAGAGCTGACAGTAACAGACGATGAGCTTCAAGGGTGGATCAGTGAAGTCAAGCAGTGGGCTGATACAGGTAGTCATGTTTTAGATTACCTTATCAGTGTACTTAAAAGAAAACTTATTGTTTTTTATTTTTCACAGACTGTAGTGTCATGTATGATTTAAGCTTCATCCTTATACCTCTGATGTAATCATAGATGTACATTTTTATTTCTATCAATAATTAAGCAACAATTGAGGAGAGCGCAGACAGTCAACAGGGGCTGGAGAAGGTGATTGAGACGCTTTATGTGAGCATCAGGCAGAGGAAGCAAAACCTGTACCGTCAAACAGGCAAGAGCACTTTAAACATGAAATCATTTTAAAGCTTTTAACAATTTCAACATTAGGTTACATTGTTTTATAATAGTGAGACCCTGGATAGCACTAAATTTAAGATCTTTGGGCAAAAAAAAAGTTAAGCCTTTCAAACATTCATTATAAGAAAGCAGTATGCAAAATGCATATTTAAATACATACTTTTCTTGTTTATATTTAACTTTTATTTTAGAAAAGTCTTAAATAGAACATATTATGGCATGCTTTTTTCTTTTTAGATGGAAACAAGAGAAGACATAAACTCCGCAGAACTGCAGTCAGCTGATGCAATTCTGGCATCTGAGAGTTATGCATGGCCATGGCTACTGGATGAGCGTGGTATGTCTTGTTGTTACTCATTTAAATTCTGATATATTGACCTGCTTACAGTAGATATTGTGTATGCCTATTGTGCATCAGCATTTGTCTCAGCTATACCTAGTTATCACTTGCTCTGCAGCAGTGTAAGCATTTATAGTCCCCCAAGACCAAATGCAGTAACTTTTCCATCATAACTTGTATCTATAATATCAACTTCTATCAATATACTATAAACTTATTTTGAAAGTAGTCATTAATGAAATGTAATACATTGACTAAAACTCAATTGTAGCTATGCAATTGTCAAAATATATATTGGTTAATCTGTCATTTATATATTTAACAGACTTTGTACAAAGTATATTTATACACTATTCCTTGCATTATTTTTAAAAACATCTTCACAGATAATCTTATAACCAAAAAGAAGGCCTTTGACCAAGTTATGATCCTGAACCGGCTTACTGAAGAGGAGTGCATTGTCTTGAAGGAGATCAAAAATCATTGGAAAAGCCTCAAAAGTGAATATTCTGTTCTAAATGATCATTCAAGACACATTGATATTGAAATGAAAAAGAACAGTAAGTGCTACATAATTTCCTGTTTATCTTGTGTAAGCAATAATAACACCAATACAGTATATCCACAATATCATGCACTTTAACTGAATCAGTGGTATTTAGCCATAACTGCTGCTCTGTACTGGTAAATAAGTTAATTGATGCTGTAAATTCAGCAGAAAATTACAGCAGAGCAGTACTTCATTAAAATGACATAATTTATGTTGTGGTTTTTGTGTTGCTTGCAGAACAGGGCTGTGGATTTTCTGAAAGTGGAATTCTAGGACTTCACTCTCTACTTCTGAAAAGACTATCCTACCTCAAATGTCACATCTCCTCTGTTCGTCAGCTGTACAGTAGTGTACTTGACAATTGTGAGTTGAAAGAAGACGATTGCGCGGATGAGGAGGATATCCAGTATGGTGTGGAGGAGGAGGAGGAGGAGGATGAAGACGAAGAGGATTTTTTCTCACAATCAGTATAAAAAGTAACCACTTTTTGTATAAAACTTCTTGACTTTTGGCAACTAGCGTCAACTTGTCCAGACTTCAAATCGACACACACATCTAGCCAAAAGTTGTATTGTGTATTCCAGCCTTTACTGTAGGTGTAGGTAGTGAAGGGTTACAAATTTTAAATCTATTTTAAATATGCTTCCATACAAAACATCACGGTAAATAATATTGTATTTAGAGTTTAAGGTTGAGATAATGATTCTCCTCAGCAAAGATGCAATTCCTGTTTTCTCCTTATTGTCTTTAATGGCTCTTGGCGTCCCAGTTTCACTCGGAGCCACAGCCCAGACGTTGAATCGTTGAGCTGATTGGATTAGCACATATGCGTTGGAATGGTTATGCTGATTGGATTGAGACTGGTAACACGCTGGAGTTGGGCGGGTTCCTTAACCTGTTTACTTAATATGCTGGATGCTTTGTTCAACCTCAATGTAAATCCCTCCCCCTAAATGTCTATAAGTTTGCAAGGCACCTGTGTTTCAGGTCAGACTTTGGAAGAACTGCAGCCATGTCAACGCGAAGTCTTCAAAGAATAACTTCTTGAACGTGATCCCAACATCTCCTGGCCTCTGCTTTGAAGAAGAAAAAGTTTCCTACAGTAGCAAAAACTTGTGCAAAGTTATCAAAGATCAAAAACTTTGCTGAATTTTTGGTTTTCTTGTTTTTCTTATGTTTTACCAGAATGTGGTTAACACATGATACCCTTAACACACCCTGAACATCAAGAATATACTGTCATTTCCATTAAAACTGTCTTTGTTACATGATGAAACACTGACAAGGTGTGCAAATATGTATTTGTACAGTTAAGTTCTTATGTTTGTATATTCAAATTCATAATTTACATTGTAAAACATTACTAGGATTACACTCACTATTGTTATTTTACTGAATTAATAAGCTTTTTGATGTAAAAATTCATGACCCTCTGAACAATGTTTTACCAACTTGTCATTGTATATTCATATTATCTGCCACAAATAAAAACTTAATTTTTTTTTTACTTTATGTTTAAAGTTTATTCTATTATTATCTAGTAATTCTAGTATTATCTCAACTCCTGATTAGTCCCATAGTATCAGTTATCTAGGTAGCCTTGTGTTGTCAGGTCAGATTTTAGGATTAAATTCTCATCTCGTTTAACACATACCAGCAAATCTATGAATATTGCTGCACCATTGTGAAACAGTAAATATCATTGTAAGTTAGGACTATAGATCAAATTCATGCTTACCTTCTAGCAGAATCTTGTCCTGGATACTTCGTTGAGTAGTGGTAATATAAGTTAAACAAAAATGCTCTTTATATTACTTATAGAACTGTCTTTGTAAGATGAAGTAAAAAATAAACAGTACTTGTCTTTAAAAAAATAAATTGTATTTATACAAAACATAAAATACTGTTTACACAATGCAAAAATATTTGTAGCAAAATATTAAAAGGTTACAGGTTAAAATACTTCAGCTAATCCCATATCAACAGGGCAGTCCTGTCCTGTATGAATGGAAAATTACAAAGGCTATTTACCTTGTATGCAGTTCAAGCAATATGTAAAAAATAACTTGTCTTTGTCCTAATTATTCAAGTTATAATACAACAAAGCAATATAAGCAAAATGTATCTTAGTTAAAACTAAGCTGAAGAAGAAATAAATTCTCTCCAGGGAAGCACACAACATCAAAATGTGACAACAACACAATGAAAAGGAGTGGTGTATAAATAGGATCTCGGTTACATTTGTTCCTATGCAGAATCTTGTGGGTTTTTTTGTTTTTTTTTCAGAGCATGTAAACCATGTGCCATCAGCCCTCCATTGTCTTACTGGTTTCCATATATGGACATCCCTTGCAGTTGCAGGACTGTTTAAGTGTGTGCATGATCCTATCAATAATGATCATATATGGATAAGGAAGTGTGGCAGCCCTGTTAAACTGAGTTAGGGTTAGGGTTAGGGTTAGGGTTAGCAATTGGCTGCCCAGCACCGGCATGACTCTCTCTGGTTGTATTGTCTATCATCCCCTTTTAAGAAGTGCTTCGTGTTCCTAAATACATTTGCTGTTATTATTACATCAATATTATCAAGGGCATAGATTTGGTTTAAATATTGGGGTTTTAGGGGTAACCTATCTAACCTATCTCTCCCATATTTTATCTCTAACATATTTTGTTGATCCTGGATTAACATTCCTGCCCCAAAATTTAGTCCTAACCCTATTCCTACCCCTAAACCTAACCCTACCCAAACTTTTCCCTAAAATCTGAGGGAAATGACAGGCGAATAACACTGATGTTGAAGCACCTCACCCTGGTTTTAAGCCTAAACTTGACATAAAACTGTAAACTTGTTCCTCAAATCTGATTGGTTGATTGGAAAGTTGTTCCAGGATCAACAAAGATGTTGATCCAGGAACATGTGGTACTTGGTGAAATCACGTTCACGGTACAGTGATACGTTCTACACGTTCACGGTAGAGTGACCAAGCCCTTGGGTAAGGTAGTTTAGAATTTGTTGGGATTCAATTAAATAAACTATATCCTTTATAAAGAAATTATTTTCAAATATATGTTAATTGGACAAACCTCTGTAAGATATATGAGAAGTATGCTGAAATTGAGTATTTTACTGTTTCAAAGCAGTCACTCTCGCAGTAATAAACTAACAATACTGCAAAAATAACAGAATGATTCAGTTCAAATATGAGACAAATTTAAAATGTCATGTAAATCAGCTCTAACAATAAAAGTTTCATTATTCAGCTAAATTCATTTCAATAACTGATGTGTCAAATTCAGCAATTATGAACTGATTTCAAAGACCTAGTTTATAAAATGTCAACTCTCCATCTTCATCATTTGCTGGACATCAAAGTAAAATGTGTGTTGATTATTCTAGTTGTGCCAAAAGTGTAATTTTAAGCACCTTCCATTCATGAAACTGAAACTTAGCATATTTGCCACACCATATTTGCTATAAAATGTTGGTGCATTATTGTCCCAATTGTCATTATGACTATAAAAAAATGTCTCAAGTAAAAAAAAAATATTTTTTTTTAAGAAATCAATCAAGAAATGTATGTATGGTTTTATACTTCAATTCACAATATTCACCACACTACACTCCACAAACATAACTTTATTGTAGGATACACTTTATGATACACAAGTTGTTTAAATAATGCAAACAATTAGTACACATACTTTATTTCTTTATATGTATAGTCATACTTATGTATGAATTTAAACAGACAGTATTGCCCTACAGTAACTACTGCATAGCTTCCTCGGAGACCCAGGTACTCAAGTCAAGTCAAGTCATTTTCATTTATATAGCGCTTTTAACAATGTAGATTGTCTCAAAGCAGCTTTACAGAGATAAATGTATAATTTAACGTAAGATTGTTTTGGCTTTATAGCGGTTCTTTAATAAAGTTATTTTCCGGCTAAAGTTAGTTTTGATTGATTCGCTTCCGTCGCAACGATCATTTGTTTTTAAATTAGGGGCCGCCAAGACGACACCATTCTCTCTACACAGACTCTAAACGCGAACCTGTGAGAAACGCTGATGGCGTTCAGATGCGCATTAAGAACGGGTTCTATAGTTATGTGCGTTTGAATATATGTGTGCAGGTTTGGAATTCCCTGCAAACCAAACCTAAACAAATTACTGGTGTTTCCTTATAGTTTTGATTCAGAATTTTATTTTATTTTATCAATTCGGGGTAGATACGCAAATTGAGTTTTCCCGACGACGCGTTATCTGTAGAGTGGGAAAGGGATCCTCCATAGGGAGAGACTAGTTGGCACTTCAGCACTGCTCCTCCACTTCTTGCCACTATGGAGAAAAAAAAAAAAGACAGAAGTGATATTATCAAATAACCCTTTGACAAAAGGTGTGTCCACACAGTCTGTGTATGCTTCACCCTTATATTTTCCTATTTGGGAAGTAACAATGAGAAATTGTTTTTTACAATGGGAAAATTACAATTTGGCTTAATTTCTCAGTTTTTCTTTTTTTATACATATTGGTTTAAGACTTGACATGTAGGAGACATAATTACTCTTATCTTATTGGTCAAACTGCCCCATATTCTCTACAGCATGAATTATCTCGGGCAAATGGGAGATGGTACGGTACTGCCAAGTCAAGTCATCTTTATTTGTGTAGCACTTTATACAATACAGATTGTTTCAAAGCATCTTCACAGTGAATAACATCAAAATAGCAGAATCAATTATGAAAACTCAATTACGAAGTTCAGAACAAGTCAGTGCCAATGTGTTTACACTTGACAATATTGTTGTGAACCACCACTTGCTGTTAACTACACTTTTTTAGAAAAAAAAGGAATATGTTGCCGGGCACATAGTGCTGCTGTGACTTGCCAAGCATTGCCTTCAAGTATGATGCACGAGACATCGCAAGCAAGAGGCTACAGTAGTATGTAGTAGGCTAGTTTTATATTTTGTAACATGTTATGATTTAAGTAGTTCAATGTTCAATGTGTTTCCACTGATAAATGCAATGAAAATAGTTCCTTGACATTGGATAAAAGTCAATGTTATTAACTATAAAAATAATACAAAACAATATACAAAACTCTGTCAGCATAGCGACATATATCTGGTGTGCATTTTTCGTGATATGTATTTAACAGTGATTGGTAGTCCACTACAATATTTTATTAAATTGTAAGCATACTAGCAGGGCCATAACTACTCTTAGTGAAAATAAAGCTGTTTGACCAATCAGATGAAAGAAGCATTTTAGTTTATGGAAGCAGTTTAAAGAAGCAGTTTAAAAAACTGAGTTTTCTGAATAATTGTTTTCCATTTGTAAAACTAAACAAAAAAAGAAAATATACTTCTCATTATTTACAAAAGATTTATTTTTTAAAGAGAGAAAGTGATAAACCTTTAGATCAAAATTACCCTAAGGATCATGAAAGGGGAGTTTCTTAGATGAATAATAAAGTTTTTAATTATTAAAGGAATAGTTAACCTCAAAATGAAAATTGTGTCATCATTTACTCACCATCAAGTTGTTTCATACCTGTATTCTTTCTTCTGCTGAACATAAAGAAAGATATTTTGAAGAATGTTCTTCAAAATATCTTTCTTTGTGTTCAGCAGAAGAAAGAAATTCATACAGGTTTGAAACAACTTAAGGGTGAGTAAATGATGACACAATTTTCATTTTGAGGTGAACTATTCCTTTAAATTAAGCTACTAAAAATATGTGTATACTAACCAGGATGCGCAAGGCTGCCATCGGAAAAGAAATTCTTTTCTTCCCTTTAAAGGTGCATTGCGCAACTTTTCATGTTAAAAATACCCGTTTTCTAACCCATACATGCTTAAACAATTGCCTGATGGGCTGAATGAGCCCTTCTCTGATCACTGCGATTGCCTCTATAATCCTGTACAGTAAAATAAATAAGAGGGATTCGGGCCGGAATCTGAGACTGGGCGTGACGTCATGCGCGTTCACGGCACGCTCATATGTCTGGCAGGTTTGTGTATGCGCCGACGCCGCCATTCTCCGTAGAAAATGGATTCTAAGAGACCGGCTTGTAGTTCATTTCAAACACCAACGCAAACTCCACGTAAGATAAAAAAACGAAAACTTTTGTCTAGTGCAACTAAAAGGTCCAAATTGGAGTCAGACAGGCGTCGGGGTAAGACGAGAGTAAACTTAGGGAAGGCTTTCAACAAATGGAGAGATCTCCGGTCTGCTCTAGGGCTCAAACGGGATCCTCAGTTGGCTTTTTTCTTGATAAAAAGGTAAGATATATCCCATTCTCTAATGTCTGATACGGCCAATAATGACAATAAATGACGATCCATAAAATGTGTAATGCTTTAGCGTAAGCTAGATAAATGTACAATCGGAATAGGTTTTACTAACTTACCATTGTCAGTGATCAGGTTCAGAAACTGTGTATGGCCTAGCTGCTACCGGTAGCCTTGTGTCCTTTGCTAATATGCTATGTTGCTCATGTCCTTGACCAACAATGAATAATATATATTCTATTTCTGGAAAAATAGTAAATTGTTCCCGGGAATGTGTTACATTTTGTATGTAGTTTATATGAGGTATGTGGGGGCAACAATGTATTCTACTCTTTGTAAATCAATACGTTTCTTGAGAGGCTAACTTTTTACTGGGTCTGGACCTGGTTTAGCCCTGATTTAATCCTATTTTATTTATTACTTTGACGTAATAATCAATTTTATATTTACATGTACTCATTGTATTCTGTATGGTAACAATGGCTTTCTTGTTTTCAGCTATGAGAAGACTGTAGTATTACCATCTACATCCACACCTCATCAGGCATCTACTAGTACTGCAAATATATTGGGAATACCACATCCACCAAGTTCAGTCACGGCCGGAGAGTCTGATAGGTATCTTTGCTTCCAGAGACTATTTTAGAAATGAAACATGTCCCTTGCTCCTTCTGATGTTGAATTAAATTATATAATGGGTAGTGTTCTATTAGATACATTTATTTAGAATATGTGACAAACCATTTTGACTACTGGATAATAATAATATTATGTCAACAGGGATGACTTCCTGGTTGCAGGAGTACATCCTTTGAGAGAAGATGAAGGTTTGGAGCTATTGGAAGAAAGGTAAGCACATTTCTTTTGAAATGTGTTGTGCTTTACCTTTGTATTATTTTTTTGCTGTGTTTTTCTGTAGTGTCAAGTCTATCGAGCTGCAGGATATCTCCGTAGATGACCAGGAAGTCAACAGTCTGGAAAATAGTGTGTAAGTTTCAAATAATCTCTTCTAATCTTTACTTTGTTTGGGGTCATCAGTTTATTTTTTTCAAATATTGTTGGCTAAAATACTGTATTTTTTCTTTTGTACAGGATAGAGTTTGAGCAAGAACTGGACACAGACCCATATGACTCTGATTATGTCCCCCCTATATCTTTGTGGTATGTTATGTCGTAATGCAAGTCCTACAGTCTTTTTCTGGTAAAGGTATGAATAAAATGCATATTTTTTTGTTGCACAGCACCAGTGTTCCTATGCAGAATCAATTGGATGACCTACCCATCATTGGGCTAGAAGAAGCTGTCATGGATATTTGTGACCGGGATGAGCCAGTGGATGAGACACCTGAAGTAGACCTTGAAGAAGATGCAGGGGATTCAGTATCAGGCATCTCCACCTTTCCAAGCCTTCTGCGTGTGGTTGCTGAGAGTGACCTAATTAACCAGCAGGCCTGTATTACATACACCAAAAACCTAATGCAAATGGCCACTTTTCTTCAGCTGCCTATTACCAAATGCAACTACAGTAACCACATCACAGGAGTGGAGTGTGATGGCCGTCCTCCTTTCACTGTCCAGTCGCGTGTGCGAGGCACTGCAGTTATATTGGAGTGGGTGAGTACTAAATGCCTATTCAATGTTTTATAAAAAGTAATGAACAACAGTATAAAATGGAATACAATTTAGGTGCATTTGTGATACTTATTCTTTATCTGCCTAGTTTTGCCCACACGGACACAAGTTGTGGATCTGGAACAGCCAGCCTTTGCTCAAACATGGGATGCAAGGAGGGGACTTTATGCTTGCATCAAATGTGCTATTGTCTGGGAATAATTACTCCAAGATTGCCCTACTCTTCAAATTTATGAACATCAAAATGGTGACATCTTCAACACACTATGGGATACAGCATTTCTACTGCATACCAGCTGTAAGGGAGTTTTGGACAGAGAAGAGGGGTGCCATTATCAACCGATTACAGACTAAAGACAGTTTGGTTGCCCTTGGTAAGTAATAAATTGGTTGTACCATATTTGCAAATTCTCAAATAGCTAACATGCATCTGTATTTGTATTTAGCTGACGGACGAATGGACTCCCCAGGTATTTCAGTGGTTTATGTGATTTGTATATATATATATATATATATATATATATATATATATATATATATATATATATATATATATATATATATTGTATGTACATACATATGTTCGTTATTTTTCTATAAGGACACTCAGCCATGTGTTGCACATACACTACAATGGAGCTGGACACCCGAGACATCATAAACGTTGTCACTGTTGATAAAAGACATGTTGGTAGGAAGAGCACGTCTATGGAGAAGGATGCCTTCATCAAAACATTTGATGTCCTTTTGAGGGAGTTGAACATCAAAGAAATAGTGACTGACGCACATGTGCAGATTGCTGCCCTCATGCGTAAGAATATTTTTTGGTATTTGAGATGGTGATGGTGGCTTTTTTTATATAATGTTTGTGTTTCATAACAGATCCAGAAAAGGGGAGATACAAGGAGAAGGGAGTTTTACATTCCCTTGATGTCTGGCATGCTGCAAAGAATCTCACTAAGAGACTTCATGTTGTAAGTGACATGATTTTCATGCTGAGAGTGGCATGCAGTAATGAAACTTGATTTTGAAATTTGAATTCTTTCAACAGGCTGGGATGATGTCGGGACAAAAACCAATACTTGGATGGATAAAAGATATTGTAAACCACTTTTGGTTTGCTTGTCAACATGCAAGTAACAGAGAGGAGTTTATGGTGAGTATGATCATTCAAAGTGTATGAAATAGTATTGTAAAGTACTGTAGTAATAGATGTCAATTTTGCTTATACTATTACATTATAGAGGTTCTGGGGTGTTTATGTAAAAGACATTTGTGTATTTTAGGGTGTGTGGCGAGGTGTACTCCACCATGTCAGTGGAGTACATGAATGGGCCCTTGGCAGATGCCTCCATGGGCCTTTGGGTGATGAAAGAGAGGTCATACCCCCTGGATCTACAGCACATATGGCTCTGTCACAAATTGTGCTCAACCGCAGATGGCTGAAGGATATTGAGAAGTTTCTCACCTTCCGGTAAGATTGTTTATTTTGTAGGTATGGGCATCAAAATAATTGAATAAAAATTATGTTACTATAAACTGTAATAATAAAAATTTTTGGTTGTTCAATATGAATATTCATGACCATGACCCATTGTCATTTGATTTCATTATATTATCTAGGACAACTTCTCAACTAGAATCCTTCCAAAACCACATACTAATGTATGCTGGCAAGCGGTTTGCCTTTTCATTTGAAACCTATGAAGCCAGGACATTTCTTGCAGCGTTGGACTACAACCACCACAACAGCCGACCAGTGCATGTCAACAACAAAGGCCAAGTGTCGTAAGTGATTGCTTTATGACTTTTCAATATAATGCATGTTTAGAGAACTAATGTCATATAATTTGTTCTGCAGGCAAAAACGACTGTACAGCAAGAAGTCACAGCGCTATAGGGTACAAACTGTGAAAGAGGCAAAAGACTATAGTTACATCCCGGACCTGCAGATCAAAATTCTAGGATTACGACTTCAGTCTGCAAGAGGACTCCCAAGAAAGCGAAGCTACAGACCAGATGACCCTCGGTTTCTGGGACCACTGTCTGGCATTGTGCCCCCTCCTACAGCAGATCTGGTGCAGTCACAAGTCCACAGAGGGCAGGTATGTTGTGTTAAATGTACATTGTAGAACATTGAAAATAGTTTTTTTCTTTTATATATACAAGATATCTATTTTCATTGATTCCTTTAGCCACATCCGCTTCAGTGTCAATTTTCTTTTCCATAGTAAACTGTTCTAACAGTTCTAATACCACTTCATGATTTATTTTTCTAGGAGATGCCATCAGCTCCCTGAACAGACTCAAAGTCAAACATAGGCACTGCATATTTCTTTATTTTTGCCAACATGAAAAAAAATATATATTTACAATAAAGCCTTTTCTTCTCTAATTTGTTGCCATATTTTCTGATGTGCTCATTACTTGTTTATTGCCTGAATGGTGCTTCTTTATAACCAACATAATTCCCAAAAGGGTCAGGATATTTTTCTCGTATTCTCGACACACAGCAGGATGGAATGACAACCCGATTTCCTGAGCCGAGCCGGCCATGTTGCCAGATTGTGAATTGCCGGTAGGCCGAGTATCGATACTCGCGATTGTCCGCTCCAGGGTCTTGGCTGTCATCCAGCGCAAGGATGTCGTTCCAGGTCTGTCGAGCCAGCCGCAGGATGCCCTCATCCAAAATGTAAAGTTCCATATGTGCACTTCTGCTGACACAGCCAGCTGGATCCTGTCTACAACATCTGTTCTCGATGTCAGTAGGCATCAATATGCAGTTGAGACAGGTGCACCAAGTAGGAGGACCACTGTTAGGTGGAGCTGGTCTGGGTGTAGCCTGCCTATAGTCCATGATGTCAAAAAGGACACCAGGTAAACGAGTGACTACCATCTGGAGTACTTCATCCCTCTCTTCAAGTGTCAGTCGTTGTAACTGTACCTGCAATCAGAAGCAGACATTGATTGTAAAATTTGGAGTGGTTGTATGTAATTGGATTGTGTACCGTGAGACCAACCTGCAATTCTGCTGTCCTGGCTGCAGACAGCTGAGCCACATGTTGTCTGTCCTCTTCACTGATCAATCTAGATCTTGATTGTCCTCTGCCCCTTCCCCGGCCTCCCCCCCTGCCCCTGCCACTGCCACTAGCACTAGCACTAGTAGTTCTGCCTGTCCCCCTTGGTCTCCCTCTTGCTCTCCCTCTTGCTCTCCCTCGTGCTCTCCCTCGTGCTCTGCCCCTTTCACTGCTGTCACTGCTATCCTCAGTGCTTCTCTCCACAGGAACATCAAATTGGTCAGAGCTCGTATTCTAAATGAAAACATAAACCATTTTGATATTGTGATAAAATAAATGCTTTATTCTGAACATTGCAGGAAGGGAAATACATTGGTAAAGGGGAATTTACTTTACTTTCCTCATACTGTACAGCAGGGTTACTATTTACTGAATCAAATAACTGTATATTCATCTTCATCACAATCAAATTAAATTTATTTTAACTGCATAACTTCTGACTCATGCACTATTTTGCATGGACCATTGAGCTATTTCCCTGTAAATGTTACCTTGTAGTGTGTGAACTAATTACATGTTGTGTATAGTTACCCTTTTTTGTCTTCTAAATGTATGAACTACTGTGACCTTGCCAAATGCCCAGGGACAGCAGTTGAAAAGTATTGACACATTTTACATAAATGTTCATCAGTGTGTATTGTCTCTGGCAAAATATCTACTAAATAAATCAGCACTACATGTACTTTAATGATTTGCTATTTGAGTAAAACAGTTCAAGTATCTTGAGTGTGATATAAAATGCTGATATATAAGTTAGATACTTAGACACAAATTTTGAGCAAATTACTGCTTAATTACGATGTATTGCTATTGGAATATGCTACTTAGCTGATCAATAAAACAGGCTAAACCCCCGCAAATCTTCGGCGGATTAGCCTGTTTGGCTTTTATGGTAACGTCATAGTGCCACTTGATTGTTTATTACCTTGAGACATTTGGGTGTACTTTGTTGACTGACTGTGTATGGTATGGTATCATGATTACTATTTTGAGCTTTTACAAAGTAATAACTTATATTGTTCATGAACATGTTTCCATAATAATAGTCATAAGTGGATACATTAAACACATAACAGTTCAACATGGAGATAGATGGAAATAAAAAACGAAGTTTTCTACTACCCCCATTTTTTCCCTCACACATAAGTGTGTTATTTACTCAATTGCCTTTCCTTTCACATATTTTAAATTACTTGCAGATTTAAAACTTTATTACCTCTGAAGACATTATGATTGTAAACAAAAGATTTGTGCGGCTGATGCTCCTTGGGTTATGACCAGCTCGTGCTCGTGCAAGCGTGCGTGTGCGTGTGGTCCGTGAGCGTGCACACCTCTGGTTGCAGTTTCGCTTGCCGCCAGAGGGGGCGTAGTTCTGCGAAAACTCAGACTTTTGCGCAATGCACCTTTAAAGAACAGAGAGACAACAATTTATCAATATCTGTTATATAATCAAATTTAAGCCCATTTTCAGGCTATACAGCATAAGGAATAAAAGGAACTGATTTATGATACTTATATTTGTCTACCTAACAATAATACAAAAATACAGATAATATCCTGGATTGGGATTTTCCTAATTACAATAATTTACTGAAACTGCTTCATTAGGAAAAGACATGTAATATTGTAATTATTTTGAGGGTTCTAAAGAGGAATAATCTATAGTAATGAAGTGGCTTTTTTCTTTTTTGATTCTGACCAACCTCCTTAACTCTCTCCCTCACAACCTCTCCATGGTACACATCCTGGCTGTTGTGTGAGCATTCTGCAATGCAACAATACACATCTGTAATTGCAACTGAATTAAATAATAATAATAATAATAATAAACTAACAAATAACATTGAAAAAACTTTAAACAAAAAAATGGGCTGAGTGTAGTTTAACAATTAGCAGCATTATAAAGATGGAAAAATAATTACCATTATTTGTTTGTCTACGCTTCCTTTGCTTTGGCATGTAGAACACATTGGCAGCAGAGGCGGAGTCATTGGCAGCGGAGGCGGAGTCATTGGCAGCAGAGGCGGAGTCATTGGCGGCGGAGGCGGAGTCATTGGCAGCGGAGGCGGAGTCATTGGCAGCAGAGGCGGAGTCATTGCAGCGGAGGCGGAGTCATTGGCAGCGGAGGCGGAGTCATTGGCAGCGGAGGCGGATTCATTGGCAGCGGAGGCAGAGTCATTGGCAGCAGAGGCAGAATTGTTGGCTGTAGAGATTTAGGGAAAAAACGTTCTTAGAAAAATACTGTTTCATTTATAATTAAACCTATTATATTTAAATTTATTACAATTATAAATATTACAAAAATGTTTACAGTCCAGGCTGGTGGCGGCAGAGGAGTCGTCATTGGCCACAGAGACGGTCTCCACAAACGAAAAGGTGGAGCCATTGACTGTAGAGGTTTAGGAAAAAAAACATTCTTTAGAAAAAAAGGGTTCATTTTTTATGATTCACATCAAAAAATGTTTTACAGTCCGGGCAGGTGGCTGCAGAAGAGTCATCGGCCATAGAAGTAGAGTTGTTTGACATAGAGGCGGGGTCCACGATCACAGAGGAGTCGTCGTTGGAAGCTGAGGTGGAGGCCACAGAGACGGTCTCCACAAACGAAGAGGTGGAGCCATTGACTGTAGAGGTTTAGAATAAAAACATTAAGAAAAAAACGGTAAATTTTTTATAATTAATATATTATATATTGATTTATTACAATTACAAATCACAAAATGTTTTACAGTCTGGGCTGGTGGCTGCAGAGGAGTCATCGGCCATAGAAGTAGAGTTGTTTGACATAGAGGCGGGGTCCACGATCACAGAGGAGTTATCGTTGGCGGTAGAGGCTGAGTTGTTCCAGGGAGAAAATACATTCATCTTAGAAAATTATAAAAGCGCTATTCATTATAAGATTGTTATCCTAGTGGTGATTTAATAGTTTCAAGCAACTTCAGCATGGTGTCGGCTTAACTGAATACACAATGTTTACTAACCACAAAACATGCAATATACTATAGCTGAATATTCCTGCCATATGCCATACATTACTTTGACAATCACCCATGGCAGATAAAATAATATTTCCTAATTGCAACATAATTTGAAATGTGTATTGTGAAAAGTGCTATACAAATAAACCTGAATTAATGTATAATGAGAAATTATTTTTTTTACAGTAAGTTATATTGTTTAATAATACAAAAATAAAACATCTGGACTGACAGTAATTATGCCACTGCATGCACTCTGCAAAAATATATTGAGTGTGACATCATATAACAACAAACTTCTGGACAAGTCAGAGTAAATGAGTAGTTATGGAACCTTTTCCCATTTATGGGGTTCTCAGAAACGCAAATCGCCATAGTTGGGTAAATTGCAATATTGGTGAATGGAAACTACAACAAATATATTTTATTATATAATTATATAAATATATCTATCTATCATGAAAGCATTTCTATGACTTTGCTAATTTGCCACCTCTCCCTCAGCCGTTGTATTATAAATACTCACACAGCAGTGTTAACTTTAAAAAAATATATATATATTCCAAAGTAATATTACAAATATTACAGCTTATATACACCGATCAGGCATAACATTATGATCACTGACAGCTTAAGTGAATAACACTGATTATCTCTTCATCTTGGCACCTGTTAGTGGGTGGGATATAGCAAGTGAATATTTTGTCCTCAACATTGATCTGTTAGAAGCAGGAAAAATGGGCATGCGTTAGGATTTAAGTGAGTTTGACAAGGGCCAAATTGTGTTGGCTAGACGACTGAGTCAGAGCTTCTCCAAAACTGCAGCTCTTGTTGGGTGTTCTGGGTCTGCAGTGGTCAGTATCTATCAGTGGTCCAAGGAAGGAACGGAGGTGAATCAGTGACAGGGTCATGGGCGGCCAAGGCTCATTGATGCACGTGGGGAACGAAAGCTGGCCCGTATGATCCAACAGACGCGCTACTGTAGCTCAAATTGCTCAAGAAGTTAATGCTGGTTCTGATAGAAAGGTGTCAGAATACAGTGCATTGCAGTTTGTTGTGTATGGGGCTGCATAGCCGCAGACCAGTCAGGGTGCCCATGGTGACCCCTGTCCTCCGCAAAAAGTGCAAACAGTGGGCACGTGAGCATCTTGCCTTGCTTGCCTTCTTCCCATAGTGCATCCTGGTGCCATGCGTTTCCACGCACCCAGCCATCCACGTGATGTAAAAGAAAACGTGATTCATCAGACCAGACCACCTTCTTCCATTGCTCCGTGGACCAGTTCTGATGCTCACGTGCCCACTGTTGGTGCTTTCGGCGGTGGACAGGGGTCACCATGGGCACCCTGACTGGTCTGCGTCTGGTATCCTGACTGGCTATGCAGCCCCATACGCAACAAACTGTGATGCACTGTGCATTCTGACACCTTTCTATAAGAACCAGCATTAACTTCTTTTGCAATTTGAGCTAAAGGCAGTGTGATGCTTTGGGTAATGTTTTGCTGGGAGGTCTCAGAGGTCTAGTGGAGTCCATGCCTCGATGAGTCATGGCTGACTTAACAGCAAAAGGGGGACCAATATGGAAGCAGATTAGTCTCAAATATAATTCACGCAAAAAACATGATTCACAAATGCGTAGACAATTTCACATGCATGAAACCTAATTCACGTGCGTGAAAAAAAAAATATATTCACAAAAAGCAATTCACATGCGCAAAATAAAATTATATACTCAAAAAAATACATTTCACAAATGCAAAACACAATTCGTAGGTATACAACTGTGCACAAAAACCTTTGAATGTTTAAAATGTACGAGTGTATCCTTGCATTTGAATGTGCAAATCGTCATTCACGTACGAATCGCCTTAGATATGTGTGTGTGTGTTTTTGAGACTTTCCTGGCAGCATAACACTCGTAACACAGAGCAGTCGTACTCTTTAGCCAATCAGATTTAAGCTTATCAATCGACCAATCAGTATCACGTGAGGGCGGGCCTACCTACATGTTACGTCATCAGCTTTCGACCAGTTCATGGCTAAGCAGAGGTAAGTGCAGTTAATCGTTCATTTCTGTGTTAACTTAAGTTAAAGAAGTTTGAGATCAGTTGAAGCAATACTTTAAGAACTATTAACTGATGTAAGCAAGTGCTGTTGTAATCAGATGTCCCATATCGTGTCAAAAATGAAGAAGAATGATGCTTGTTTTGTTGTATTTTAGCTGAAGGTACAGACAGCTCTCACAGCTACAATCACGCTAATGAGTGCAAAACAATCATCTGTGGTCAATACCCATCGAGATTGTTCTTTAAATAGTGAATAGACCTATTTTAATGAGCAGCCAGTGTTTTTTGCCATTTGTGTATGATGTTAAATTATTATTAACACTTGTTTCCCTGCATTTTATCAGGATTACTCACCTTTGGTGTGACATCTGGATAGCAGTCACGGACATCTTAATTCATGTTGTTTCTTTATTCTCTTTTATACTTTTTTTTTGTATTTATGTCTTAATTGGTAACACTTTATTAAAACGTTTCATTAGTTAACATGAACTAATAATGAACTGCACGTGAACAGCCTTTATTATTTTTTGTTAATGTTAACATTTACTAATACTTGATTAAAATCTTGTTAACATTAGTAAATGCACTGTAAACTAACAATGAACAGCTGTATTTTTAACTAACGTTAATAAAGATTAACAAACACAGCAACAAATGTATTGCTCATGGTTATTTAATACATGAACTAATGTTAACTAAGTTATTGTACCTTATTGTAGAGTGTTGGCAATATATTCAACATGCATTTCCTTGTTTTGTGCTGTATTGTGATCTCAAGGTTTTTAAATAAGGTTTTTTATTGTCATCTTAAGGTCTCAGGACAATATTGTGAAGCATTAATTTTACTTTGCCTAGTAAAATAGGCAAATCTGATTTTATGCTGATGAGACAAAGGTACTTATCATAGAGAGGCAATTAAGATTATGCGACTAAGATTACTCAGTAAACTCTATTCAAATACCATCAGTTAATTTCCCACGTCCTCTGTCTGCACCTCTTGTACTATAGGGTTTTAGTACTTTAAATATCAGGACAAAATCTTATATGTCCTAACAGAGAGGTCTACTGATGACCGGACTGAACACAATTCATTTGTTAACTTTTCACATGATGTATTGCACTTATATTTATATACTCTAGAAGCAAAGTACACTCTGACTGGATCTCACAACTCCTGAAGAGACGTATATTTCTCTGTACTGAATATTGTGCTTCACAGTTTAGACTGTCAGTTCATGATCTTCATATGTAACAGGAACATTAATCATGATCAAGTCATTTTATATATTTTATTCCCAAAGGATTCAGAAACTTTCAAATTAATAAAACGTGTACATCAAATTGAACTATGTCTGAATCTTTTAATTCTTACAAGAACATTTAATAATGCATGCATAGCAAGGCTTTATTCCTAAAGTGTGTACATATAGTCCGCAGGAGACAAATGAATACAGTAACAATGCATCACTTTCAACCTCTTGTTGAAACAACTGTCAAAATGGATGGCTTGCAACATGACTGTTTTAAAAGAATTACAGTAGAAATGGTAAGATCACAGTACTGGTTGTCTGCAACTTCATACATCATCTGTCTTGGAAATCTGAAACAATAAAACTACATAATATATGCAGATCAAAACATGTCTCCTATATATGCACGTCATTACATACATTATCATAGGTTGAATGTGTGGTGGACAGGACATGGAAATCCATCAATACTAAAAATAAATGTTTATATTCACATGTGGACTAAACAGCAGTTAATAAACTATTGCTTCAGATGATCTCTAACTTCTGAACACAGAAATGAACGATTAACTGCACTTACCTCTGCTCAGCCATGAACTGGTCGAAAGCTGATGACGTAACATGTAGGTAGGCCCGCCCTCACGTGATACTGATTGGTCGATTGATAAGCTTAAATCTGATTGGCTAAAGAGTACGACTGCTCTGTGTTACGAGTGTTATGCTGCCAGGAAAGTCTCAAAAACACACACACACATATCTAAGGCGATTCGTACGTGAATGACGATTTGCACATTCAAATAAAAGGATATACACGTACATTTTAAACATTCAAAGGATTTTGTGCACAGTTGTATACCTACGAATTGTGTTTTGCATTTGTGAAATGTATTTTATGAGTATATATAATTATATTTTGCCCATGTGAATTGCTTTTTGTGAATATATATTTTTTTCACGCACGTGGATTTTTTTTGTGTGTACGTGAATTAGGTTTCATGCATGTGAAATTGTCTACGCATTTGTGAATCATGTTTTTTGCGTGAATTATATTTGAGACTAATCTGCCTCCATAGACCAACACAATACTAGGAAGGTGGTCATACTGTTATGCCTGATCTGCATGTATGTATATGTATGTATGTATGTATGTATGTATATATATATATATATATATATATATATATATATATATATATATATATATATAAACTTTGTAAGATTAACCATGTTAATAACTGTGTAAATGCATCATCACTGTCTGTGAAAAAAGACCATTATAATAAGAAGAGCTTTTTAATTGGTAAATACACATACAAATAAACATACATACCTCTTACAACAGCCTCATAAAGTCTCTGCATGACTGGTACTGAGGGATGGCTCTGAACGTTGATGTTTTTAACAAACACTTTTGTGGAGCGATGCTGGCATCTCTGTGTTGTAATAAAGAGCATTGGTGAGAAGCCCAGTAATTCCAACTTATGAAGCTGAGAAGAGAGAACAAAATGTTTTAAGCAAGAGTACGCAGTCAAATGAAAAACTATGCTCTTATCCACTATCTACTCAAATAAAAATTAGTTTTTTGTTTGCTGAATTGTAGTCATAATTATAATAATAATAATAAAAAAAAATTCATATGTTGAAATGAAACTTACAAGCAAGTCCACACAGTTCATAATTTTGTGAGAATTGCCATGTTTTTTCAATTTGGCTGCCCACTGATCATCAAATTTTTCTTTTTGGGCTTTCAAGTTTTTCTTTTGAATAATGTTTATTCCACAGTATTTGCAGGTTTTGGAGGCACTGCCGATTTCTTTGTAGCAAGCACTACACTGGCGTGTTGTGGATCCAGGTGCCATGTGTGTGAGAGAAAGAGAGCGAATGTGTACAAAAGAGAGAGAGTGAGAGAGGGTGAGTATATGTGTGTAAGAGAGAGAGTGTGTGTGTGTGTGTGTGTGCACGAGAGAGAGAGAGAGAGAGAGAGAGAGAGAGAGGGGGGGGGGTGAGTGTGTGAGAGCGAGAGAGAGTGTGTGTGTGAGAGAGTGGGTGAGTGTGTGTGAGAGCGAGAGAGAGAGTGTGTGAGAGCAAGAGAGAGAGAGAGAGTGTGTGAGAGCAAGAGAGAGAGAGAGAGAGAGAGAGAGAGAGAGAGAGTGTGTGAGAGCAAGAGAGAGAGTGCGTGAGAGCGAGAGAGTGTGTGTGAGCGAGAGAGAGTGTGTGAGAGCACGAGAGTGTGTGTGTGTGTGTGAAAGCGAGAGAGAGAGAAGAGTGAGAGTGTGTGAGAGCGAGAGAGTGTGTGAGAGCGAGAGAGAGTGTGTGCGAGAGAGAGAGCAAGTGATGGCTCTTAAAAGAGCCGTTGGTTTAAATGTAGAGCGCGTGTAGATGGAGTAAGAGATGTATGTGAAGAAACTGCAAGACAAAAAAAAAAAAAAGTGTTACAACTTTAGGATATTATTTTCTGAATCTTTATTTATTAAACATTTTGTGTGTATAACTATTTACAACAAATCCCGAGATCCCCCCACAATCATAAGACTATATTAAAATAAATAAATAATATGGCAATAAGTCAAGTCAAGTCAAGTATATTTGTATAGCGCTTTTCACAATACAGATTGTATCAAAGCAGCTTCACAGTATTAAATTAAAATAATACAACAAGGTTTGTTTCTAGTGGAATTTATTGATAAAATCAAATTAGATATCCCCAGAATATCCCCAATAAAATAAAACTGATAAAAAAAGAAGGATCTGAAAGTTTCAAGATTTCTGAATTGTACATCAAATGTATTAAAAGCATGGTAAGTGTTGTTGTAACTGTTTTTACTATGTATAACAAGGCTGTGGTAAAAGCAAAGTAACGTTTGCCGTTACTGTAAGTAAGTTACTACAAAATAGTAACGTTACAGTAGAAGTAGGCTAACTGCGGTAAAAACATGGTAGGATTTGTGTACCAAACACAAATACCACAGTGGAAGTACAGTGGTAGTTACTACTTCCATTAATTCCAAAAAAATATTAATAAAAATGATCGAAGATCTGTCACGTTAAGTTAATGCTGCTAGCAGTCACCCGCTAATTGATAATGTGTTGGGTGGGTTGAACTTATTTTGAACAAAAATAATGTAATATTGATGACCAATACAATTCAGAGAACATTCAGAAGCCGATCTGGATTAATAAAGCACATATAATGAACTTTATATCGAACAAAAAGACACCGCCTGGTATATACTCACCGAGATATGTGGCGTGCCGCGTGCGTATGCGTAAGCTGCTGATAAATAACGCGATGTTTGTGCGAACGAGAATTGGGTCACGCTTCTTGAATGCGATGAACAAAATCGTATGATATAGTACGATTTAAACAATTCGTATGATTTAGCACGAATTCGCTGATACACTGGGATGTGTTAATGCGATGAACCAATCGTACGATTTCGCACGAGCCATGCTCCAATACAATTCAGAGAACATTTAGAAGCCGATATGGATTAATAAAGCACATATAATGAACTTTATATCGAACAAAAAGACACCGCCTGGTATATACTCACCGAGATATGTGGCGTGCCGCGTGCGTATGCGTAAGCTGCTGATAAATAACGCGATGTTTGTGCGAACGAGAATTGGGTCACGCTTCTTGAATGCGATGAACAAAATCGTATGATATAGTACGATTTAAACAATTCGTATGATTTAGCACGAATTCGCTGATACACTGGGATGTGTTAATGCGATGAACCAATCGTACGATTTCGCACGAGCCAGCTCCAATACAATTCAGAGAACATTTAGAAGCCGATATGGATTAATAAAGCACATATAATGAACTTTATATCGAAACACCGTCTGGTATACTCACCGAGATGTGGCGTGCGGCCTGTGTAAACTGCTGATAAATAACGCGATCGTGCGAACGAGAATTGGGTCACGCTTGAATGCGATGAACAAAATCGTATGATATAGTACGATTTAAACAATTCGTATGATTTAGCACGAATTCGCTGATACACTGGGATGTGTTAATGCGATGAACCAATCGTACGATTTCGCACGAGCCAGCTCCAATACAATTCAGAGAACATTTAGAAGCCGATATGGATTAATAAAGCACATATAATGAACTTTATATCGAAACACCGTCTGGTATACTCACCGAGATGTGGCGTGCGGCCTGCGTAAACTGCTGATAAATAACGCGATCGTGCGAACGAGAATTGGGTCACGCTTGAATGCGATGAACAAAATCGTATGATATAGTACGATTTAAACAATTCGTATGATTTAGCACGAATTCGCTGATACACTGGGATGTGTTAATGCGATGAACCAATCGTACGATTTCGCACGAGCCATGCTCCAATACAATTCAGAGAACATTTAGAAGCCGATATGGATTAATAAAGCACATATAATGAACTTTATATCGAAACACCGTCTGGTATAGCCTACTCACCGAGATGTGGCGTGCCGCCGCGTGCGTAAACTGTTGATAAATAACGCGATGTTGTGAGAACGAGAATGTCACGCTTCTTGAATGCGATGATCAAAATCGTATGATAAAGTACGATTTAATACATTCGTGCGATTTAGCACGAATTCGCTGTTACACAGGGGTGTATTAAATGCGATGAACAAAATCGTACGATTTCGTACGAGCCAGCTCGTATGATTTCGTACGATTTAGCCACTTGGTTAAATCGTGCGAATTAGTACGAATTCACCGTGAGATAGGGTTGATGCATTTATATATTTTATACTTTTGTTCACTTTGGTGTTGGATATGATGTTCTGATCTGTGTAATTTTGTCTGTTTGCAATAAATATTTTTTATACACACTGCATGGTGTTTTGTATATCTGTTTCAGTTATCACTGTTTTGAATGTCACTGATGTTCAGAAACACTTTCTTTGTTAACAAAAATCTGTCTTTATTGCCCAATAAAGTAAACATAACAGGCAAAAAAAATTGATACAAATATATTTTATTACAGAACCAATAAAGTAAACATAACAGGCAAAAACGTCAAATAAAAATATATCATATTGCAGAACCAATAAAGTAAGCATAAAAAAACATAAAAAAACTACAGCTTATCCACCATCTTTTCAAACAGGACCAAGAACCTCTCTGTGTTTGCCTCACTCTCCTCATGGCGCCTCTGCTCTTTTTTGGATTCCTCAGTGAGGAAATCCAGGATGGGATTTTTTTTTTTTTTTTTTTTTGGGGTGAGGGAGTTGAGGGGCTTGCCATGGCAGAGGTAGAGGGTTCTGAACTGTTGGCTGCAGAGGTGCTGGCTGGGGATGAGGGCTCAACAATCTCCTAAATAGTACGTGAGGCAGACCTCCAAATTTAAGAAATTTTATGGGCAGAAAACAACCTGCGCTCGCTGAGAGCAATGCATATGTCGGCAAACTGAACTAGGGAGCAGATATGCTTTTCGGGAGGGCAGGTCAAACTCTTCGTCTCCAAAGACAACATGTCATGTGAAAATTGTGTTATAATAAATATATATATATATATATATATATATATATATATATATATAACGGGAATCAGCCTGAAGGGGTTGTTATCCGCCTTGCTATACATTATCCTGCTTATTACAAAATAAATCAATAATCTGACACAAAATATTGATTTAAAAAGAAGTTTATTGATTTAAAACGATTGTATTGCTTCCGCTAAAGAAAATATCAAAATAACAAGATACTGTTATCAAGAAATAACAGGCCGCATTATACATTGGAATTCAACCAAGCCATGTAATAAATGTATGTATATATATTAGGGCTGGGTATTGACATATTTCACGATTCGATTGCGATTCAAAAGCTTGCAATTTGGATAGATTTTGATTCGCCATTGATTATTTTGGATATCAGGTAGAATACATGACAAATTATCTCAATTTAAACATCTCTTAACTAATGCTGTAAACTATGGGAGTCAGTTCTAGCCTAGCCTACTTTAAAAGCACACTTATTTTTATAATAATAAAGTTATACAGAATATATTTAAATGGTGGCTGTCATAAAAACTTGCCAGTTATATTCAAACATGCATTAAATATTGATGAACATTAAAGGGCTGAGATTGTTTCATATCAATAGTAACAAAGCACAAATAATATTGTGATTTATTGGATGGGATGCACTACAATGAACAATTCATTCATCAACTGAAAACAGGATGACTAATCGATTGTTGGGATTTAAGAATCGATATTGGTTCGAAAAAATGAGAATCAATTTTTACCCAGCCCTATACAGGAGCATTACAATAAGAACATGTTAACATTCTGCAATTCCAGACCACAAAATGTGCTGCATACATACCATGAGGATTGTAGTGGGATCCTCATAAAAGGATGCCACCACCACAGGAGGGTCGAGTGAGGGCCTGGCACCCAACACCTCATGCATATCTTCATAATATTGCCAGGTTGCAGCAGTCACTTCCCCCCTTTCTGTTCCCGACCCTGTTTTGGGAGTTCTTAGTTCCTGGAAAGACACACAACACACACACAATTAAATAATGCCTACAACTAGGGCTTTATTTAAATAGAGTATTGAGTGATTTTATCTTCGTCTTTTCTTGTTTGATTAACAATAATGACTGCAGCAAGTATGCATTCATTGCCTTGCATTGATTGAAGATGTATGTTTGTTTTTTTCTTTAACAGAACATCACATACCTTGTATCTTTGCTTAAGATTTTCCCACTTCTTTGATGCCTGTTGGCCAGAAACCCTTCCCTCCAACCCCATTTCTTTCATCAGTGTCCTGTATCATAACCAACAACAATGTACAGGTGCATGAACAGGAATTAATTACAAATTATTACAATAATAACCTACAATACCAATACAATAATGTATTACTACAACATGAACGCATTACTCACTCCCATAGTTGCTTTGCAGCATATTTTGATTTTAATAAGTTCGTTTTCATCCCGAAAGTGGATCAGCTGCCGGGTTTCCTCCGGCGTCCCTGTGTGATACAGGACAGTAAACTTTAGAAGTCTGCCGTCGCTATTCATCATGTTTATGCACAAGGTGTTGTTTCAATCACACTGAATTCATTAAAATCGGTGAATCTGAATGTAGTGTTTAACGTGCATGAACGCTAAACAAGTGATCGGTTTATGTGCGTTTTAGTATTGCTTAAATTCCTGAGTTTTCGTATCAGTCGGGATCCGTTTGAAGCTGAATACATGACCTGCAAAGCTGGCACATACGTGTCAGTGTCAAATAATGAAACGTTACACATAATGAATGGCGACTGTAGAAAACAAAAGCCGAATCCCGGACATTAGTCAGAGAAATGCGGTACTGATTGTGCAAACCAGCGATGTATCGTTAGCATAGCCTAGCGTAGCAGACTAGCGATTTTTAAAAACGTTTAAAAACGTTTCAGTTAACAACATGGTTGCAAATACATATGAACATGACTGCGTAGAGCACAAAACAAGACTGTCATAATTTTTCAATCAATCATTTAAGCCGAAAATACTTACATTTATGGGACTCTCTTGGTGGTGTGCCCGCCATTGTTGCCGATTGCGCAGTGCATTCTGGGTACCCCTTGGCTTCAAGTAAGCTTGCGAAAATTCTACCCCTTCCCCTTAGCCCTACCCCTAGATCAAAATGAGAATTGGGATAGCCCTTACTCTCACGTGAACGTGCAAAACTAAGGGGAAGGGGTAAGGGGAAGGGGTAAGACAGAGAATTGGGATTCAGCCATAGTCTTATGAAACTTACATTGTTTGAAAATATTGATTAAAATATTGATATAAAACAGATATGTTTCTAATAATGTGTATTTGATTTTTTTTTTTAGGCTAGTCCACTGGTAGTGTACTTAGGAATTTACTTTAATTCTTCTTTACTCTTTCCCCACCATTGACTGAATTTTCCAGCTATCCATGTTTTCACTGTTACACTGTAGGGGGCGCTATATGACATCTTCTAGTACAGAATCTCCGGATCAAAACACAGAAGTAGAAGCTGAAACAAGTGATAGAAGATTGCTCACTCAAATGTAAAATAACGTGATCATCAAACATTAAACAGCTTGTAAATCAAAACTGCTTAATGTTTCCAAATGAAATGAAGCGTAACCCATGAAGAGAAAACGACTGTGAAGCTTTGGGGGTGTTGGACTCGATCTACTCGATCTGTGTTTTGATCATCGTTCTCAATCTGATCAAGGATGAATTTGTCTTTGACAAAAATTTGATTATCTCAACATTTTTGTTTAAAATGTTGCCTTTCTTTATGAAACTTGCCAACATTCAAGTGTTGATGAAAAATACCTTTAACTGTACTTTAATTTTAAAAACGTTTCTTCATGCATCCTTTTTTAAGTATAAAAAATAGACTAGGCCTACTGCAAGAGCAAAAATAACATATAAATAGTAAACTATAAGTATAATGTTAAGTTCACTTAAAGAAAACTTGTACTAAACTAGTAGTTTCCTGAGAGTACACTAAAAGAAAACTTGCAAGTATACTTGCAGTATAAAACTACTAAACTAGTAGTTTACTGAGAGTACACTAAAAGAGCAAAAAGAATATATAATTAGTAAACTACAAGTATAATGTTAAGTTCACTTAAAGAAAACTTGTAGTATAAAACTACTAAACTAGTAGTTTGCTGAAAGTATACTTCAAAGTGTACTTACATAAACAAAAAATTTGCTACAAGTATTAAAATAGTAAACTACTAGTATTACCCATAAGTTCACTTGCAGTGCAAATGAGAAACGTAATCATGAACTAGTTGTGCACTTAAAGTTTACTACTGTTACACTTATAGTACACTTAAACATATACTTTTATATACTTAAAGTGGGCCAATTTAGTCCCAAGCGATATTAAAATAGTACACTTACAAGTTTACTACAAGTACATATTGACATTAGTATACTTACTGCATAATGTATACTTAAAAATATACTTGAACATTACTTAAGTATACTTCATTAAATGAACTTGAAGTATACTTCTTTTTTGTAAGGGTGGCTCAGTCAAAGACTTCTTTACAACCGTGACTGTTGCTTGTTCTTGGCAAATACCTTACCTTATTTGTCTTCCGGGAAACATTTAGTATCTTCGGCTGCTTCCGAAAGGGCAGTACTAAATGAATTTTTTTTTTTTTTTTTTACAAAATAAGAATAATTTGGCCATCTTCATCCTCTTAATGCGTCTTGTTTCCTTCTGGAGCATCAGTGAATGTTTGAACCTTTTTCATTAGTTGTGCTTGAGTTCGTCAGTTGTCCTCAGCGTGAAAAGATGGATCTCAAAATCATACAGTCACTGCTGGAAAGGGTTAAAATATAAAAAAATTTTTTTTAAAGGGTTACATTTGCTGGAAAACCGAAGAATTTGCAGGACCTGAATGACTTTTCTGTAGAACACTGGGCAGTAAACAGTAAACAGCTATTTGTTTTGTCTTGTGGACTATATGTAAACATATTTAATGTAAAATAGCTTATTCAGGACAACACTAAATAAAAAATAATGTATAATATTATATTAATATTTATAAAAATATAATATATTTTGTATCATCCCTTATTTTGTTAAAATTGTTAAAATTTTTGCAGATTCTTCAAAGGGTATGTAAACTTTTTTTAGCACAACTGAACATATATATGATCTCTGCTTTATTAACTTATAATACATGTTATTTTAACCGGTAAACCAGACTTGTCACTTTTTAATACTGTGATATCTTGTAAATGTTTTCTGCACCCAAACATTGAAGTTTTGCCTTTTAGACAGAATCTCACACTGTTTCATTCGTAATTATTAAAATTGTATATATTTGCACAGTATCAAATATATGTTGTATGTAATATTCTATGCACTTTTGTGATTTTAGACAGCGTGTTATTGGGACTTTTATTTTGGTCTGGCGATATGACGTCATAAGTGTGCACCGCACTGTTGTAATTCGGCTGAAGAAAGGTTGGTGTTTAAATCCATTTAAGGTGTTTATATGAAATCATGCAGTTCAATCAATTTCAAGCTCTGTAAGATGAATTAATTATGTATTGTTACATTGTAATGCTTTATTTAACATTAATGAACGTTATTTTTGTGAGTAAAGCACATCCACACGAGTAACAGAAAAGGTGCGTCTCATTTTGCTCCCAATATCGTAAATTAGTTAGTTGTACACACGAATTCGGTGACTGCCAAGCAGTAATGGGAGAAACGGAGCTTTTCGACACTCCCGAGTTAATTGATTCGTAAAATGAATCACTGATTCAAATTGCTCGATTCACCGCACGCCCACGAGACCTGCTGGTCAAAACAGTGTAAATGTTACGAGAACAACATGTAATGAAAACTTAAACAAACCAACTGCAAATGTTGTCATGAAAGTGTAATCTATTAAAAATAATTTTCAAATAATTTAATATAGAAATAAGTCATAACTCTAAATATGAAGTGTGTAATTTGTAGCCTAGAGCTTGTTTTGAGTATATTTGGCTAATCAGGCCATTGACTATGACTGACTCCCTTACCAGTGTGCGCTGACTACTGAACTAGGGAGCTGATTGAGTTCAGAGATTTAGTTTTGATTTTTTTTTTTCTGTTATTTATTCTCATCTTAAACGTGACAGATTGTCCAAACACACAGACAAACTCCTGGTGAAGCTGCTTACCTGAGATCCACGTGACACTATTATAAATATGGCATTTATTAAAGAGGAGAGTGAAGACATGAAGATTGAAGAAACATTCAGAGTGAAACAAGAAGATACTGAGGAACAAACAGGTTGGTTTCATTCTCAAAGCTGAACTGATACTGTTTAAAATCTCTAAAGAAATTAATTATATTTTTGAAGAATGTCATGAGTGTCAAACTAAAGTGGTTTTATTTGACATGGATGAGGAGAGACATGTTGAGATCACATGACCAGACAAATAGTCTATTGGGGCATTCCATGTCAAATCAACCAAATTTTAGAAACTTCCCAGGCTCAAATTTTTTCTTTTGTTAGTAGTTTTTCTGTAGAAAACCAAAATATTTAATGTCACAGATGTATATTTACCGAGTAATCCACTATTTTGTAGAGGGGGGTCAAAATGACAATTTTTACCTGAGATTTGGAGCCAAATTAGAGGGGTATAAAATTACTTTAGAAAGATGGCAGCATCATTATGTTATTTTTTACACAGAGATTGGTAGATGTAGCCTATTAGTAAAAATCCGTTGACTTTAGCAATCTTTGTCTCGTTATATGGCAACGGGGACAGTTAAAAAATGTTGCCTCGAGTTTGCATGCCTGTAACTCAAGAAGTATTAAAGATATCTTAATATCCTATTAGATTCTGGTTCTTAACAAACATTTATTTTGGTATCTTCATTTTAAAGGCCCTATATGGTTCAATCCCAGAGATGTGGAGATCTTAATGCGGCTGCATGAGTAAATTGGTAAATTGTACACCGTTTCAGTGGTCAAAAACCATATGTGGGCCACTTTGCATATAGCTGATACTTTTTTCTTTTAAAGAGGAATATCTGAAGAACAAATAATGTTGAAACTAGAAATGTATCATATTTTTCATAGAACATACCTGAGTGCCTTAAATATTATATTCCAAAGTTTGCATGTAGATTTTCCCTTGATAAAAATGTTATTTAATAAGAGAAGGTAGAAAAGGGAATGTCGCTACAGTTATAGTATTTAATAGTAATATTGAGTGATATTGTATATTATCTAAAGAAAGTAAAAAATATATGTTTTCTTTCTTATGCTTTCAGGTTTTACCAATTATGATAAGACTTGAATTGTAATGACTATTATAACTGTATGTATGCATATAATATGATGCCAATATTATGCATTTTAATGAATAAAGAGAAAATGAATAATTTAATTATAATATTGTGCTATATTGTATGATGTTTAATGAGGATAGAAAATTATGCGTTCTTTCTATCCTTAGAAAGGTTAGTCTTGTATTGATAATGATTTATTACTGCTGTGTGCCCAATGATGGTAATATAATACTTTTTAATGAATGATGGTTTAAAAAAATACATATCATTTTAATGAATTAAATATGCATTAAATTACAATAACATTTTTAGTGTAATCTTAAATGTAGTTTTATGCGCCCTGTAGTGACTGGTACTTTACTGCGGAAAAAGTGTAAAAATCTCTATTAGCTGCAAAGCACATTTCACAAACAATGCAGCCCTACTGTACGTTTACTTGCGATCACCAAATATAAAACATTGTTCACAAGACCAACACGTTAACCAACAGTTAAAGAAACTGATTAGCGTAAGCTGTAACTGACTGTCATAAAATGTTGAACTGCGGTCACTGATGTCACTGCCATTACATGATAGGCTGAGGTGATCCTAATGTGATACAAGCCGTTAGGCTTTCTCCAATGGTAAGAGATACAGACCCTCATCTCCCTATAATAAGACAATCTCTGATCCTACTTCCACGTTAGACATTCGTTATTAAGATGTCAAACATTAAATTGGGAAAAATAATACATAAGTAGCCTAAACAAATCTATTATTTTGTGTAAAATTAAACCCAATATCAACTTATAAACTGAAATCAATTAAAACCATTCATTTATGTCTCTTTATTATGAAACAGTATACACTCACCTAAAGGATTACTAGGAACACCATACTAATACTGTGTTTGACCCCCTTTCGCCTTCAGAACTGCCTTAATTCTACGTGGCATTGATTCAACAAGGTGCTGAAAGCATTCTTTAGAAATGTTGGCCCATATTGATAGGATAGCATCTTGCAGTTGATGGAGATTTGTGGGATGCACATCCAGGGCACGAAGCTCCCGTTCCACCACATCCCAAAGATGCTCTATTGGGTTGAGATCTGGTGACTGTGGGGGCCATTTTAGTACAGTGAACTCATTGTCATGTTCAAGAAAACAATTTGAAATGATTCGAGCTTTGTGACATGGTGCATTATCCTGCTGGAAGTAGCCATCAGAGGATGGGTACATGGTGGTCATAAAGGGATGGACATGGTCAGAAACAATGCTCAGGTAGGCCGTGGCATTTAAACGATGCCCAATTGGCACTAAGGGGCCTAAAGTGTGCCAAGAAAACATCCCCCACACCATTACACCACCACCACCAGCCTGCACAGTGGTAACAAGGCATGATGGATCCATGTTCTCATTCTGTTTATGCCAAATTCTGACTCTACCATCTGAATGTCTCAACAGAAATCGAGACTCATCAGACCAGGCAACATTTTTCCAGTCTTCAACTGTCCAATTTTGGTGAGCTCGTGCAAATTGTAGCCTCTTTTTCCTATTTGTAGTGGAGATGAGTGGTACCCGGTGGGGTCTTCTGCTGTTGTAGCCCATCCGCCTCAAGGTTGTGCGTGTTGTGGCTTCACAAATGCTTTGCTGCATACCTCGGTTGTAACGAGTGGTTATTTCAGTTAAAGTTGCTCTTCTATCAGCTTGAATCAGTTGGCCTTGAAGGCATTTTCGCCCACAGGACTGCCGCATACTGGATGTTTTTCCCTTTTCACACCATTCTTTGTAAACCCTAGAAATGGTTGTGCGTGAAAATCCCAGTAACTGAGCAGATTGTGAAATACTCAGACCGGCCCGTCTGGCACCAACAACCATGCCACGCTCAAAATGGCTTAAATCACCTTTCTTTCCCATTCTGACATTCAGTTTGGAGTTCAGGAGATTGTCTTGACCAGGACCACACCCCTAAATGCATTGAAGCAACTGCCATGTGATTGGTTGATTTGATAATTGCAATAATGAGAAATTGAACAGGTGTTCCTAATAATCCTTTAGGTGAGTGTATAACACAAACATTTATTTTGGAAACTGTGAAATGTAAGTGATCAACTTTACATTTGAAGAACCACTGGCTCAATTTTTTGTTTTCTTTAGGTCAAGTTTTAACACCGGATCAATATATTATAGGCAGGGCTCCAGTTAACATTTGAGAGCAGTAGCATCAGATCCACCAAGTTCTACAGATGGTAGCGCTGGGTGGATGGAGTGACCCTTCTCACTTTATTTTGCACTAATGTTATTATTAATACATTACGCTGTGTAGTGTGTCACGTGATCGAGAACGGCACACAAGTAAACCTGTTCTGAGCTTGTGCTGCTGCGCAGCTCAAACGAGTAGTGCAGTTTCATTCTACTTTAATTTCGTTTGATGTTTCTCATATACTACAGAGATGGCAGCTCTTATCAGTTGGATGGCCAACGTGGTGGTGGCAACAGTGCAATCCCTAACAAAATGTAGTCGCACAGGCAGGAAAAAAGGTTGCAACGTGACCATTTGGTTGCAGTCTGGAGCCCTGATTATAGGTATTAGTATAGAAATTTCTGTTTGCTTCACCTCTGGTTAGGCCCAGATCTTTTGTCTGACGCCCCTGTGAGTGACTATATAGAGTATTCTGAGATGTTTAAAGCTGCTGAATCTCTTCACTGCTGCTATAGTCCACCATCATCTCCATCCTTTGATTAAAATGTTCTCATACTTTGCAAAAGCAATTCAAAATCACAATTTAGATATGTCGTCATATTTAACATTTTATTTATAATTCCCATATAAAAAATTATCTCAATCAATCACCAGTAAGCACCATTGATATTGTGTAATTTGGAGGGAAGTTAGTGTAAAAAAAAATGGAACATGGCCAGAGTCCTGCATGTGGGAGAGTGAACCGCTAATATTTGATGGAACAGGTGGAAAATATTTACCTTGTCATTGCGGTAAGGGCACGGGCAGATTGCAGGTAGTGATAAAATGGTAAGAAAAAATGTACGTCTTAAATATTGCAATCCATCCATCCATCTTCTTCCGCTTATCCGGGGCCGGGTCGCGGGGGCAGCAGTCTAAGCAAAGATGCCCAGACTTCCCTCTCCCTAGACACTTCCTCCAGCTCTTCCAGGGGGGACACAGAGGCGTTCCCAGGCCAGGTGGGAGACATAGAGCTAGTTTATGGTATGTCTTAAATACTTAATATGTTAAGTATATACTTGTAATATATATAAAAAATATATTGAAGCATAGTGCGGCCTCTCTCCCACTTTATGTCTTAAATACTGCAATATTCCATAAAAATAAGCAAAGTCAGTTTGGATTTTATGGTGTCTTTAAATTTTAAATGGTCTCAGCAGTTCGGGTGGAGGTTGGCAGCTCGTTCTCGTTTTGCTCTTGCAAAAAAACGCTCCGGATCTGTTAAATTGTCTGAGATCTGGCTGGGCCATTCTGAAACATGTAACTTTTTTTGTTGAAGCAATTCTTTTGTTGTCTTAGATGTGTGTTGTGGATCCTTGTCAGGTAACAGACGCCAGAAGGTTTTGTGCCAAAATCGACTGGTACTTGGAGCTATTAATAAATCCCTCTACCTTCAAAAAGGCCACAGTTACAGTTGAAGTAAAGCAGCACCAAATCATGATGCTGCCACCATGCTTCACCGTCAGTATGGTGTTCTTTTGCTAATGTACTATGTTGTTTTTGTGCCAAATATACCCTTTACAATTTTGGACTGAAAGTTCAATCTTGGTCTCAGCACAGAGATTTCAAAATGTCTAGATATAAATTTAAAAGCAAAATGTGAGAAAAAAATAAATATTAGGGAGTGGAAATGGCTAATAAGCCAATAAGTGCTTCTCTGCCGCCATCTACTGGTTATAGTGGTAATTCAATGTATTTTTTATTAATAAATAAGTGTTTGTTTGCCACCAAGTGTTAGCGCTTTCCTACATTTTGAAACATTTAGTTTTACAAATGAGGACAATCTTTGTTGGATGAACAATTTTTTTTAATCAAATTTGGATAATATTTAGAGCTTTGGAGTGCTGGAAAAATTTAAATCACTTGAAAGTCATTGAAAATTGCTTGAATTTCACTCTCAAATTTTTTTTTATCAACCCTGAAATTAATAATGCAAAAACACTTGACTATTTCTGTCACAATACCATGGTTACAGTTAGTGATGCTACATTAAAACCATAGTGAATGGTTGTAATTTGTTTACTGAAAAGCCTTCTGTATCTTGTTCTCATCACAGCAGAACACATTTTTTCCACATGGTTTTATGAGACTGGATTAGTAGCGGTTCGATCTTATTTGGTGCCCTACAAATCCACTAAATAAAATTATTTATTAAATACATAATGCAAAGGCAAACCTAGAGAATTGGCTGACTAAAGTCAACTTGAAAATATTAGGCTACCTCATTAAAATTGTAGTTGATATGTTGATATTAAGGCGAGACACGGCAGGCAAAAACATCGTTTTTTTTTTTTACTGGTCAATTTTGAGATTTTTGGATATTTGTCTTCAATAACATGTCTTCTTTCAGACTTGTGGTGAAAAAAAAGTCTGAAATACACATTTAGGTCTTTATTTTACTACACTTTGTCTGTTTGCGGCTGTAGATTTCTCATAAATTCAACAAAAGTTGGCGTTCTTAATCCTCCCGCTGCTCCGCGATCTCTGCCGTCACCCTGTCATCACATACACCGTTAGAAAGCTCTATCTCCCCTGTACAATCCTGTCGGATCCAAATATGGTCATTTCCTTTTTATCAGCAACCAATCGTGAAAGTAAAAGGGTTGAATGAGCAATCTCATTGGCTGATGATAAATCTTTAAAGCCCGTTTTCTCAAAATGACCTTTCTCTCATACTCCAAGTCCGAAATCTCCACTTCAGTAGCACCTATATGCACCAAATTTTCCAGTCTTGTACCTAGTTATATTATGAAGACATTTACAGAGGGATTTGTAAATATATTATTCCTAGCCTGATTTATATAACATTTTATTCCAAAAAACATGGTGAAAATAATTTTTTTAAGGCTATTGACAGTATTTTCTGATTTACAGTATACATTTAATTAGATATTGCCTAATTTGCATATTTAAACATTAAATTACAGAAAACTTGTAATACATTTTTTTCTCATCTTAATGTAGTAATCAACTGGGATAGTTACATGGTGATATCTGCTAGTTAAAATGTTTACCCTATTCACCTGTAGTGTCTCACCTTAACATAAAACAAAAGTTTGGCTCCAAAAGTTACATACCAAAAACAACAGAAATGTGGTGTACACAACAAGGTTTATTGGTGTAACTCAAGTATAGGAAGTGTTAAGACTTCAGGAGTGGGAAAAGCCAAAATAAATACATAAACAAAAGATCTCTAACTATAGGGACCCAATCTACACTTACCTTAAGGAAAGAAAACGGAAAGAAACAACAAAATAGTTCCCTGACTCCCTCTCTACTTTAAACAGGAGAAAAGCATTGTAAAAATAAAAAGGCACCCACTCCCAAGAACTTCCAAGTTAAGTTTGGTCTATATACAATATTTTCAAGAGCAACATCAGATAACAGTTTATCAGTAAAATGGGTAAGTTTTGAAATAAATCACAACTGAACAGCAGCAGCAATGTACAGAAACAACAAACAAGTCCAACCAGCAGAAAAACAAGCCTTCCTTCAGTGGAGATCAGTGACTACGTTTACATGCAGCCAATATCCGGGTTATGGTCGGGTTAGGGTCACTATTTGGGTTTCTGAAACATTCGGAATAACCCGTTTACATGCGTGAGTAGAGAGAGTTACTCCTGTATACATGGAATTTGTAATCAGTTGGGAATATCCCGATGTAAACGGCGACGCACGGTTAGCGTCAGGACGTACGGACAACCTTAACCCTCTGGGGACTAAGCCCTTTTTGGTCCGTTTTCTCTATTTTTACATTTGGGCTTATAAACCATGTAATGGAGATGGAACACCATGTGTTTGGTATCTATGGATTCAGAAGACCCTAAGCTAACATAAGAATGCATGTAATGTGTTTATAAAGGAAGTATGAGTAAAAAATGTAATATAAACTAGGTAATTTCAAAACCGAAAATTTTATTTTAGTCATTTATTACTGAAAATCACACCTCACACAACAATAGTGAACAGTTTTTGAACAAAAAATATATTTTTCAAACCCTTTGCTTGACGGACATTTGTAATTGTTCAATCAAAAGTGTAAAGAACAATGAAATAATGAACTTTATATACAAACAGCCCAGGCGTTTTTTCTCAGGCATGCCAGTGATTCGAATTTCTCCTCGTCACTTTCCAGTAGCTGTTAATTGTTCCAGAGCTTGTTCTGAGGTAAATCTTTTACTGCTTGCCATCATAAAAGTGCTAAAACAATAAACTAATAATGCTATAATTGCTAATATGATATATATATATATATATATATATATATATATATATATATATTATAATCGTTCTGTCTCTCTCATATAAATCTATGTGTGTAGATCTCCGCTCCGTTCGCTCTCTGTCTCCTTCTCCACTCGACGCTGTTTGTGTCATATCACTTACTATAGTACCACCCCTTGCAAGGCTACAGAGTCCTCTGATTAGCTAGAATACGTCATGGTAACCTTCCTCTGATTGGGTAAGAAAAATATTCCTCCCAGCTGCAATTTTTCCATTGGTCTTTGCGCGTGGAATATTCCTAACAACATCGATTTCATTGGCCTTATACGCAGTGGTATTGCGCAACAAGGAAGTGTGTATACCATATACCACTGTTTTCAGCTGAGTCTGAGGAAGACGGCAAAAAAGACCGCATCTCTCTAGCATTAATAGTTTTTAAGATAATTACACATTTGTAAAAGTACGCCATTTTGGGCGGTACCGCCCAATCCGTCCCCAGAGGGTTAAGACGCAATATGCGTCATTTCCGATTCTTCTTCCTGTATCCAAAGACAACAACAACAGCAGCAGCATGCGGATAATGAATAGTTCGGGGCAGATAGCGATCGCCTTTGTTTGCGCTTTCCTTCTCGCTCCAAAAGTGTGTTGCTCTGCTGCGTCTCGCCATGTTAACCTCTACTTCTTGTTTACTTCCGGTATACTGCACGCGGGTTTTTGTATGCGCCGTCTCTACTCAAAAGACCAAGATTCCTTGCGAATAGAACATGCGCAGAACACAAATCAATGTTCCTTTTGATGGGGATATGCCGATACGCGTTTACATGACCAAATATTCGGGTTAGAAAAGGGGTACCCCAGGGGTAATATCCGGGTTTTTAAAAACCGGGATATGAGCATATCCGGGTTTTTGCCGGTGTTTACATGGCCGTGCGCGACCGGGTTATTGCTAATATCCCGGTTTTGAACGGGTTATTGGCTGCATGTAAACGCAGTCAGTGATGCTTTATACTCTTCTTTTCCTTGAAGACCAATCCCAACCGATTAGTTATCAGCAGAGGGGATCACCCTCACCTGGCTTTACCTGCACAGAAGGCAGAGAAACGACCACTACTGCCACCTAGTGGCCTGACACACATAAACTAAAATATTAAATAAAATGACACCGTAGGACGTAACATGTGCTTCAGACACCAGTCACACTGATGCTGATCCCCATAGCAAAGATCCAGACACAGTTTCTCACTCACCTTCTCAGGGAACCATGTTTACCGTTGTAACCGGAGATATTTTTGATAATGTCACTGTTGTGCCATACTTTCAACACTTGTTGATGACTGTCTTCACTGTGTTCAATGATATATTTAATTTAGAGTTTTTTTGCAGCCATTACCTGAGCATTTCACCAATAAGATCCCTTTGAGACTTCCAATTGGCAAGTGCAGTGTGACCTCAGCATTAGCTTCAACAGATATCACCACTCTAATGATGCTGCTGGAAGAACACATAGGGGCCTTGTCTTAAGAATTTAAATCGCCATTTTCTACCTTTTTGGTGAGGCTGGGCACATTACATAAAACGTTGAACAACCACAAACAGCGATTTCTCTCACTTGAAGCAAACACAGATGAGGGCGGTCTGAGTTTTGGAGCCCTAGAGTCGAAGTACGCAACTTTTAGCTGATGACCTTGCTAAACTCAAAGCCAAGGTTATGGATATAGAAGGAAGGAGCCACTGAAATAGCATACACATTTTCTGCTTACCTGAGACAATTGAGGGTCCTCATCAATCTATATACTTTTTGGTGCTTTTGGTGGAAGTTTTTTGTGCGAGTTTGGAGTCATGCTCATTGTGCTCTCACAGTGAAACCGAAGCCGGGTGAGAGGCCTAGAGATCTGTGGTTGTTCGCTTTCACAAGTTCCAGATCAAGGATACTTTCAAACCTATCGAGCTGTGAGTTAAACAGCATTGTCATTTGGGATCACGCTCACGCCTCTGTTGATATTTATCTTTCCCAGTACACACCAGTTCCTAAACGGTAGCACTTCCCCTCTCTATTTTTGGCTAGAGACGATTTAAAAAAAATTGGATTGAGCAAATAGTCTTATTTTTTTAAGTCAATGACAGTGGCTCTCCAGGAGCAGGATTGGGCACCGCTCTTAAAACTACATTCTGTGACACAACAGTAGTTTTCCAAAATTATTTCCACCTCCACTATTGCCGCTCGCTGGGATAAATGCTGCCTGTATTGTAACTCCACCTGTCAGTGAAATTTGGACCATCGTGACGGGGGTCATTCCAAAGTTTTAACCAACATCTGCTGCTTTCTCTCACCCCAAAAAACTGCCTGTTTTCTTTTTAATAAATCATTGCATTGAATTTCTGTGACGAGTTTTTAGTTTGACGGGGAGTCCCATTTTCTTTTTTCCTTTAAAGAGTTTAACTGCCAGTTTGAACCTTTGTGGGACGTGTCCTAAAGAAAGTGTAGAGTTAGGACTATTGAGAAGAGGTTCGCAAATTACATATAACACCTCTTACATTAGCTAAATCCCCTTTCACACAGAGATTCCGAAAATACACTGATAACGTGTGCCGGGATAGTTTTATTTTTGGTTCATTCACACTGCCAGTGATTTTTTTTTTTGGAATCTGCGCGTGCGTTCACACACATCTCGTAAAGATTCTGTAAAGACACATGATATCAGGATGGGACCTGTAATGTCTCCGCAGTGTCAAAGTTAGCTTATGATTTGCGATTTCTCTCTCGGGAAACCAAGCTCTGGCATTTTTTCCTGATTTGATCATGAACTATATAGTGCATTACGTACTGTTCCACTAAGCTGGCGAACAATCTCAGCTAAACACTCCTTATGGCATTGATCCTGCCTTTTGTTCACACAGGGAGCTTTCCGGGACTGATCCCGGCAATGTTACTAGGTCCTCATCCCGGGATCGATCCCAGAATCTGAATCAAAATGTGTTTGCGTTCACATATAAGGCACAATTTTATGGCAATTTTATGGGATCAACTTAAGGGGGCTTAAGAAGCATTAGCAGTTTTATGTTGTTGGTTTTGATGCTTTTATGTATAATTGTTTTGATGTCTGTTGCTTTGTGCCATTAAACTGGGGTTAACTTTCATTTGTCTTTTTTCACCTTAGACCTGATGATGCTGAAAGAGGAGAGTGAAGTACTGAATGAAATGGAGAAGAATCAATATGAGAACCATTATGATTTCATAACTGAAGAAAATTCTTTAAGTTGCTCACAGAATGACAATGAAGAGAAGCCTGTCACATACCCTCAGTGTGGAAAGACTTTTGATCAAGATGAAAACTTTAAAGCCCACATGACAATTCACACTGTAGAGGGTCCTTTCATCTGCCATCAGTGTGGGAAAAGTTTCACTCAAAAAGGAAGCCTTAACAGGCATATGAGAATTCACAATGGAGATAAGCCTTACATGTGCCCACTGTGTGGAAAGAGTTTTAATCAACATGGAAACCTTGAAGTCCACGTGAAGCTTCACACTGGAGAGAGGCTGTTCACCTGTCAACATTGCGGAAAAAGTTTCAACCGAAAAGGAAACCTTAATTACCACATGAGAGTTCACACTGGAGAGAGCCCTTTCACTTGCCAACAATGTGGAATAAGTTTCACTGTAAAGGGAAGCCTTGTTAGGCACATGAGAATTCACACAAGAGAGAAGCCTTACACCTGCTCTCATTGTGAAGAGAGCTTTGAGCAACATGGAAACCTTAAAGTCCATATGAGAATTCACACTGGAGAGAAGCCTTACGTGTGCTCCCAGTGTGAAAAGAGCTTTGATCAACATGGAAACCTTAAAGTCCATATGAGAGTTCACACTGGCGAGAAGCCTTACACATGCCCTCAGTGTGGAAAGAGTTTTGATCAACATGGGAACCTTAAAGTCCACATGAGAGTTCACACTGGAGAGAAGCCTTACACATGCTCTCAGTGTGGAAAGAGATTCACTCAAAAAGGACACCTTGAAGTCCACATGAGAATTCACACTGGAGAGAAGCCTTTTACCTGCCAGCACTGCGGAAAAAGTTTCAAACGAAAAGGAATCCTTAACAGGCACATGAGACTTCACACTGGAGAGAATGACTTTCAATCAGCATGGAAACCTTAATGTCCACATGGGAATTCATACTGGAGAGAAGCCTTTTATATGTGATCAGTGTGGAAAGAGTTTCAGATATAACATAACCCTAAGTACCACATGAGGACTCACTTAAGAGAGAACTGTTGTCATCAGTGTGGTTCCAGACACCTTAGGAATAACTTAACACCAGAGAGAAGCCTTTCATGTGCCATCACTAAGGAAAGACTCATTCTGGGAAAAATATGCAGTGGTGTTCTTCTATGTTTATGCGCATAATGCTGATATTGCATAAAAAAATGCTGGATGGGAACGCCAAGATGTGCATAAATGCAAAAAATTTATTTTGCCTCAATGCCTGAAGTATAAGGCAATTGCTTATCAGATAAGAAAACATGCATAAACTATGATGGGAACACATTTACTGAATAAATTCATCGATGCGCATCAAAAAAGTCATGACTTTTTTACTAGTGTACCGATCTCGTTGCACAGCATCTGAAATGCTGTTTTGGACATTCTGAAATGCATGAGAAGTCTGTCATCAAAGTGAGTTGGTCTCACATAAATGCAGGGCTCCAGACAAGGAGCCATTGGGTCCTATAAGGGGAAACAAGTGCCAAATAATGCCACAAAAGAATAAATGTGTTTTAATTATCATGTGTTGTCATTCCTGCCCTACTTTTAAGGCATCAACATTTTCATCCATCTTGTGGATGTCCTGGGAACTAAGATTCACTTAAAGTAGGAACTGAATTGCTTTTCCAACTTGAGAACTACATACAGTCGCAAAGAATTGTTCTTTACACAGAATCTGAGCCAGTGTCACAGACCATAATAATGTCAGCATCACTTGGCCAATGAGTATAGTTTGGCCTCCTCCTAATGCGTCTAATAAACATTGGGCCTCATTCACCAACCGTTTTTATGAAGAAATGTGTTCTTAAACCCCACTTGCGCACTTTTTACGAAGATTCTGACATTCACTAATGTTTTCTTATCTTGGATTTGTTCTTAGCTAAGAACAAAATCTATGCACACTCAAGAGCAGTCTTAGGCACATTTGAGTGATGACAGTTTGCTCCAAATAATTGGTTACTGCATTTTATTTAATTCTACAGTCGTTTACAATGATAGTATTTTACTGTAATGTATTTCTGATCATTTGTTGGAAAAAAAAGTCTTATATTTAAGATAAAACTTATAAAACTTATATTTTTGGTTTTGACGCGTTTCAGACGCGGAAAGCTGATTCTCGTGTGCCCATCCATATTTTGGCGCTTAAACTGAGGGTTTATTTACACCAGGAAAGTCCACTAGTTCACTTGCTTTGGTCTGGACTTGCTTTTTGTTTGGTGTAGTGTGGTTCGCTTTCACACTACAAAATTTGGTTCACTTGCAAAAGGGCAAACAAAACCACACATGTGCTAAGGTCATCCATTCATGGGACAGAAAGCAGGGAAAAGCAGGAAGTGCAGTTCGTCGTACCATGGACATTTGTCTTTTTCTTCTCTGGAATTGTTACACTCGCTTAGAGCCTCCTTCACATAGCATTAATTATGCCATTGTGGACAAATTTGGGCACGAAGGTCTCAGGTGTGATCCAAAAAAATGTTTTGAATAAATGTTATATCACTATTTTTGAATTTATTTACCTCTAAAGTACCATATTTTCTATGTAAATTATGCTTCTTTTTATGTTTTACTTAATATTTCTTTATCTTCAGTAAAAAATAAATTAAAAAAAATCCAGTAAGTTCAGACAGCCAAAACCTAAAATGTGGTGACATTGGTGTCATATATTGTTATAAAAATAACCAAAAAAACCCAATAATATCAATAGCCACTAGATGGCTGTAGTACTCAATGGCTGCATATAGGCAGAACTCTATGGGGCGGTTTCTCGGACAGAGTTTAAATTAAGCCAGGAGTAGGCCTTAATCCAGAATAGTTAATCAAGACTTAAAAAAGGGCTTTCTGAAACCCAGATTAAGTACAGATTACTAACAGCTGGACTATGGAGACCTGAACTAAAATAAACTAGGTTAATTTAAAGGTGCAGATTTGTATTAGCCAGATCGAGGTTGCCTATAAAACATGAAATGAACCATAAAAAGCTTAAAATCAATGGGGGGGCATGCAAATCAATGGTATAATTAATACAATTACAATTAATTTGGTATGTCGTGATTATGTGTTCATAATCAGTAAAAAAAAAAAATCTTCAACAAGAATAAACGCATATGAACAATTAAATTATAATTGTATTATTAATTATTTTTATATCTTGAAACTACCCAAGCAGCGTTTCGCACTCAGATGTGATGGCGGAATGAATACATTACCAAAATGTGATTACAGAAAATATTTAAATTATCCATCAAATTGTCATTTTCTCCTTACTGTCTTGCGAGTTAACAATAATGCCTGACCAGTAAATTACTTGGTGAACAAAGAAAACATTTTGGCATTAGGGATTGGAATTAGTTAATGCCTAAAAATTTTCATTTTAAAATTTGTCGCTGGAGTGAATGGGAACTAGCCTGGCTAACGTCAGACCTCGTCTCATTGAGACGTGGTCTGGGAACCACATGTTCATTTTCTCGTATTTGAGGCGTGGTTTACGAATGCCCAGAGCCGTTTATTGGGCGCTACAAATGTCTATCAAATGCGCTCATAGCCAATCGTTTCAATTATACCAGATGACGTATGTAGAGCGACAGATATTCAACGAAGAAGACGACTATGGGTCAGAGATTTATGTGTACACCAGAGTCCTGCACGGGTCCGATTTTGTAAATCCGCACCCGCCCGTACCCGCAGTGCTTAAAACCGCACCCGACCCGTTTTCCGACAGCAGGACTAATTAAAATCTGCACCCGACCCGCACCCGAAATAAAATCAGTTTAGACTATCACATTATAGACACACTTACAAAAATGTTTATTGCCAGGTCATACAGAAGTTATTACACGACAATTAACACAAGGACAACTTCAGCCGAAGCTGTCAAAAGGCTGATACATGAAGAACATGGCTAACGTTACCACAAAACTGAGTAGCCTTAACATTTTACCAATCGAACAGACGTGGCTACAACACTATATCTGCCACGCAATTTCGTCTAGCCTACATCTGACCATTTTGGGCTCAAACACGCCCTGCACACCACACATACTTAACAGTGTTAAATATGAAAAATACCGTTCGATAGAACTGCTTTGTTACCACAGTTTCTGCGTGCTTCCTCAGGGATGAAGTTCCACATTTGCGGCTATCCAACACGAAAATGTTTACAGCAAAGCCTTTCACAATATTTTCTTCAGATAACTCCAAATTTCTCCCACACACTGGACTTGATTTTTGATGACGTATTGTCGACAACTTTACAATCTCCACTAGCTATTCTTTTCTTCAACTCCTCAGCATCCATCTCGACGACTGCAAGCAGATCGTGCGCGCAGTTATGATGAATTTTTAAAAGTGAAAGTAGCCTAGGTAACATTATAGATCCTGGGAGGGCGTGGCGCGTCGGCACAAATAAACTGATGTGGATTTTAAATTATTTTATCAACTTGAAATACAGGCATATTTTTGTAGATGTGTTCCTAAAAATATGCATATATTTTTACATCTGTCATGTTGGATCCATAGATACAAACAAACTGCTTCGGTGTGTCGCATAGATGTCGTCATCGTCTTGCTGCTCCCTCCCCGTTCTGTGATTGGTTCCCTAGCTGAGGCGAAAATCTGGTCCATGGAATCCATGCTGACTAGCAGCGTGAATAAAATCGTGCTGCGCTCAAGGCAGCATGGGGAAACCCAGATTTATTGAAAATATTTGAAAAAATTTAAGTGTTTCTTAAGTCAATACTTTTTAATGGCTTGTCAACTTTCCATTCCTCCGCTGCGTGATTCTAGGCACCACCGGATTGTTGTCAGCGCCAAACACATTTTTGAACATGTGAATGCTGATTCTTGTCAGTGCTGGATTCTAGTCAGTGCTTGAGAGCGCTGGTCTATGACTGTAAAGATACATAAGCTACATAGCTTAGGCTACATGTCGCATTAAACTGGAAGAAGAATCACAACAAGCGTATCGGTGAGAACACTCATTTAAACAGCATATACACACACCCGAACTTGACTGCACATCATATTTTTGACATTATTGATACTGCTTTCAATCGTAATGCAATAGAAATTGACACAAAAAAATATAGTGTGTAGTGAGGGGAGGGGGAGGGGGGAGGGGGGTGGGGGGGGTGGGGGGGAATGTAGTAAAGCTTAACAATGTTTATTAACACACATTACACTCAACAATTTAACAGATTCTGAAGTAAAACTTCAGTGTACTTGCAGCTAGGTTAACACTAGAACAGCACTGTATACCATGACCAAAATTGTCAAATCAACCTCAGTTACCATTTCAGAACAGTTAAAAGGAACATCACAGTATAGCAAGAATTGGCATGAATTTCAAAATTTACCTTAACAATAATTACCCTAATTAAACATAATTAAATAAGCAGCTTGGAGGTTTTATGTCTTTCTGTCTCAACCTATATGTTATTGGCAGCAGTTTACACTCTTTTTTTTGGCATTTTTTATGGCAGACCTTGGTCTGCTGTCAGTGACTGCAGACACCGCTTTGCAGAGGTTCTCCTCATTGACTCTGAACTTCGGGATGCTTCGGTAAAACTCTGGATCAATAAGCTGTATTTCAGCCACAACAGCTGTTAATGCCAGTGTATTTCGGTCAACCCCAACTTTGGTGCAGGTCTTGATTGATTCTTGAAGGCATGAAAAACTTTATTATACCGCTTCAGTACATCGTCTGGGGTTGTTGCTGTAGAAAGATTAAAGCTTCTTTAATAAGACAAACCAAAAAACAAGACGTGCATCAAATTGATCAATTTCCAGTTAAAGGCACACACCACAAAAAAAAAAAAAAAAAAAAAAATTACCAAGGCTCTTCTCCCCCGATAGCTCAGTTTGGCCGGACGGCCAGCTCTAGGAAGGGTTCTGGTCGTCCCAAACGTCTTCCATTTAAGGATTATGGAGGCCACTGTGCTCTTAGGAACCTTAAGTGCAGCAGAAATTTTTTTGTAACCTTGGCCAGATCTGTGCCTTGCCACAATTCTGTCTCTGAGCTCTTCAGGCAGTTCCTTTGACCTCATGATTCTCATTTGCTCTGACATGCACTGTGAGCTGTAAGGTCTTATATAGACAGGTGTGTGGCTTTCCTAATCAAGTCCAATCAAACACAGCTGGACTCAAATGAAGGTGTAGAACCATCTCAAGGATGATCAGAAGAAATGGACAGCACCTGAGTTAAATATACGAGTGTCACAGCAAAGGGTCTGAATACTTAGGACCATGTGATATTTCAGTTTTTCTTTTTTAATAAATGTGCAAAAATGTCAACAATTCTGTGTTTTTGATTTGATTTGATTTATTTATTTAAAAGGGACAACGCACATTAATCAACATGAGGACAAAGTCCAAAATGTAAATGTGCCAGATTTAGCCATACAGGCTAATTTTCATCTGCAGTCCCTAGCAGGTTGATGGTTTCTGTCAATATGGGGTGCTGTGTGTACAATAATGAGGAAAAAAAATGACCTTAAATGATTTTAGCAAATGGCTGCAATATAACAAAGAGTGAAAAATTTAAGGGGGTCTGAATACTTTCCGTACCCACTGTAAAATAAGAACGAACAAGTTTTGCTCCCAAAGCCAATTGCCTTCTATTTACACTTCAACTCAGTGAATATATCAAAACTAGGGGTCAGCTGATTTTTTTCAGGGACGATATCAGTACAAATTGTAGTCAAGGAGACTGATAACCAATATTTGCCATGTGTTATATGGAGAAAATACACATCAGAAAGATGAGATCTAAAAACAAAACATTCGCTTACCTCGTGAGCTGTGCTTGGTATTCGACCTGGTAAAGCTCTTGATCTTCTTTTTATGACCTCTTTTCCTGTTCCGAGGAATGTTGCTATCAGATGACTCTGAAGAGGAACAAGAACTCAGGGACTCCTCATCAGTGCCACTGGTGCTGCATTCAGTGCTTGAGTTCAAGATTTTCTTAACTTTCTTTTTTGTCCCTCTGTCTAAGAACACAATAACACATTTAGTTAGATAAAAAGTCAAACAAGCTTAGAGAAATAATCAGCAGTTCAGGATTGATGTACTGATGTTCACGATTGTGCTGCATTCACTCACAAAAATAAATGTTTTATATATTTATGGTAGGAAATTTACTAAATATCTTCATGGAACATGATCTTTACTTAATATCCTAATGATTTTTGGCATAAAATAAAAATGGATCATCTTGATGTATCAATACATCATTCAATGTATATTTGGCTATTGCCACAAATAAACCTGTTCGACTTGTGACTGGTTTTGTGATCCAGGGTCACATATATTAAAATGCCAGCAAGAATGCAAACTGTTATCAAGGCCAAAGGAGGCCATACAAAACATTAAGTTTTTTGGTTATTGTGTGTGAATAAAAACTATTTGTTTCACTTAGTTATTTGCCTAATAAATGACAATAACATTTTTAATTAAAAAAAAGTTTTTGACAGACTCCGAAAACACGTTCTCTTTATTTTGACAGGTGGTGGAGGTTTATTGTTATGCTAACTGTATTAACTGTTAATACTATTGTAAGAACATGCAACATATGTAACAAGGACACTGTAAAATAAATTGTTACCCAGGCGCCTAATAACTACATGTATGTAACAATAACATAGCTAGTTAATGTGGTTACATAGTTGTTACAAGCAGAATTTGTAATTCATGCCGCAAATGCTCACCAAGGTCCTCTCCAAAAGTAGGAAAATAACTCTGACATGAGAAATACAAAAAGAAAGGTCGTTTTTTTACCATGTTGAAATACTAAAGTTGGTTAAAGCTGCATTCACTAATACTTCCAGCGTTATTATAACATCAAAATACCACATGCAATCAAAAGACATGATTGAATGATGTTCCAAAAGGTGAATAATAAGTTCTCCTCAGAGGTGTAAAGTATTTGAGTAAATGTAAGTAGTTACTGTACTTAAGTATATTTTTGGCTACTTTGTAGTTGTACTGAGTATCAAATATTAGCAACTTTTACTCTCTACTTGACTACATTTTTGAACAAGTAAATGTACTTTTTACTCCAATACATTTGTGATGAGTAATGCAAGTACACATTACATTTTGCATGGCACCTAACCTTTTCTGCAGCAGTTTATTTCTGCTATAAAGAAGCGATATCGCCATCAAGGGCATTGAAGGCACTACATCTTGTGCGTTTTGCCTTTACTCACCTAAACTTGTCAACAAGGCTACTTTACTGAACATGAATGTGAGTGCATTAGCATGTAGTTGCTGAATCGCAGGTGTTTGATTTATGAGATGAGGACGACTGCAGCCGCTGATGAGGCCGAAACCAGCAAATACAGTGCAAGTAGACTTGCACTATTTCATTTTACTTAATATTATTTTATCCACTATATTGATGAGCCCTTTTTGAAAGATATTGGTTTACTTATGACCTTTTTGTGCACTTGAGCTTAACTGAGACTTGAGTGTCTGCAGACGTTTAAGAGGCTGTCGACCTTGATTTATTGCAAAATTGATGTGTTCGGTTTTATTTTGATTTTAGAAAATAAACATTTCTCATCTTATAAATCAATTGTTTCTTATTTTCACCTGCATGTCTCTCAGGTGTCGAGGACTAGTGCATCTTTGAGCCTACATTCAGTATGAGTAAAATAATTAAGTACTGTTAAAATCAGATACTTTAAGACTTTTACTTAAGTCATATTGGAATTGGTGACTTGTAACTTGTAATGGAGTAATTTTTGCTGTAAGGTATCTGTACTTTTACTCAAGTATGGTTTTCAGGTACTCTTTACAGCTCTTTCCTCAGCCAATATGTTGTTGTTCAGCTGTTTGATGTTTAGGGGTAACAGAGATACATGTGTGCTGAGGAATGGCTTGAATGACCCCCAAATGGTCATGGGGAGATCAGAATCCAAGTGCAGATCTGCCAACCTGTACGCATTTTGCGTAGCGGATACACATTTTGACCTCAAAGTATGCTGGTACGATTTTTAACTCTAAACTACGCAAAAACCTGGTGATGCCTCTGTGCACGCGCAGTCCTCAAATCTATTCAAAATAAGCGGAGTTCGATCAATCATAGCGCTGGGTTAATTTCCCAAATAGCAAACAGGGATGATTGACAGATGCGTTAGGCCTATCATTAAAAAGAGACTGAAAATCGACAGATATAAAGAATCCCGCTCGATCCCCCTTCCACTCCCGCGGCCCGCCGTCTGACTGATTTAAGAGAACAGTACATTAGTCATGGTACTTCTAACTCCTGAAGGTAAACGTCCTGGGGTGGACGTGGAAAGTTGAAATATTGTATTGAGTTAACTTAATCTGGATTCGTTTATCACACGGGAGTGATCGCATGGATTATCTTAAAATACTTCGTCATTCATTAATGGTTACTCAGATAAGAGGAAGACATCATTCAGCCATGCAAATTATAAAATACTCAAGTAATGCTGAACAATAAATCTAAATAAAATTGAAATCGCTATGGCTTAGTGATTATGAAAGTGCTGTGATTTGTGGATGGCTGATTAGCGCGAATCTGGAGAAACAGGCGTTTATTTATTAATTCTCAGTGTTGAGAAACGTAGCCTGCATGTGTTACGTTATTGTGTTAATAATAACTAAAGTACCTATTTATGTTACATTTATTTTGTATGAAAACTAGCGTGTTAGTTACTTATGGATTAAAAAGTACTGTACGGGCTAAGTTTAAATTTTGCTCTTGCTTGTGTGTTTTGTCAAAATGTCAGAAAGCATTTTGTATTATCCATTCGTGTTTTTAAAATTTGTTAAATGACGGACGCTTTACCATCAACACAGCCTTCATATGTCGGATTCGTCTTATTCGAACTTATAGGCCACTTGATATTCTTTTTAGAATAAGTGATTCATTTTGCTATTATTGGTCCTGTGACAGGACTCCTGTCTATTCATTGTAGGGCTGGGCGATAAAACGATAATGAAATGTCTCGCGATAGACACGTAATCAATATCAATAAAAAATGCGTTCGATAAAACGTTCGATTTTGCCGTTGCTAACACAATGCTAAATCATAAATCAGATGTATGTACAATAACATTACGATGTCCAGCAATCGATTTAAATAGTACATTGGGTTTAATTTGTGATTTAATGAGGTCTAATATATGTTGTTGGTGGTGTAAATTTTTCACTGGAATGGTCCAGTGGCAGAACTTTTGCCAAGCGTGTCATTGGTTCTGGGTTCTTAGCTGCACTCGTATAAGCATAGGCGTCGATTTCAGTGGGGATGGTGGGGACGCGTACCCACCAGATTTCGTCATGAGTCATTTTGATACGTTCTAGGTCGGGGGAGGGGTGGGTCATCGTGTCACTAGCCGCGTTTCCATTACCCTTCAAATTGCGCAAATTGAAATTGCGAATTGAAAATACGCTCAATGGAAACACGTCTATTTCGCAAAAACTCCCATTTATCGCAAAAAAGTTTTTGCGCTCGCATGAGGTGGTTTTTCAGGCAATTCGAAAAAGAAATATTTCGCAAAACTGCAATGGAAACAGTTTTTGCGCATTTACAGGTCAGCTGACGTAGATGACGCGGTGTGTTTGGACAGAATACGAGACAGAGTTCTTTATTAAATTCATATAAGACAAAAGAATGACACAAATACTGGATTCTAAACCTCAAAGAAATGCCACAATCAAGACCTCGAAGCAGATATGAGTGAGAAAAACCCAGAAACACCTCATATGTGCCGCTCACACTATAAGGTTCTTTCCTTGCCATTAATGCTTGGATAACACGCCTACGTTTCCTTCCATTAATAATAATGTCTAGTGCGGTCCGTGGCTGTGATATATTATACATATATATATATATATATATATATATATATATAAACTTACCAACGTCCATTGCCTTGATTTTTGGAATGACTTATCGCGCGAGAAAAAAAATGACGTTTTAGTCGCATAACATCGGTTAATAGAAACGCCGTCATTTCGCAATAGTTTTTTGTCGATATTTAGAAAAAAAATCGCTAAAGTTTTGCGCAAATCTTTAATGGAAAAACGCCTAGTGATGTCACTGATGCAGGTGCAGCTCAGCTCAGCTGACGTGCCTGTTCACTTCTTCTCCTGACTGGACAATTTTGTTCGTAGTGCTGCTGGCTGCCTGCATGAACATGTGGAGGAGGTAACGTATTAATTTATTCTTGACAATCAGTAAAAACTCCTTTCTCGCAGTTTTGACCAAGAGCAGCACGTTTTAGCTTTTAGCAGCTAAATTCTATCATTGACGTTAGCCGGCAACATCAGCTTTCAGAAGCCAAGTAGCTGCTAGCTGCCACAGTAAAGTTGCAAACTCTGGTCACAAATATAAAAGGAAAAAAAAAGAAAGAGTACAAAGGTTGGTAGAGCGGTTATCTCTTCTCCTCACCTGTCAAATCTATAACTGACACTCACGCACATGCGCAGTTCTCATTTTACCTCAGATTAACATCAAAGCACAAAGTGACCGTTACACAGTTCGCAGCATTGTAGCATCTTCGGTGTAGCATTATTTGGAGTTCAGACCACAGGAGTTCAAAAGGAATTCTCTATGCTACCCTCTGCCAGTCTTCCCATGTGTTGTATTTTTAACAAAGTAAAATTTATGTAGTTGCGGCATTTGCGTGTTATTTTATGTAAACAGTGAATTATTAGTGGTTAACTTAAACCAGGTAGGATCAGACGGTCGATTCAAACATGTAAGCGAGAGAGAGGAGGATTTATAAGAGCTTGTTATGACAGGTTAATTGCTGTGTGTATTGCCTATATTTCTGTCACTGATGCCAATCCAATACATTTTATTATGGTCTTTCCTTCTTTATGCCAGCCAGCCAGTGTTGAGCTCCAGACCGGCTGCCTCTGGTGTGGACTGGACTGAAAAGAGGTGGCCAGATCTGACCAGGTATGGATGTGAATTCAGCAGATTTTGAAGTGTTTGCAAAAGAGAAATTAAGTGCTGTTTTTTAATTAGGCTACTATTTCTAGCAGAACACTGTTTGTGTGTGTGTGTGTGTGTGTGTGATTGATTGTAAAAAAACAAACAGAAATTAAGTGCATGTGAATTCAGCAGATTTTTTAATGATTGCAAAATAGAAATTAATTGCTATCTCTAGCAGAACACAGAATGAACTTGTGTGAGTGACAAGCTGGACAACTGTCTACTGAGTACATGCATTGAACAAATTAACAACTGGATGTACCAGAACTTTCTTAAATTAAATGAAGAAAAAACTGAGGTGGTAGTTTTTGGAGCAAAAAAGGAACGATTAAAAGACAATTACAAAGTCAGCCTATTATCAGCTTAAGAATATATCAAGGGTTAAAGGACTTATGTCTCAGCAGGATTTGGAAAAAACTTGTCCATGCTCTTATCTTCAGTAGAACACTAAAAATCCACTAAAATTTCCCAAAGAGATGTGAACGCCTCTCGGATGTTCCAATGAAGGCCACAGCTATTTCTTTTCTGTCAATATTTTGCAGTTTCTCCCTGTGGACATGGCAGACTGATACGCTGTTGAGCCGTGACTGTGCCATTGTGGAGTGGAGCCAGGTCTTCAAACGTCGCAGGGCACTGAAACTCCGCTCAGCTTTGCAAGAAGACACAGGGACCACAAGCAACAGCCTAACCAGAGCCTCCACTTGGTGAAACAGCCGTCTCACTTCTGGCATCATAGTCTTCAGGATCTGACTGACCTCCTGGCAAGAATGGAACTGGTAGCTTGCTTTCAGCATAGCCAGTTGTACTTGCAGCAGCTCAGCGTCCAACTCCGGGTACAGCTCCACTGCCTCACTCAACTCTCCTGTCCGAAAGTGTTCCTCCAACTTGGCCAGATAGCCAAGGCCCTCCTGGTTAGATCTGTCATCCAGCTGAGTGACAACTGTATCGGTGGCACAGAAAAACTTTACTTAGAAGTACTCCTCCGCAGAAGACGGGATGTGACTGTTTGCTGGCCCACCATATCGGTTGGATGCTTTCCTTATATGTGGCAGCTTTATTGGCTCGAGATCAAAAGATGAGGCGAGTTCTACCGCTCTGCCATGAATGCTTTCTTGGTCCAATCCACAGCCTGTAACATCCGCCAATTGATACTGCTCTCCCTTGCAAGCTTTTATTGAGACCTTCCAGCTTCAGCAGGATATCCTGCCCCATTACAAGGCCAAGGACGGTGGTGCCTTTGTGAAAATGGCCAAGAAGGCCTCTTGTTCGAGGAGCTGAGACACTCCCTTGTAAGAAATTGTAGTCTGCCTCGACCCAGATTCCACTCCTAAATATATTTTAGAATGAGCTCATCCCCAAAATGGCTTAATTATCATAGAGATTAAGGCAGTCAAGTTATATTGTTTCTTGACCATTTGGGTTGATCACATCCTGAGCAAATGGTAGTCAATTGTAGAATGGGACTGGGTGTGGGACACACAGAACCTTCTCAGACAATGGGGTGTTTCAACTTCATTAAAATACAGATCACAGCTGTTACAACAAGGGCAGCTTAATTTACATTAAGAGTTGTAAACTGTAACAGGATAAAAGGTTTAAGATTTGGATGTTCTGGATTCATTCTGACGCCGGTGAACCCAAGGTGCTTTGTGTACCTTGCCACTGCTATGCTGTAATAAACTTCATTTTTGAGATCTTCGACGTCCACATCATTTTTTCTTACACCCTTTATCTGAAGCAATCTGAAGCAATCCAGTGCAGTTAGGACCACCTCATACTGTGTGAGAACCGACTTGATGGCTGGTGTGCGCACAGTCCATCTTGTGGCACACAACGGCTTAATAGTGGTCAGGGACGGACTGGGACTAAAAAACGGCCCCGTGACTTTGACTAGGCCCGGCCCAAAGTACCGGCCGTTCTGTGATTCTCCAGATCACACAGATGGCCAGTCCGCCCCTGATAGTGGTGAACGAGCCATTTTCAGATATGGCTATCTGTTTGAAGATGGTCTTGAACTTCCCAGACTGGCCAAACAAACAACCCAGGTCATGGATCCATGTGAGGGCATCGCTCACAACTGGTGCGGATGAGGAGACTGCCTGAGTGACCAGGTTCACAAAATGCGGCCCACAGTGGACAAAAATGGCAAGCGGCTGTACTCTGCGGATAAAAGCTTGCATCCCAGATATGTGCCCCGACATGTTTGCTGCTCCGTCATATGTTTGGCCATGAAGACCCGAGAGTGGGAGGTTGAGGCGGAGCAGCACATCGGAGGCAATTTTCCAAAGATGCGTGCCAGTTGTGGAAGAGTACATGCCCACAAACTCCTCCCTTGGCTCCAGGTCTTTGTCAACATAGCGAAGGCAGATGGAGATCTGCTCCGTTCCACTGATGTCCTGGGTTCCATCCATTATGAGGGAGTACTGCAGTACAGGTAAGGCAGAAATTTCTTCAGCAACCCCCCTAATTATGTTGTTTCCCATAATGCTCAACATATTAAAACATTGATCAGGGTTGGAGCTAATCTGTGCAGGACAGTGGCCCTCCAGGACCGAGTTTGAGAAACCCTGGTATAAACAATCCTAATTTTTGTAGAGCACTTGAAGCATGCATTTGTTTATAATTTTAACTGTTAGAAACAGAAGAGTACACATGACAGATGTCTAATCCTGTGGCCCCCTCTTTAGGACAACATTAGTATTGTACAACCAATGTGAGTCTGTGGGATTTATAAACATAGACGAAATATGATTTGAAATGTTATTATAATGATTTTATAAAGTTTAAACAAGATTTCAAATGGAAAAAAAACTTGAAAATAATATTTTAGTGAGCAGAATGAACCAATGAGTGATCTTCTTCTGGTGGTTAAAATGTAAATGAAAAGCTTGAACAATATTATTTCATACACTCTAAGCATGCTTGAACACACACATGCACACGCATTTGTTGTAGATATAGATATTTGAAATAAATGATAGGTAACAAAATGATTGCAAATCTCCTCTGTATAACACCATTTTCAGGTTTCACATTAATAATTTAAGAGGCAGAATTGTTAAAACTGAGAGCTCAGTACAAATTAATAAACTGACAAAATATGATTGTGTTATAATAGTGATTTTCATGCAAGTCATTTTATATTGTCTAAATATGAATGCAAATGCACCTGTGAAAAGACATTATTAATAAGTAGAATGTCCAGCAGAGGGCAGTAGAAGACCACTTATTGGTTCACTTTCATGTTAAAAGTGTTGCTTTCATTTTCTAATGTTCAATTACAGTTTTTTACGATTGCTTACACACTAAAATTAAACTTTTCCCACAATTAGCAAAACCTTACACTCAAGGAGCAAAACACAAGTCTAGATTTGCACAACTGTAAGCACATTGTCAGCTTCACACTATTTGCAAAACATTACACACAGTGATTTGCAAAAAACTAAACACACTTGTATACATCAGACACAGAAGTATATCATGATGTCACTTCCTTGCAATTCCAAAGCACTGACTGACAAATTACCACACCTATGAGCCAATCTGTTAAACACAGCCATCAGGTGCACAAACACATGATTGCTAAATTGTAGACACACCAATCAGGTTTAAGCACTATAAAAATGCAGCAGGTACACTGAAAAAAAAGATTATGGCCCCAGTTAAATTAAGCATAATGAAATTTTGCTCATTTAAATCATTTAAATGTAGTTGTTGATTTTAATAAAAAAAAAATGACATGCGTTTTGAACCAAGCTATGTGAATTAATTAAAGTCAGTAAAAAAAAAAAAGTTGGTTCTTTGCGCATCTTTGGTGCCTTTCCAGTCAGCTTCAAGCAGTGCAAGTTTTTTGGAGTTGGAGTTTTTTCATTCCATTGATTTGCACAGTAAGTAATATTTCTTATTATATATCAGTTTATTACAATAAATATGTGGCAAGCAGGATGGTGGCGTGATTACTGATGAGCGACACCTGCGCGACGCACCGGTCTCGTATCTCTCACGGAGGAGCGGAAGCATAAAGGAGGAGCGACGACAGTGAAGAGCGAGAGAGGAACAGGCCTGAGTTTTATGTGATGTTTTGTAACATCGGCCTCGTGCCGCCCTCTCACGGCCCTCTGCCTCGTCCTGCTCGCCACAAAACAGTTTGTTGATTGTATAAAGCAGGGGTTCTCAACCTTTTGCAAGCTGGGCCCCTCCAAAGCTGGTTCATTGCAGTTGGGGCCCCAGTGTCAAAGAGAACCGGCATTTTTTTAGCAGCTAGTGCTTTGCGATGGACCATGCAATGTGTCCAATTCACAAGTGGAGCTACTTGCTGAACGCGAGCAGCTAGGCCATGCTCATGCCCCGTCATTGCCTGCGCACCATCCGTGCAGAGACCAACGCATCGGTCTCAAGCCAAACCATTTTCATGGATAAAAATATCAAGGACATTGAAAATGGCTTCTCCTGTAGTGTGCGACTGAAGAGGCCGGCAAAACAGGACATCCTCCTCAATTGCCTTGTCCTGCAGATACCTGACATAGGTGAGGAGCTGTGCCTGCCCAGCAATATCAGTGGATTCGTCCAGCTGCAGCGCGTAGTAAGGACTCTTTTTTTACAAACTCTATCAATTGCTCTCTGATATCATTGGACATGTCTACAATTCTCCTAGCAACTGTGTCATTGGAGTTTGGCTGCTGCACTATCGCCTATCATTATTCTGCAAGTCTTGCGCTGCCGGCAAAATGAGAGTCTCTGCGATTGTATGCGGTTTACCCAGTTTACCGATTCTTTTGGCCACTACATACGATGCCTCCAAACACTGTTTAGACACAGTGATGTGCACTGAAATGGTTGCCTGTTGCTGATGGAGGCCATCAAGCTTTCATTTAAAATATTCAGCCGGTTTATTTTTAATGCCAGCATGCTTTGTTTTGAGGTGCCTTTTTAATTTGCAGGGCTTCATACTGTCGTTTGCCAGCACCTCAGCACACACGACACACTGAGGTCTCAGATCAGCCGTGACTGTAAACCCAAACTGCAGGTATGCCTCATCGTACCTTCAAAGCTTTTTTGCAGCTGGTGGTGCGTCAGTTGGCTTGTTGGTCTTCACAAGAAATTTCTCCAATTTTGTTATGTGTTTTCAAAAAAAGTTTAGGCAATATGTAACTGTGTGTGTGGCTATGTTTGAGAGATGTATCAGGGGCTAATCAGTCGGGACTTAGGCACGATCTTTAATTAAACAAACAAAATAATTATTTTGCAGACAATTCAGATTTTATTTTAATACTTAACGATTGTAGTCCTTGTCAGTGTGTGTGCGTGTGTGTCTTAGTCGCGTGGGTAGTTTTAGCTAAGTGTAGCTGTCACGGTTCGCAGGTTTGTCTGTTCATTCTGTGTGTACTGTTCTGGTCTGATTGTCTATCAGCGTCAGCTGTGCTGACGAGCAATCAGATCAGCGGCAGGTGCGTCTTGTTTATGGGTCCTATATATTGTCCTGTGTTTGTCATGTTCATTGTCAGATCGGTTGTTACTGGTTCTCTGTGTCTTGCTTTGAGCAGTTTACCTCCAGTTCCTGTTCATTTCGGATTATTCTGCCGTCAGTGCCAGTGCTTTGGACTTTTGCCCGAGTTTTGCTTCTCGCCGTTGTTTCCTTCATCGTTTCCTTAGTTTCTTCGAGGATTTCAGCCCACTGCAGTCTCTGCGCTGCCAAGGACCTGACTGCCGACCAGAGACTTTGTGTTTACCATCCTGCCTTGTCTTGTTCTCTTGAGTATTCTAAATAAACCTTATTCTCACTCGCAATTGGATCCATGCGTTTTCGTACCTGACAGTAGCTACTGCCTAGCAGTTAAAAAAAATGACTGGCTAGGGCTGAGATTTGATCTAATCTTTAAAAAGAATGTTTGTGGGTTTAGTCTTTAAAAAGACTGTTGGGGTTTTGTAGTAAAGGCCTATGTAAATCAAGATTGATAACAGACTAGCGAGAGCTGGCACAAGCGAACTTGGCAAGAGACTAGACTAGAGTGAATGGAGAGCTATGTCGTGAGTCACACATTGGCTTCCACATTTGTGATGTGGAACATGGAGTCACACACCATCTAAAATATTTGTAATCAGTCAACTGCATACTTTGATTACATTACTTTTATTTATTTTTTAATATATTTCTAATCTGGAATGTTAAGAATCGTAATAGTAATTTACCTGTACATTTACACTGAAATCCCTTTCGGTTCACAAAATCCCCTTCATTGGGGCCTTGATGGGGACGTGTGTGCAGTCTATGGCACCAATCACATTAGGGAAGCCTGAGGAACAAATACTGTAAGTCTTAGGCTACTTTATGGCATGATCATGGTTGCATGATCTTCATTAACAATTATAATGTACCTGCAATGGCCAAATTTTTTGCTTCACAGCCTGTGGTCTTAAGTGGCTTGGAAATACCACAAAGCCCACTAAAAACTGCTTGAGTGCCAGATAAATTTTGCGAATGGCACGACATACAGCACTTTTACACAAGTTTTCTGCATCTCCAATAGTGTAAAGGAAAGTGCCACTCGCAAAGAATCGCAAAGCTATACAAACTGTTTGTGCAGTAACTGTTGTTAAACAGCAAATGCATTTGCGCCCATGGGCGTTCTGGTCTGAAAATGAGGTGTGTTCAGGCACATTGTTGGCGCGTTGCTATTTTGAGGCAACTAAAATAGACTACGCCATTGACCAACTAAAACCTGCTCTAAAGTCTAAAGTCAATGGCGCAATATTGTTTTTGTTATTTAATGAGCACATTAGTAATACGGGACGACAATGCGCGTTTGCTTATCACACACGGATGCGCAGCAGCACGCAACCCTTTTTATAATATGAAAAATTAAAGGATTAAAATGTAAAAGATTATATTGAGTCTCTTGGACATAAATGAGGACCGATTACGAGACGTTAGAAGGCGTAAGGAGCTGCTTCACCTGTAGCCTGGTAAGTAATTAAATGTTTTGCTTTAAACAAATGCAAATATTGCATCTATTTTTAAATGTTTTTTTAAATGCTACCCCACAGATTTATTGTATATGATGACTTTGTACCTCTGGATATGATGAGATGAGAAACATTTTTAAGTTTGAAATTCTTTATCTCCTGTTGTTAAAAATAAAGTATTTTTAGAGTACAAACCTTTTCTTGCATATTTGCAAATTATTTTATGAGCGACTATGTAGGCTATCCATACATTTACAGCAATTAAAAGCCTGCTATTTTTACTTCCATGACTGAAAGAAAACGGCTTTTAAAGGTTTTAATTAAAAAAACAAAACAATTTCAATACAAATGAAAACACAATTTTTTAACATCAATCTTTAACTGGTGGTCTTGTTCCTCCATTTAGTTTTTCAGTTTACAAATTCCGCCATCTAAATAGGGATTAGGCATGGCGCCAGCGCAACTGGCTTTTAAAGGGGATGAGAGATGAGACTCTCATTGGTTTATTGCACGTTACGCCCAAAACACACCCATTACTCATAATAGGCTACACGCATGCTACCTGCACGCAGGTCTTTGTTGAGAAAAAATGGTTAATAAATAAAATAAGAAAATTGGAAAGTTTGTCCGAATAAGGAAAAATACTTCCGAGCAGACTATAGATTTAACTTGTTGTTCGTTTTCGCCCGGTGCGGCCTGCTTATGTCCAAAGAAAGCGGCAGAGCGCTGAGAAGCGGAGCTAAGAACACAGACTCAATTGCCACAGATATGGAAAACAAAGAACTTACGCACGAACTTAGAAAACTTGCTGATAAAATGGATGAGATGAGCGGCAATATTACAAAGGAGTTGAACAGCAAAGTTGGACGCCTTGAATCCACTATTCAGAAAAGTCAAAGCCAAGTTCTGTCTGAACTGGCGAAACAAAGCAAGGAGATACGTGCGCATATGGATCTGGAAATCGGGCGATTGGAGGCGCGGATTGACACTTTAGAAATAAAGATAAACGTGGATAACAAGGCATCCAAGGCACGGTTTGATCCAGACGTGTCGATCGTCATTTTGGGTTTACCAGAAGAAGAAGAAGAGGACATTCAGATGAAGGTGCAGCAGCTCGTCATCAAGGGTCTTGGCAGTGAGGCTGTGCCGATTGCGGTAGAGAGGATGCGGGCCTACGGCAGAGCACCGGGAGTGGTGAAAGCGGAGTTCAGATCTGTTCATGAGAAGGTTGCGATTCTACGGAGAAAGCAGCAACTACGAGAGCAACAGGAGTTCAGCAGAGTGTATATACGGTCGGCGAAGTCTCATACTGAGAGACTGATCGAAACAAACTTTAAGACGCTTCTTAAGGAAATCCCGGGGGGATCAGAGTTCTATGTCGCTGGAAATGGACGATTACGGAGGAAAGAACAGCCGCGAGTAGACGGACATGGGAGACAACGCCACACGGATACCCCGTGAAATGCTGCTCATTCCTCTTCAGACTCTCTAACTCTGGCACATTGGAACATTAACGGTTGGACTGACCTGAATAGAGGTTTGCGATCTACAATTCTAACAGCACTTGCACCTGATCTGATTGCTCTAAATGAAACGCACTTAATGGGAGATTCAGTAATACATTTAGAGGGTTATGTATGGTTTGGGCAGAATAGGATGACACATATTAAAGCACCAAGAGGCTCGGGTGGAGTAGGTATATTTGTTAAATCATGTCTTTTTAGAGAATATGAAATAGAAATAGTTGACAAAACAGTTGATGGGATTATAGGGATCTGTTTTACGCACAGATATTCTGATTATGGTTTTGCTGTGTATTCCTGTTATTTACCACCCGAGACATCTTTTTGGGGCAGGGATGCATCCACTTTTTTTGCTCATTTATCAAGTCAGATGTATTTATTTTCAAATTTGGATGCAATTTATGTTGTCGGTGACTTCAATAGTCGAATTGGTGACAAGTTGGACTATGTGAAAGAGGTGGACAATATCCCTATGCGTATTGCAATTGATGACTATGTGAATCGTCATGGCGAGGCCTTTTTGGAATTTCTAGTAGACACTAAAATGTGTGTTTTAAATGGCCGGGTAAGCCCCCTTAGTGATAACTTTACTTCGATTTCAACCAAAGGGAAGGCGGTTGTAGACTATATAGTTATACCCTTTGATTGCCTTGAAACCTGTCTTGACTTTAAAGTTATATCTCCATCCCAACTCATCTCTGATTGTCAATGTTACGACTTGATCAGTGACAGGTGTCATGTTCCAGACCATTCATTATTATTACTTGAATTAAGTGTACGGCAACAAATTGGTTTTAACATAGAAGAGAGCAATCAGGAGGCTTATAAAAGGTCTACCTGCAAGTTAGGTAGGCATGATCTAAAGCGACCCTCAGAGAAATTAACTAAAGGTATAATGGAATTAGTTGACAAATTGCAAGTAGCACAAAATAAACAAGATGTCATAGATAATTGGTATAGTAGGGTATGTAATTTGTTGTATGATGAATTAGGAGGAGTAGAAATAAGACCAAAGTCATCTCACAAAATTCACAGGTTAAATAAACCTTTATGGAATGAAGAGCTTAAAAATTTGTGGAAGTTGATGCGTAAAGCAGAGCATATTTATCTGAAATGTAAAGGTGGAAAAGAATTAAAACAACACTGTAGAGCTGAATTTAAATTGAGACAAAATCAGTTTGACAAAAGGTTAAGATATTTTAAAAGACAGTATAATAAGGGTTGTATTTTACAACTAGAGGATATGCATGCTTCCAACCCGCAACGATTTTGGGATCAGATTAGAAAACTCGGGCCCAAAAGATATAATAAAATACCACTTGAAATATATGATAATAAGGGTCAAATAGTTTCAGATGTCTCAGGTATTGCAGGAATGGGAAAAGTGTTTTTCAGATTTGTTTTCGGGTAATCAGGAAAAGGATTGCTTTGATTTAGTTTTTCTAAATGAAATTTGTCTTTTTAATTGTAAGTTAGAAAGAGAAGCATCTCACTCTGACCATGAAAATGTGTTAAACGCAGATATTAACGAGGAGGAGGTGCAAAAAGCTATTGATGCCCTGAAAGTGGGAAAGGCTTCTGGTATTGATATGTTGACAAATGAAATATTGAAATGTCCGTTATTTAAAGATCTCCTTTCTATTTTATTCAAATTTTGTTTTGAAAATGGGCTCATTCCTTCTACGTGGTACAAGTCGATTATTAGTCCAATACCAAAATCTATAAAAAATGACCCCAGAGTACCAGCTAATTACCGGGGAATTAGCTTATTGAGTACAACATACAAATTATATACATCTATTCTTAATAACAGGCTCATGGCCTATCTGGAAGAAAATGATCGTTTAGTAGAGGAGCAGAACGGTTTCAGAAAGGCAAGAGCTTGTGTGGATCATGTATTTTCTATCACTACGGTAGTTAGAAATAGATTAATACAAGACAAGCCATCATTTGTTTGTTATATTGATTTTCAAAAAGCTTTTGACTCTGTAAACAGAGATTTATTATTTTATTGTCTTTCAAGAGAAGGGCTAGAGGGAAGGTTTTATTGGGCCTTACAATCATTGTATAAAGATCCTCAAGCTTGTGTTAAAGTCAATGAGTACTATTCAGAGTGGTTCCCTACACCACAAGGGGTTAAACAGGGGGACTGTCTCTCCCCTACCCTGTTTGCCATATTTATTAATAATTTGGCACAGGAAATAAAAGCTCTTGGATTGGGTATAAATTATGATGGGGATAACACATTAGACATATTACTTTATGCAGATGACATAATCTTGGTGGCGGAAAATGAAGAACATCTTCAGAAGATGTTAGAGTGTGCCGAAAAATGGTGTGGGAAGTGGAGACTTAGAGTTAACCACAGTAAAACACAGATTATGCATTTTAGAAAATCTGGGCATAGAAGAAGTAAGTTTCAATTTTATTTTTGGGGTCACAAGTTGGATTATGTAGAACATTATAAATATCTGGGCTTTATTTTGGATGAGTATTTGAATTATAAGTATGGTATAGGTACATTGGCCGAATCTGCTAGTAGAGCTCTTGGGGGTGTAATAGCAAAAACAAAACAGTTGGGAAACCTGGGATATGCTACCTATTCCAAATTATTTCAGGCCTGTGTTTGCCCTGTCATGGACTATATGGCAGGAATATGGGGCTCAAAAATAAATGTGAGAGGAGAGATGGTACAAAATAGAGCAATACGTTATTTTTTAGGAGTCCATAAATTTACCCCAATCTTAGCAATAACGGGTGGCATGGGTTGGGAACCAAGTGAAGTAAGATGTAAAGGTAGTATGATGGCTTTATGGAATAGATTGGTGAAAATGCCTGAGAACCGAGTTGCTAAGAAAATATTCAACTGGGATGTGTCTGTAAAGGGTGCATGGGCATGTGACGTACAAGATATATTTACACAAATTGGAGCTCTTGACCTTTTTCAAAATATAAATACAGTACATATACTTGCTATAAAGTAAGTTTTATTAGATATACATAAAAGAAAATGGTCACAAGATATATATCTTAAACCAAAATTAAGAACATATAGAATAATAAAGAGTTGTTTTGGAAATGAAAAATATGTATGTGCTCCCCTATCAAAAAAACAGAGATCATTGTGCGCTCAGCTCCGCTCTGGAGTTTTGCCCCTGCACCTGGAAACAGGACGTTACAGGGGAGTGCCAGAGGAAGAAAGAATCTGTGATTATTGTAATATTGATATAGAGAATGAGTTTCATTTTATGTTTTACTGCCCTTTATACCATGAGATGCGGTTGAAGCTGTTTAAAAAGTGTAAAACTACAGATTTGATGTGGTTGAATGATGCGGATAGACTAAAGTGGTTTTTTGATTATAAGATATTCGCCCTTGCTGATTATTTAGAAAAAGCCTGGGCAAAGAGAACAAAAAATACATTTAGGTGAGAAACTAAATCTGTAATTCTTTATTTTATTAATATTATTTTATTTTATTTTTGTTTATTTATTTATTTTTTCTCACTTTTATGTACTACTTTATTTATTTATGCATGTGTTGACCTACTGTGAAGTATGTTACCATCTACAGGAAGTGAATGCTATAATTGAAAGTGATTTGTGGTGTCTTATAATCCCGAAAGGGATGGGTCCTATTTGGACATGACACAATAATACAATTCATTCATTCATTCATTCATTCATTCATAAGGATAATAGGAACAACACTTTTAGACCGTGCGCTTGGCGCATAAACAAATTTCCCGTCGTTAAATTACCAAAAGTGGAATCGGACACGCCCGTTTAGAACGTGGGCTTTAGACAATGCGCTTAGATCATTAAAATAGGGCCCTGAGTCTCATTCACTAATAATTGCATATGTTTTTTGTATTTATGACTTTTAGAGTAATTCTACTTGATTTAGCTAGTTTTATTTACAGATTGACCACCCCAAATTAAGACTATACAAATATCAGCGCGTATATACATGTTATAACAGTACAGATCATATCATATATTAAGCTGCATGAAAACATGCAGTTTAGAAAGCTAAGATATAAATAGAGTAGCTTCTAATGAATATAATAAAAGTGGTGCATCAAGGGTCTATAAGACTACTTGAAAAATAAACACAAAAACGTAGAAAAAAACTCTAAATTTATTAACAAAAGCAGTAAACACTGCTCAGTCAAGACATGTACCTGAATTTGACTATCAACTTGTTTTATAAGGTACATCATGTTTTCTGTTAAAAGTGATTTAAAAACATTTTAAGGAAAGAGGAGGTGTGAGTTTGGCCTAGAAATTCTCTAACTTCTTTTTTTAACCTTTGCCAATGTTTAGCAGCATGAGTAATCCAACTCTTCAACTGTGCTAATACATCAGAATGCATCAAATACCGTTAAACCTGCCCTTTAATAGGTATTAATTTACTAGAGGCTATATTTTATACTGCTGTTGGACTGTACAGCAATAAAGAGGTGCGTTTCTGTTATTTAGCCTAGGCTCAGTGATATAGAGGATGGATAAAAATAATAGAAAAGCCTCTTAGTACAACAGCACCATTAACTTTGTGCACATTGCAAAACTGATTATACTCTTAAATCACTAAATATTCTTAAAATTATCACCTTCATGAAGGATGACTTATTGCAGGACTTTTAGATTTGACTGCATTTTTAATAAGGAAATTAACATCAATATTGTAGTGTAATAGTAGGGAGTGGTGAATAATTTATACTTACTGCAAGCTGTTTAACAACATCACTGAAATTATAAATAAGTCTGTACTCATACCTACCTCTGCAATGATCAAGGTGGCTTTGTCTACGTTGTGCCTTTTCAAGCACTCAGGAACACTCCAAATTCTTTTGAATGTTTTCAGAAGAAGCTTGTATGTATGGGTAACTTGTTCTGGGGTACACACTAGAAAAAATGTAAAATAAAATTTGGGTCAGTGTTACAAAAGAGGGGTATACCAGAAAGCAAGATTAACTTACCATCATATGAAGAGTTTGGTTTCATAACAAGATACATTTTTCAAAAATCCAATTAATATCAATCAAACTGCATTTGGTATGTTTTGCCTTCATAAATAAAACAATACAGCTAAGTAGCACAATAAAACACAATAAAACCATCATAACAAACATTTTGGGAACCAAAATCTTCATATATACCCTGAACTCAAGGTTGATGGTCCCAAACCTTGCTTATTTAAGGAATGTCAGTTGCAAAACTGACTGTGACTCAGTTGCTAGGCTACATAAGTGCCAGGGTGGCATTGGCCCACTCAGATTGACGGCTGGCTGACACAGTCAGAAGAGACTCAAAAGAAATCACACATAAATTATAATAATCTCTTTCATAATAATCGCTTAAACATGCATCATTTATAAAGAAATAATATAGAACGTATATTTGCATGTGTTACTAAACCTTGCAAATGTTAACATTCAAGCAATTGTAATCAATTTGGGCGCAAGATGATGTTAAAGTCAGCTGTTTTCTGTGCGCACAGATAATCGCACAGACGCACACACATACTCAAATGGACACACACTCTTAAGCACGGAGACGCGCATTTATTCTCATAAAATCAATCAATTATGTCTTAAAGTGAACGCAAACAGCTCAGAAAGAAATCAGATGTGTGTGTCATATGTGTGTCAGTGTTTATTCTATCGTAAATTGGCAGTACGTTTAAGAAATGTGCTTATGTTTGTGTCGTTATGTTAATCAAACAACAGAAGACAAAAAGAAAATCACTCCTGCAGCTTTAAAATGATTAATTACATTTAATTTATAGAATGAAGACGACAGTGTTATTATTTATTTTATTGTATTTCTGTATCTAATTACTACTGTTATACTTTACTTTATTTGTAACTTTGTTTTTTTCTATTTCCATATGCTTATAATGTCTTGCTTTGTTATTTTATTTTCCTTATTTACATTTTTTGCTTTTATTTTGTAATTCGTTTAACCACTATATTGTAAAATTATGTAATTTACATCAATGTAATCACCAAGGTCCACTCAGTTTAAAACTTACAGCAGTGGCGAGCCCAGAAATTAAGTCGATGCAGAGTACAGTATGTTAAAGGTAAAAACGCTATAAGAAGGGTGTCATATTTCTTATTTTGTTCACTAGTGATTTAAATGTATGGTGCATTTCACCACCTAATTGGTGCTTGCTCCTTTTTAATCTTACAGTGTAAAGGAGGGTCTAATGGTATTTCATGCATTCTAACTTATCAACACAGTTAAAGAATTGTATTCCTCACGCTAAACATGTGCAAAGGTTCAATGAACCATTTGGACGTACGACTTCGAATGCACTTTTTCAGGGTTGGTACAAGTTTCAGAAAGTGTTTTCTACTATTGAATCTGTTGTGTAAGCAGTGCAGGAAGTACAGTGGAAGTCCAGACCATTTTGCAAGATGTAAACAACACTGGTCCAGAAGCACTTCCTGTTTCAGTTTTTTAACACTACATAAACGTTGGAATAAAATACAACCAACAGAACATATCAAACTGAATCAAAAAGTTAAACAAACATCTTTAAGATGTTTTCTTTACATGTGAAATAAAGAAACCAGTTACAAAATGAAACAGGAAGTGTTTCTGGACCAGTGTTGTTTACATCTTGCAAAATGGTCTTGGACGCATCAATCGGAATAGCGCACGCACACACCAACCAAGAGATGACACAAAATTAATGTCATCACAGAAGTGTGTTGTTGTTTGGGAGGGAAATTTAAGCTTGTTCAGCTTCCCAAAGAACCCAGCATTATGGAAAAAATGGATGTAGTTTGTTTATCCGGGGTAGAAGTGGAGTTGTGCAAGTGTGTTTGTTTAACGCTGGATTTTGTTAAAATGGAGCGGTCCCAGTGATAAAACAATCATGTTATGAGTTGCAAGTAAAACCAAAGTCCATTTAAGGAAGTCATGTCACTGCACCACCATATTTGCAATGCTTCCAGGTCATGTTAGAACCAGGTTAGAACAAGACTTGTCTATTCTGCGCATGCGCAAAGTCCCTCTCCCAGAGGATTGTAGTTGGCAATTGGTTCTTTTTACTAGAAGGTGGAACTAGAGGGGCCATTCTGACCATTACAATATCCCTCATTCATATCTATTGATAGTTGTCATGTGTCATCAGACACTTAGGGGAACACCCCCCTGGCAGGAAAGAGAGTGCTAAGAAGTGATTTAAGAAGCGAGTGGTTTCTTTAGTTTAGCATAAATACTTAATAGTTGTTGTTCAATAAAATGCACTAACTAATGAGGAGACAATTCTGGGCTATGCTTCTACAGAATGCAGTCAGAGACGAAAACCCAGAAAAGAGGAATTTGTGAATTTTGTGTCATAAACGTATGTGCCCCTGTCCCCAGAGAGGGGGAACAATGGGAGCCATCAACATACACTCGTATTTACAGTGACCACTTCATCAAAGGTAACCTCAAGTAAACACTTGATATATTAATCTTTGGATTTTTAGGCATAAAACATATCCATATAAAAATATATATATATATATATAAGTTTTCTGTATTCTTAAACACTTCCAAAAAAAATCTAAGACCACAGGCAGATTTTTTTGGCTTGTTTTAAGCACAAATTCACTTACATTTGATATTTTACTTTTCTTGGGTCATTTTGCTCATTAAGAAAATTCATCTTGATTTAAGAATTTTTAGATATTTAAACCAGGCACGGCGCCAGGATTTCAGTTTTGGATGGGCCAGACCAATTGTGGGTGGGCCTTAAATTAAAAACGTTATCCAATCACTGTTTAACCTAATAAAAATTACTGACTAATATACTGTTATATTATCTGTTCGTATAATATAGATTTTAATAGCTTGATGCTCTTTAAATATTTTGTTGCATTGTAAAAAGTGTCGGTGCATAGGACAGACCTATCCGCGATCGCTCTCCATGGTTCTGTCCAAAGAAGAGCGCTTTGTAATCTCCATTACGCATCAAACCTGGCGTTGTCTCTTAGTGCGCTACGAAGACTCTTGAGTCTTAAGGTATAACTTAACTAAAGGTATACTACCACTAAAGGTACCATTGTCTTCAGGGCTATCATCCACTCGCGAGGCAGAGGCGCTGGCGCCCTCCTAGCAACGGCGCTGGTCGCCAAGAAAGATATGATACATCATGAGATGCGCAAATATGTCTGGAGACATGACATGTAAGACATGATTTTGACCACTTCATTGAGTTTTGTTTAGTAGAAAGACTCTTTTTAAAAGATTTTCGTTTTGTATAAATTGTATCTTAATTTTGATCAATGTTTTACCAATCAATTGCCTGTATTTAATTAATAATAAGAAAATATATAGCAGACAATGTAATAAGGCGCCGGCATGATCACTTGCATTGCACGTGAACCGAAGGGCGTCGAAACTCAGCTTGTGCCTCACAGATTTCAGAAATATAGGCTATCTATTATAGAAAGCTTGAAATGTCTACTTTTAAACGAAAATATTAAAAACCAAAAGGCTCTCCAAAGGGCTCTCTGATTATGAAATCCATATGAAATGTGCATTTTTCTCGCGTTCATGGCGAGTCAGTGTCGACAACTTCATCTTGCAGCGACACATAAAACACCAGTTTATTAATAAATAATTAAATGTCTCCTTGCTATTTTAGACACATTCATAATCATGACTTTTACCGGTTCTTTGTGGCTAGCAAGCGTGCGGTCGTGCGCTTGACGTAAACTATCATTATCCTGTGTAGGCTATATAGCCTATTTAAGTAGCATAATTAAAATAATATACAGGGGCGATTTGTCCACGAATGGCTTAAATGAACAACGACTAGTCCACTAAAAAAAAAAATTTTAAGTCGGAGGCAGCCCTATTCCACATATTTTCGAACCAGGCAACAGGACATCTGGGTTGAGCGAGCGACCCTGCGGAATGAGCGAGCAGAGCGGAATATTCAGAAATACGCTCTCCACTCACGAGCTCTGATCGGAACAAACCCGAACCACTGTCTGCTGAATTTGCGCAGAAACATCAAAATAGACATAACCAGCTTTTTAAAATTGTTTTTAAAACTAAACATTTAGACTATTTTAGCACAAATACGATTTTTTATAGTTCTTGACAAAATTAGAATATATTAAACCTTTTTTGAAGAAGAAGAAGATGAAAAGTTTTGGGTGGGCCTGTTGAAATGTGGGTGGGCCTAGGCCCGTCAGGCCCACCCATAACGCCGTGCCTGATTTAAACTGAAAACAAGACAAAAAATACTAAGAAAGTCATTTTTGCAGTGCACTATTATCAAAATTGTTAGTGTTTTGTTTGTTTACTATGGCAGAGTAGAGGTCACAATAAAAAATATATAATATTAGCTGAAGCCGTACACAGGCATAGGACACTAATCTATACACCATATAAATCCATTTTACCTTTTACACTGATTATACACTGCAAAAAAATTAATGTCTTAGTATTTTTGTCTTGTTTTCTAGTATAAACATCTGAAAATTCTTAAATTGAGACATTTACTTGGTAAATTCTGAAATGTAATAGGTAAAGGCTTAAAACAAGTATTTTCTCATCTTTATTTTATTTTTTATACTTTGTCAAAATGTATGTTTTGACAAATAGGTCTATATGTTTTCTTTGATTTATGTTAATCAGTGTTTGCTTGTTTCCATCTGCTTTCTGCCTGTTTGTCTGTTATAATAAGCAGTTGGCCTGTATATCTGTCTGTTTACTATTTGTATTAGGCCTACATTGTGAAGCGACCTTGAAAGGCGCTATAAAAAATAAACACTATTATTATTATTATTATTATGATTATTAAGTAAAAAATATCTGTCAGTGGGCTACGAAAAATTAATTTTATTCCAGTCTCAACTTAATTCAATAAACTCAATTTAAGTTTATTTTTTTACCCCACAGGCAGATATTTTTACTTGTTTTAACCTCTTAAATTTCAGAATTTATTTCAGTAAACAAGACTTAAAATCTTAAGCCATTTCACTTAACAAGTAAATGTATCTCAATTTAAGAATTCTTAGTATTTTTGTCATGTTTTCCAGTATAAATATCTAAGACATTCATTTTTTGCAGTGTAACATATGTCTTCACAACTTAGAGTATGTCTCTGTTGAGATTATTATTGTTATGTGTAAGTTCTACCACACAATATGAAATCTCAAAACACTTTGACCATATTGTCGAAATATGTTATATCAGTGATGATGCTTTATAGCAACAAAAATATTTTTTTTCTTTTTTCCTCATTTCTAGAACTCTGAACATATAGTAGCATAAATGTGTAATGCCAATTATGACATCCATTTTCCAAATGGCTTGTCCTCTTTAGGGTCAAGGGAAAAATATACAGTGAGAAAGTATTATTAAATGACAGTTGTTCAAAGTGACAAATAAAACTTGCAGAAAGTGTAATGTTTACATATTTTATATTTACAACTTACTTCTTCTCCCAAATGATCTTAGATTCGTTTTTTTCTTTTTCTTCTTCTTCCTTTCTCTGTCAGTGGAACATGAGGAAGATGAAGTGGAGGTTGAAGATGTTGAGGAGGATGTCATTCTTCTCCTCTTCTTTTCAGGTTTCTCTAAAGAACATAAATCGGTAACATTTATAATAACTGCACACTATAAATTTATCAGTTAAGCATTTGTAAATAATTAATTCATCATTTATAAAGCATTGTTTCTACATTGATAGAGATTAGTAAGCAGTTTATAAATACAGCTAGAAATGCTTTGCTCTTGATTTATAAGCATGTCTATAATGTGTTTAATAACTGTATTCATACTTTATAAATGATCAATTTGTCATCATGTTATACTATTACATTCATAACCTGTTTATTAATAAACCGCTTACTAATCTCTATTAATGTAGGAACAATGCTTTATAAATGATGAATTAATTATTTACTAATGCTTAAATAAAGATGTATAGTGTGCAGTTATTATTAAGTGTTCCCCTTTCAATCACAATTGTGACCATAAAAATATTTATAAATTATACAAATATTTATAAAGCTTTAAAATGTTACTGAATGTTGTTTTAGTCCATTTCCTGCAAATATGAAACTAATAAAGGGTATGAATTTAATATGTGCATTTTATCATGTATAGCACAATTGGTCACAATGACCAGAGCAATTTATATCCTTGTTTGTACCATGAGAAGATTATAGCTGCATCAAAGCCCAAAAACAAAAGGTAATAAAATTATGTTAACATAAAGATATGACAAAGATTTTTTGTACACATTGACTTCAAAGTGTCTGGTATCAATATATAAGTTCACATTTATTCAGTTTTGTCGAGTGTGGTCATAGTTATCATTTCTCACCATTGTTGAGAATGAAAGCGGCATCCTCCTCATTAAATGTGTACCACGATAACGGATATTCCAGTTCAATTATCCCAACTTCCCATTTTCCTTTTTGGTTTATAGTTCTAGCTAGTCTAGTAGTGTAACTAGAGATATGATTTTACCGGATAAACAGCTTACGAGGTGTTGCAGGGCAGCGTGACATAAAATCCGTCCTCAGCTATGATCTGTTATAACATGAATGTGTGCATTCTATATTGTCACCTGTACATCGACCAACTCTTTCAGATTAACCTATGACGAGAATTTTGCAGGCCATCCGAGCCAGCGGCAAAGTACAAATGTTTCTCGACCTCGTCGCTTCTTGTCTAAAAATGTTTCCACTTTAAGTCTTCTCTTTCGCAAATATTTTTGTAATTCCTCATAAAAAAAAGTCAATGACATAGTCGATGACATAATCACACAATCTGCCCACAGTCATCCTACCCACACATTCACATAAAATAACATTGATTTAAAATTTGTAAGATATGTTTTGTGTAAGTGAGGCTTATGCAGGGAGGGCATGAATCATCATGAAAATTGATGTGTTTCACACCTGGGAAGACAAAGACCCTCCCCTAATGGTCCTATCAGGTGGGACTGTGAGGGAACTACACAGCATAATCCGAATATACATAACAGGACAAAAAGGCACATTATTGAGCACACTGATCTCAACAGAGAAACTTTAAGAGTCACACACCTTTGCACCATTCCTGAAACATACCTGTCATTTCCAAGCTGTTTGCTTTTTCATTTTACCATGTTTAAAAGCTTGCTAATGTTGGTACAGTGCTCTTAGTGTAAAAAAGCAGAGAAAAACAGTTTGAAGAGACTTGTGTGAATGTTTAAGTCAGCAGGACTTATCAGTGGCATCTGGACCTTTGTGCCATTCCTGAAACAGTTCCTGTTCAACACATCTGTCATGCTCGCTGTTTATCCAGCACCGGCTTTGGAATGAACGATGTCCACAGACAAGGTAGAGTATGTTGCATGATTTCATGAAAGTATGATGTATTGTGACATCAGAAACGAAGAAAAACGAAATAATGACTATATAACGCTTGACGTAAAGCATGTCAAATTTGTAGTTTTCTTATGTGTCATTCGAACTACAGAAACGCGACCCGGTTTGGCAAACTTGCATAGTGTGGTTATAGCTTATATAGGGCTGCAAAGCGAATGCAGAAGTGCCTTTCACCCTGTTACGACTTGATGAACCACTGATACGATTTTGGAAACATTATTTTAAGGTAAAAAATTTTCCTGTGTTGCTTTAAGTTAAAGTTCATTTTCTGACGCGTTTCAGAATGGACTTCACTGAGAGAGAGAAGTCAGAATGCATATCATGTTTTCTTTATTTAGCAAAAAGCACAACATTTTGTTTTAATTGTAAGTGTACACAAATAAAAGTAGTCATATAATGGTTTCAAATGATGTATAACACTTATCTGTATGACCAAAAGCTAAGAAGTATTTTGAATGTCTTTCACACTGAGGCAAGGTGATCGCTTGCGACGGCCGACCCCTAGGGATTAAAGTGTGTGCATTTTGGAAAAACCAGTTCACACTGGTCTAAAGGCAGTACACTGATGTGTTTGTCAGACATCTTATCACTCCTTTCTTATTTTTGTGGTATGAGGAAAAGAGATGTTGCACATCAGTCTTGCAAATTAATAAAAGGTAATTTATCACATAGAATCTGTATGAAGTTCTGCAGACTGTCACTAAACAAGGAATGTCACTATAGTATTTAGCTAATGTACGCAACTTACTACTTTCTGCACATTTCCTTGGCATTCTTCATGACATGGCTAAGGCAATGATTACAAATGGGCACCTCAGAATATTCCTGTCTTCCTTTTCCACTTGCAATGTTGTAATAGTTGTTTATGATGTCTTTCAAAGATTTTTTTTTACAAATGACAGGCATAATGCCTGCATCAACACCATCGACCCATCACAGAGGACCATGATGGGTGATCGCATGCCTTTGTAGCATCTGGACCAATCAGACACACAAATTATTCATTATATTTAATGAATAATCCAGCAAACTCACTCTCCCAACAAAGGCCTATGAAACTTCCCCCAAAACTAACATCCCAAATGAAGCTAACACACTGGCAGAACCCGGTGTCCTGTTACAGGACACATTGAGACTGATAAGAATTTTACGACCCCAAAAGGAATGTGCAGGGAATTGTGACTCACTAAATTCTTGCTGAGAAGGAGAAATAAACCCTTTTAATCCTATATATTCTCTATATATATCCACGTGAGAAATGTTTTAACATACAGTATATCTAATTTTCCCATCTCATGATTTTCCTTTTATGTGGTTTGGCCTATGTCTTAATTTTCTCTTCTAAACTCTTTTAGATTAATGTTTCAGACTTTGTTGCATACTATGGTTAACCAAAATCATATGTGTGGCATGTTTAGTCTCTATAAAAAAAAAAATCTTAGTCCCCCATTTGTTAATTTACATTACATTTTGCTAACTTTGTGATGCATTAGTATTATAAGAATCTTGAAGATTCTTGTGTTAAACATCCAATCAAACTACATGTTCAAAGGCCTGCTTGAACAATGGGTCGTAAAGAAATTCCCTCCAAAGGAAAACACTTCTTATTGGCTCACACTCCTCCAGAGGGTGTGACATCTTCACGCTTTAAAAATCACTGATCACAAGATCAGCCCTCTCACTCTCTTAGTCCTTTTCTGGAATCCTGATGTGAAGATGATGCTGAACTAGAAGTTTCTAAGGACCCCCAAGCATGTGCCAGGCTGCGGCCTTGTCTTTCCATTCACCAAAGATCATCTGACTCACACTGGTTCTCTCTCATCAAGACTACATCAGCAAAGAGGAGAGGAGCCACTGGAGCCTCAACAAATTGCATCAGGACAGTTTAATTCAAATGGGCGAGACATGCAAGTATCAGACTTAGTCTCATTATTTGATACATTAAGTATGTATCTACTACTGTTAGAACTAAACTGATGGTTTGCTCAAGGCTGTTGATCTGCTGAATTTCAAACAATGCTATAACTTCTTGCTTTCCTGTATACTGCTTCAGCTCTCTTTCCGTTGGTAAACTGTATGTATGTGTATGTTAGGGTAGTTTACATGTTTAGTCTAGTTAATAAAGTCTCATTCATGTCACACGTAAAGTTGTCTATGTTTCAAGCTCATATCTGGAGTCCCTAATCATAGATCTTGACTACTTGCTCTTAGTAGTACTGTAAAGTAATAAAGACATTTTCCATGCCCCGGAAATGTACATTTCTTAGAATTAATAAAAAATTAACACTGAGTGTTCACGGGACAAACAGGTTAATTGATTGTATTAATTAATTTACAACATTAAGTTAATTATATTAACCGATCCAAATATTCACAATCTATTATAATCAGTAATGATTGATTATTAATATTTCATAGAGCTAATTTGCTACACCTTTCATTTCTAAAGCACCTTGCCATATCAGTTTGAAATGCCTCGAGAAAATATGTAACTGAGGCTGTGGTGTAGTAACAGGTAAGATTTGTGGCAACAGGTCATGGAGATTCATTTTTGTGGAGATTCCTGACCACCAACTCAAAGATATAGAGAGGAGGAGAGCCCTTCTCTTTCCCCATGATGCTGCCAGTAGCATCTAGATAAACAATGTCCTCCCGGCATCGCTCTTGATATATTTCGATACTGCTGGGTGACCAGAGTAGAACACCTTTTGGGTGTAACACAATTTTCTGGAGGACCTCATCAGGACTGTTTTTCCCCCCCAGCATAATCTGAAGACTGATGATTTCGTTACTGTGCTGCTGGCTTCTCTGATGTGCTTGCCATGATATAGTTTTGAGGACCTTGGGACTTGGAGCCTCATCCCTACAGCAGGACTCCTTTACATCTTCAAGTATTTTGAATTGAATTGAATTGAATTTTGGTCAATTTGTCTAGAAACATGGCTTGTGACAGCTGTCTTTGTAATTTCTGGTCTAGTGCAGTTCTGTCATGCGCTCTAATAGGTCTTCTTTTTAATTCGATGTGATTATGTATGCTCTGTTCCCCTTGAAACTCTACTGTTGTTTTGAGGTCCTCCTCACTATCCACAGTCACTGTAATGGTGACTGGGCAATCATCAAATCTGCAGTAGCCAAGACACGAGAATTCAGAGCTTGCTTGCTTCAAACCCTTCAGTCCATACATTTTAAAAGCAATGGAACAGTATGGGTGTATGGTCCTCAGTCCTTTCGAAATTACGTTGGTCCACTGGAGTCCTTTAAAGCCTCTTTATCAACCTATGTTTCTTCAGTTTATCCCAATCATTCCACTCAATGAAAAAGAATGAGGGGTACGTCGGTAAACTGATTTTGACTAATCCCTCCTCATCTGATGCACTGCTCATGGACCCCTACTGAAAAAATACAATGTTATTGTAACATGTATGTCTTGTGAAGAACAATTTATTTTTTTAATTAGGTCTGGAGGGTCCGGAACCTTTCAAATACTAGACAATGTCTATTGGCCCCACACACCCAACACTGTTTCAAACTAACAACTAACTTGACTAACTTGCTCTAGAGACTTGTGTCTATGATTTTCTGCAGCACTTTCACTGTCCATGGATGGCAGAGGAGAAGGGGGCGATTCTGGCTGGTGCTTTGATAGACAGAAAATCAACTTTTGACTAAGAAAATTCAACTTTAAATATCGAATGGACGCTATCTAGAGTGTGCAGCATTGGCGGCTCCATTAATGCCTATTGCAGAGTGTAACTACAACCAGGTCCAAAACACCTGCCTGGAAGTTTCTATTTATCTATGAAGACTTTGGCTGTGTCCGAAATCACCCCATAGCCTTAAATAGGGCACTATTTGAAGGGACAGCCATTTATAGTGGTGTCCGAAACCATAGTGGACGTTATCGAGTGCACTCATTCAATTCCACAATGCACAGCAATAACAAGTGTACAACTGATGTAAGCTTAACAGCTAGAGAATACCCATAATGCACTATGAGAGTCGCGCGTCGAATGAATTCCCGCGTCTGACCAGAAGATGGCGCCACAGCTGAATCAATCATCCATTCACCGCGCTGGTCCTGCGTAATATCATACAGGTATAAATTCCTTTTTAATTGATTATTTAATTATTTAATTACGCTTTATACATGCTAGTTTCCACAGCAGAGTTCGGATAAATATTTTCATTACTACTGGAGCTGACAGTTTGCACGTTTCAATTAATTATTACAGTTTTTCTCGATTGCTTAAACACATTTCTTGAAGCTATGCCTCGTATTCTCAAAACAGTAAACACAAATCCATAACGTCTCACCCAATTCCCCAAACCTTCTATTTTCAGGTCAAAATGAAGCTCTACACTCAAAACCATTCACTCTTGCTGAAAAAACAAACTTTGCCCCCAGACATCACACACACACAAGCCCTCACAAACACACACACTACACAGTCTTACACACTGGTGCAATAGATTCAAAACAACATTTCCAAAACTGGTAAGTTATGTAGCTTGTGGTCCTGGAAGGTCAAGACGTGCCTAACTTCAGGGTCCGAGTGTCAGCCACATAATCGATGAAGATATGCTTCAGTCTAGCTTTTTTTTGTGTGGAAAATTACTATGTTTATCAATTCTTAGCCAGTGAGAATCATTCAACCTGAAGCAAGGACGTAGCTTAGACCTTGGTGAAGGGTATAACTGCTGTGATCTTTGTAAATGTAAGCAGGGCGGCCTACGAACTCCTGTGTGAGTCTTGAAGCTGACTTCTGCTGATGGAACTGTAAACTATCTTCAGTAAAACTTTTCTTCAATTTATTATAATTCTGACTCCGTGTCTTCTTTACAGTTTTTCTCAGTCGCTTTGGTACATTTCTTAGATCAAAAGTGCAATTCTTGATACTACTTGTACAAATTCCAAATAATCTAATCACTTGTGCACATCATTAAAGCAATTTCTTATTCCTTTGAACAAATTGCAATTGCTTTTGTACATATTGCAATTGATAATGTACAAGTGTCAGCTTTTTTCCACATTTTCAATTGATCATGTCATGTGATCAAAATATAGTAGATGGTTCTATGGAAGTAAAATAATGTCAAATGTTTTGGAAATAAAAAAGCCTGTTGAATTGCACTACTTGAAAAAAATAGGCATTGCATTAACCATGCTTGCATTTTATTAATGAATTGTATTTTTAGGGCTTGCATTTTTATGGGCTGAAATTCAACATGGTTGAATATTTAAGCTGTGAATATTTCAATTAAAAACATTTCAAACACATTTTCATTATTAAAAATTCAATAATCCATATTCACCTTTCATATTTCACTTCCAAAATATTCAAACTGTTTAAAAATACAACCTATAATATTCAACAGGCAATTTTCGGTCCATTTTATTTCGCTTTTGGTTCAAATTCGACAGTAAATTCAACATTGACATCCAGGAACTGCAGGAAAAGCAGTAGATTGCCGAGCATACTCTCCATCTGCTGTTAGTCAACCTCACCAGCAGGGGGTGTAAGCGCATGTTGTTGACGAAGACCAGCAACAGTTAGAGCAAGCCATTCATTCATAAAATGAAAATGATTATCTGTGTCAGTATATATGCGGAAAAGATGATAAACACACAAAAGCTGTGTTTATGTTTCATTCAATAACTTCATTGTTACTTTCCCTGTGTAGCCTATATGTCATCAGCTTTCTCTATGAACGGGATTATAATCGGTTTCCCTCAATACCTCATACTCAAGGATTCCCCTTCCGTCGGGACAAAACGCTTAACGTAGCTTAATGGACTAATACAGTGATATAAAAGACCAAACTCGCACTTTATTGGGAATGTAGGCTGTAGGCTACTATATAGGCTACAGGCAAGCAGTTGGACTCAGAATATGAACTTAACGTGCAAAGTTTCATGCTGAGCGTTTCGTGATATACTGGCACAAAATCAACACTTGATCAATTAATACTAACACTTTCTCTTCTATTCTATTCTCTCTCTCTCTCTCTCTCTCTATATATATATATATATATACTGTATATATATATATATATATATATATAGTATGCCTACGTGTATTGCATTAGCTTAAACTGGGAAGAGTCATAGCACTTGCATATTGGTGTCCTCCTATTGTTAGTTTTTTTTTTTTTTTTTTTTTACTTACATTTTTATTAATTCTTGACAGAGCAGTTACATGCATCAGCAATAATTATCATATATGTTACTAGTGTACAGTCTTGAAAAGAAAAAAGAATATATTTCAGCATTACATTTTGCATTTCCATGTGGTTTCAGCATCACCATACAACCCTAAGAAAAAGATTCACTTTTGGTGGCAGAGCCAGGACCCATAAACCAGAACCCTAACTTGTTGGACCTTTACATGAATAAAACTTCTGCTGGACCCCCTCGTAGACTAAAAACAGATTTCTGAAGTCGCAATGAGTATGTTATCTTTTCCATTTGATACAGTTCCCGTACTCTTTGAACCCAATCGTTGTAGAAGGGAGGCTCTACTTGCATCCACTTAATTGTGATGCATTTCAAGGCTGCTGTGAACAGAACATTTAAGAGATATGATTTAGCACGTCCTTGCACACTAGCTGGCATAATACAGAGTAATGCAACTGTTGCATCCTTCTGAATGACCTCCTGAAAAATCTGGTTTATAGCCTTGTACACCTCATCCCAGTAGTTTTGTAATATAGGGCATGACCAAAAAATATGTGTATGATTGGGCACTGCTGACCCACAGTTTCTCCAGCACAAACTTGGAACTTTGGGATCTATCTTAGCAACTACATCTGGGGTCCTGAAATATCTACTAATAATTTTCCATTTATATTCCCGCCACGTGTTTGAACTTGTAACCCGATGTGCCCCAGTCCACACTCCCTCCCACATTTCGTCAGAAATAGTTTTGGCCGTCTCTGCTTCCCATCTTTGTTTTGTCCGAGTGGGCCCATTAAAATTCATTGACAAAAATACTTTATATAACTTTGTTATCAGTTTCTTATCCCCTTCACATTTTTGGAATTGAATCAGGATGTTCTCAATTGGTGTGGGGTTTAGTATTTTTCCCCAGTCCTTATGTGAAGTCAAAAAAGAGCGCAACTGTAAATATCTAAAGAAATCACTTTTCTTGAGATGAAAGTGCCTATGTAACTCTTCAAATGACATAAGGTTGTTCCTGTTGATTAGCTGATGTAAAAACATAAGCCGCTGTTCAGCCCATTTTGAAAAACTTTTGTCTAAAGAATTGGGAGCGAAGGATTTAATATATCCGATGCTTGCTAAAATTGATAAACCTCTTGGCAACTTAAATGCAACTCGTACCTTGTTCCAAATGTTAAGCGTGGTTCTAGTCCACAACGGCAGTTCTTTTATTGGGATATCTAAAAATGGCAATACATTTAATGGTTCAGAGCACGTTGTTTGTTCAATACTAAGCCACCTCGTCTGAGAATCTCCTTGGATCCAAGAAATTAAAGGCTTTAACTGTGCTGCCCAGAAATAATATTTTAGAACTGGAAGATTAAGCCCCCCTTCTCCCTTACTTCTCTGTAGTGTTTTATATTTTATACGAGGGCGCTTGCTCTGCCATATGAATTTTGATATTATTTTATCCAAATCAGTGAATGTGGATTTTGGTACTACAATTGGTAACATCTGGAACAAATACAATAATCTCGGTAGCAGATTCATGCGAATGATTTCGATGCGACCGAGGAAGGAGAGGGGCAATGCTGACCACCGCTCCAGGTCTTTCTTAATTATATCCAGCGTTTTACCATAGTTGGCCTGAAACAAATCATTCAATGAGAGGGGGATACTAATAGCCTGACTACGTCAGACTTCTTACTTCCGCTCAATTTCATTTCGTTTCTGTAGTCAGTCTGATACAGCGTAATAGCTGTCCGTTTGCCTCCGGCCTGAAAACAGGCGGGCCAATCAACGAACAGAGGGCGGGCTGAGAGCCGTGACGTAGACGCTGATTGTACCGTGGATGCGTTGATTTTTACTTCACATAATCTGCAAAAGTCGCGCACAGCCATGTTCACTCCGGTATTTCGCTCGATGGTTTTGTTTTCGCATCATATGTGTTTACAGTGGAAGTCAGATGCGGCTGAGCATGCGCATAACACACGCCATAACCAAACGTTATGTGATTGGTTTACGGGTAACCAATGATTTTAAACTTCAGACAAGCGCCCCCCGCGAGAGAGAAAACACTTCTCTATTATGCCATTCCAGACTCTGTCTACGAAGCAAAGCGAAGTAGCAGAGTTTGGTATTACCAGGCTAGGATACTAATGCCTAAACATTTAATGCCTTCTTTAGACCACCTAAAACTGCTTTGTTGTTTAACCTCCAGTGGGATATTGCTCTCCTATTGTTAGTTTAACTGTAAATCGCTTTAGATAAAAGCATCTGCTAAATGACTAAATGTAAAATTGGCTTGACATTGGACATTCGCACATTTAGGGACCGTCTCTAAAGTTGCATAAAACATTGGCATACACGTTTCTAACTTCAATAGCAAACTTAAATTTATTTGAATAAATATAAAAAATCCAAAGTGTGCGCATTATGCCTGACACTTCATGAACACTTTACAGTTGGTTTTATGACTGCAAGTCGTTCTATTCAAATGCTATTGAAGTTAGAAACGTGTATACCAAAGTCGTATACACTTTAGAGACGGTCCATAAATGTGCGAATGTCCAACGTCAAGCCAACTTTATGCCAGTCTATCACTGGGAAACGCTCAGCATTAAGCTTTGCGCGTTATTCTGAGTCCATCTGCTTGCCTGCGAGTTTGGTCTTTTATATCACTGTAATTAGTCCATTAAGCTACGTTAAGCGTTTTATATGTCCAGCAGGAGAATCCTTTAAGTATTGAGGGAAACCCTAATAGCCTGCATGAGGCACATCGCCACAATATAAAGTTAAGGCAACTAAACAACCAAGAGAAATATATGTCAACCTCAAAAATGTAACATTGGATCTGTACATCCGCATCGGGGAATAACATTAATCTCGTTCACGGTAGAGAAAGATGCATGTAGGCTACACAGGAAAAGTAACCGTGAAGACACTGAATTTAACATAAAACAGCTGTCATAATAATCACACCCATACACAAAAGAAATATATTTGAAATATATTTTCAGGATATATTTTGGAATATATGCAAATATTTGAAATTGGCCCAATAAATATATTTCATACTTATATTTCATATATTTTTGTTATATTTCAGAATATATTTCAATGTATTTTTTTCTGTATGGGTCCCCAAAAGTGTCAAAAATATATGTGGCATATATTCCAAATACATTGAAATATATTCTGAAATATAACAAAAATATATGAAATATAAGTATGAAATATATTTATTGGGCCAATTTCAAATATTTGCATATATTCCAAAATATATCCTGAAAATATATTTCTTTTGTGTATGGGCAAATACACATACATTGCTGTAAATGCTATGAATGAATGGCTTGCTCTAACTGTTGCTGGTCTTCTTCAACAACACGTGCTTTTGCACCACCTGCTGGTGAGGTCGACTAACAGCAGATGGAGAGTATGCTCGGCAATCTACTGCTTTTCCTGCAGTTCCTGGATGTCAATGTTGAATTTACTGTCGAATTTGAACCACTGAATTTGTGGAAACGAATTTGCAAAGCGAAATAAAATGGACCGAAAATTGCCTGTTGAATATTATAGGTTGTATTTTTAAACAGTTTGAATATTTTGGAAGTGAAATATGAAAGGTGAATATGGATTATTGAATTTTTAATAATGAAAATGTGTTTGAAATGTTTTTAATTGAAATATTCAAGGATGCGTGGTGGAAGGCAAACCAGAGTAAGAGGCAGAAGAGGACATAGGCGCATATCTGATGACATAAGGGACACTATTGTAGACCATGTTGTCAATCATGGCCGTACAATGACTGAGGCGGGTCGAAGGGTGCAGCCTCAATAGTTCAAATGTTTCGAAGAAAGAACAGGTATGTCCACCAATGTACAGTGCACTGTTACTGTATATAAGCAGTATACTGTATACTTCCTACAGTGCTTCATATTACAGTAGTCCACTTGTATTTCACAGCATACAGAAATATACTCTATACAGATACATACTGCACTTAACATGCACCCACCTGTATGTTTTACAGTAAAATGTGTGTTCGCATAGTTTTTGTCTATGTGAAAGTGTGCGATGCATCACTGCATTTTTCCCCACATAGGACTGCAAGATTACCTCAAACTGGTGGCAGAGGATGCCTTTTCACACCTCAACGGGAGGAGGCTATTTGCACCATGGTCCGAGCAAACAATGCCATGAGACTCAGGGAAATACAAAGGACCATTATAGAAGACAACGATATCTTTTAAATCATCCATACGGTTAGCATCTCAACCATCGACAGGCTGCTGCATCGAAACCAGATGAGTATGAAACAGCTGTACCGTGTACCATTCCAAAGGAATGAGGACAGAGTTAAGGAGCTATGGTACCAGTATGTACAGTTAGAACATATATCTATGTAACTACTTTACAGCAACATTTTATAGTGATACAGATGGTGGACAACCAGAATGAGACTTTTACCGCCGCCGTTCCCGCGGCGGCAAAATTGGGATGTGTATTTGCTGCCTTTTACCGCTGAGTGGCGCTGTAATCACAGACTTTGAAAAGTGTCAGTTTATTCTCTTTATGACGTAATCTGCCGCGGCAGTAATCTGAGCTGAGGTCACAGATAAATTCAAGAGAAATATTGTGGTTAAACGAATTCAAATTCATTAAATTTAAACAAAGTAGACACACGTTAACATTGTGTGCCCAGTTTTTCTATAATTTAGAAAGGCTATGTAAATAGGTTACTTGTCATTTACTTCGTGTTATTTTAATTTGTAGATTTATTAACTGAAACATAACAGTGAAATAAATTAAAATAATTTACCGTAAAATTAAAACATTTTCAGGACTTGCAGTTGCTAACCTATGTTAGTCGGTTTAAGGATTCTTTGTTATATTCAGAATTAAATAGGCTTACATGTTGTTATGATTATCAATTGAATTATTTAATAAATAATCAACCACAATGCCTATTAGGCCTACTGCCGCAGCAAAAATAAACCAGTCGAATTTCAAAGTCGTTCGCGAAATGACTAGGCTATACCGGGTGGTGCAAGTGACAGGGCAAAACAGCAGCAACTGCGGCATTTTAAAAGGTAAGTTTCCTATCTGTTTATATATATAAAAAAAAAAAAAAAAAAAAAACATGGCGCAAGATCTTGTAAAAAAAAAAAAAAAAAAACTTTTTTCATTATTTGAACAAAAATGAGACTGATTGAATATGTAAAAATATAAACAAACAAAGCAGAGAATAAAACAAACTTTTAGGGAAAAAATATAGGCCTATTATGCTACAACAGAATTGGTTAACATTAACGAAAGCAAAACATGTAAAAATCCATTTCAAACAAAATAAAACAAAACAAATTCGTGGCCGAGTGGTAGGCTATAACTATTCAACTATTCTATTCAGACGATAGCTCTGTGGTCAATGCATTAACAATAGCCTCTCGGAGCTTCAAACGATCTGAGATCGAATCTCAGTGTAGCCGACAGTGTTTATGTTTTTCTGTTCTTGATGCTTAAATATGCATCTGTTTATTAAAGTCAATCATCTTGTTTAATTATCAATTGTACATTACAACATAAATTTGCTACATTCCAATTGAGCCGCTTTTTTGTGTGTGTGTGAATCATTCACGAGATTGAGATGACTGACACGACAGTGATACCCGGCCATAGCAACGGAAGACATTTTTCAAAACAGATCGAACAAATCAGAAAAATACTTTCAATACAGTATTGCTTTCAAATAAAAAATAAACAATGAAAATGTAAAAGAAAAAGAAAATTAATTAAGTTTGAAAACCCATCGCACATTTCAAGGTACGAATAAAGTGTGGGGACAGTTTATTTATTTAAACAGGGTTGCATCGTTTATTCCCTTTGTGATGCAAAATAAGAAACACAGAATCTTATTCTTGCAACATTTAAAATGTCTATTGTCAAAGAAATTGCAGCTAAATTAAAAAATTAAAACGGTACAAAACGAAAAAAGTTCAAAGCAACATAAATTAAGAACAGGCGTTTTTCTTTGCCTCTCTCGCGCTGGATATTTTTTTAGTAAGTTTGGTCTCCCTCACTGCGCGCGGCGGGTCTTTCTCGAAATTAAGCATTTCAGCGTAAAAAAACACCATACAGCTGATAATACTGTATATGTCGCTGTGTGTCATCCACACAAATCACGAAAGAAAAAACTGTAACAAATAGCTTTTGTTCCTTCAAAGATAAAGCATGCCTTGCTGAATTCACCTTACAATAAAACGAGGTGGGTCGCGAATTAAAGAGCTCTGTATCTGCTAAATTGAAATTGTGTGTGGAAAACCTTTAAATACAATCAATAAAACTACAATATTTATAATTTAATAAGATATAGGGCCTACATATGGACTTTTGGAGATTTTGAGATTAATCCTTAGAAGAATTTTGCCTTTGCCTGCTCATCAGGCTGGCTCCGACACTCTCCATATGAAAGACGGAACATTAACACCTCTGTCCTGCACCCCCACGATAAAGCAACTATTGCCTTCTCCAAACCTCCCACAGGCTAGCTGAGTTTGCAAAACAAAACAAAGAGTTCGCCACTCGTCGTGGTGTGCCAAAACACTTAATTATAAACTTAAATATTTCATTCAAAACAATCTCAAAACGCTTTGTGACATTTTGAAAAGCCGTGGATGCATTACTGCCACTGGAACCAACGGCACTTGGTGTTTTATGCCCCCAACGGCGCCTTCCAGGCAGCGAGGGGATGGGTAGGTTTAAGGTTGAGGGTAGGGTTAGTTGCCTCTAAGGAGCCATTGGGGGCTAAAAACACCATCGAGCCACATGAACGCAACAGAATACTGGTTCTGATTTTATTGTTTGTCGTTTAAACGTCATTTTATATATATATATAAATTTTAACAGAACTGCTTTTGAAATTACGATTGGAATTATTATAGGCTACAGAAGTAAAGTCATTGTATAATATTTGTTCCTTAGTTTTTTGCTTATAGCCTATTTACAAAATAAAAATCACCATGCATTTCCATTTTACACTATGTTTTAGAACTAGACAAATCTCTCTGCATCAACAATAGACTATAAAATGCATTAATAGGCTAATATACAAATATCAGTAGTCCAAGTTAGTTCGGGATTCGAACCCGCGTCATCTAAATGATCGTAACGTAAGTTCAACCACTCGGCCACGATTCACTCGTTGCGATATGGCCTAACGTTCCAGTGTGTGTTCGCTCACACGAGCGAGAAGCGCTCTTCATTCAAATGAACGCGCCGCCGTGTTTGTCGAACACTAATTCAACATGCCAGAATAAAACCTGGCTTTAGAACAACTAGTGCAAAATACCCGTGCAAAATCAGTTCTTGTGTGTGTTTTTAGTAATTGTTGGTTTGGTGTGTGCTCATTGTTACAATTACACAGCAAAAGTTCAGTGACATTTTTATTTGTGCATGGTAGAAAGCACACAGTGAACTCCGAGAAAACGCTATTTTTGAGCAAACAGTTTGTGAATAGGCAACTACAAATGATGCCTGTGAAAGAGACTGTGAACGCATTGAATAGGATATGTTTAGTTGGTGAATAGCATAGGCTACTATTACACAGTAGCGATAACGTTAAGCGCACCAGAATGAAATATATTCAGAAGTAAACAGCATAGCTGACATATAGATTCAGTTAACATCCACAAATGAATAAGCACGTCGCGATTCAGGGAGCAGTGCAAAGTGCCCGTGCAAAATCAGTTTTTGTGAGCTGATCGCCGTCAAAAAAGTTCAGGAGATATTTCTTAGCGACGGCTGATTTCAACAGTTTCAATATGATAGCATTTTGAAGAAAAAAGTGTCATGAATTTATTGCATTTTTGGGGAAAAATAATCAGTTTTTATAATAAATCTTTGAAAATCCAAATCTGGATTTGAATTTTTTATGATATTATAACCTAAAGATGCTATGTGAAAGTTTGAAACAGAAAATAGTGGTTTTCATCTTGCCACTTTCTTGGTAAAGAAAACACATTTTTACTCAAATTAATCAAAATGGATTTATCACGTTTTGGAACCAAACTATAATATTCAGAAGTAAACAGTGTAGACTGATTGTCAGAATGTTTATTTTTAAACCACAACCTTCTCGGGGCTTCTTTGACCGATACAACTCTCTAGTGTCAGAATGTTTATTTTTAAACCACAACTTTTTAAAAATGATATATTTAACGATATCTTTTGCATTTCTCATCCAAACAATGTCAAACTTGGCACTGCACTTACTCGTGCCCGTAGCGAGACACCTGTCGAGTTTGAAATCAATCGGACTAACGGTTCGAGAGATATGCGAGGAACAGACACACACACACACAGACAGACAGACAGACGTTTCTGTAATTTATAGATAGATTAGAACAATGCATAGCGCCACTCGTCGTGGTGTGCCAAAAAATTTACAATAATTTAGTTTCATTTATTTCAGTGTTAATGTTTGAGTTAAAAAAAAATTCTCTACAAATTATATTAACACAAAGTCGGCTATAAGAATCCTTTATAGGCTACGTAAAAAAGCAAAGGGCTTACAGTCTTAACATTTAGGCTACTTTGCTTAAATTCGATACATTTATTTTCAGTAGGGCCTAATAAATGTGTAGGGATGTAATTTCAGTATGCTTTACCAACGCTATGTATTCAATTAAAGTTCCAAGAGGTCTGGTCTCTATATTTCCTTCCCAGCTGACACTAATATGCAAGTGCACAGCAAAAATCACAACTTGTGCTTGCTGCGAACGCAAGTTATTTAAGGTGTCTCAACTGTACACAGTCTAGCCTACAATGTGAATTCGTTACAAGGTTTCATTTAATTAAATTAATGTGCAGCAATTTGTACAAATAGAGTCTATAGGCCTACTATACTGTTGTAGCCATTAAATAATCTCAATTAGTATCATATTTGTTAAAATATTTAATATTTAATAATATTTAATAAGTAAGAGAAGCAAATATAACAGACACTAATCATGGAGGCGCCCGCGCGGTCACTTGCATTGCACGTCAGCTGGAGCGCATCTCATCCTCCTAACTTAACGAAACTCAGCGTATGCCTCACACAGACATGATAAATACATCAAATACACAAAGCTTGAAATGTCTTCAAACGAAATAATTCAAAACGAAAAGAAAAAGGCTACTCTCTGATTATGTCTTTATGTGCATTTCTCTCTAGGTGCGTTCACTACAAATATGGCGATCGTCAACTTCATCTTTGCAGTCGACACTGTCAGAAAACACTTGTTTATTGATAAAAATCAATGCACGCATCACCGGATTTACAAATACACATCTTGCTTGTTGCACGCACACATATTATGTCGAAAAAACGAAATATTATGTTGAAATAACATTATTATTAATAATACATCTTTTAGAATATTTGATTAAATGCTGATTGTTGCGCTTGTTCAATTTAATAAAATTAAAACTTAATTGTGATAATTAAAATAATTGAAAATTAAATATTTAGTGGCCAAGTTTTGCTAATTTATTATATAGGCTATTATATGCCTATTGCCTATATTAAGTAGGTCATATTAAGACAAGGCATAAATTAAGTTATTTTAGCTGTTATGAGAAAAATAAATCTAACGAAATCTAAAATCTAAATCTAATAAATCTAAAACAAAATTCTAACGCCAATTCAACATGCCAGAATAAAACCTGATTTTTGAACAATGCGTAACGCCACTCGGCCTGGTGTGCCAAAACACTACATTTTAAACTTCAATGTTTAATTCAAAACAATCTCAAAACGCGTTATGACATTTTTTTAAAGCAGTAGCCTAGCCTATATACATTAAGGGCATTGAAACCAGGATCTTAACTAAAACGCGTTCCGCGTAATCTCTCAAAAATTATGCCACACTAGCCTACTCAATGTATTTTTTTTTTTTTAAGGACTGCTTTTGAAATCACTATAAATTACTATGCAATTGTATCGCTCACGAGAGCTCTTCATTTATCTAATTCCTCAATAGAATAGTAAAAATATTCAGCGTCATTGCTCCTAATATCGTCTCTATTTTTAACTTTTGATTCTATTTTTTCAGTTCTAAAATTGATTCTATCTTTGGTTCTATTCTGTTGTAGCCTAATAGGCCTATTTATATATATGAAAAATATGCCTATTAGGCTTAGGGTTTTATATTTAACCCACTTACATTTTAAAATACGGCAATTGCTGCTGTTTTGCACAATGTCCCTTTGCGCCACCTGGCGGTCATTTTGGGAACGACTTTGAAATGCGGCTGGTTTATTTTTGCCGCGGCTGGCGCGGCGGTAATAGGCATTCTGGTTGTCCACCATCTGTACATAGTACAGTAAGCATAAACGGCACACATTTCCATTGCTGTGGAAGGAACATGCAATATATGTACATTTTATGTCACTCTTCCTTACCAAAACAAATTCAACTGTGTGTTCTGGGATATAGCGTATAATGGAGTTGGATTCAAGTAAACCCTCTCACAACTTTGTATACGTGGATGAGGCTGGCTTCAACCTGACCAAATGCAGAAGACGGGGTCGGAATATCATCGGTCACAGAGCTACTGTGGATTTGCCAGGCCAATGGGGAGGAAATATCACCATGTGTGCTGCTATTTCGGAGCATAGTGTCCTAACCCATATCCCCCTTATAGGGCCATACAACACCCAGCATCTACTCAACTTTTTAGAGATTCTCTACAGGGCTCTCATCCCTGATGATGAGAGGGGTCTGTTTAGAGAGGATTTGCCAAAGTATGTGGTCATTTGTGATAATGTGAGTTTCCATCGATCAAACATCATAAGGCAATGGTTTGTGACCCACCCGAGGATGCTCATAGAATTCCTCCCACCTTATTCACCATTCCTTAACCCAATTGAGGAGTTCTTTTCAGCATGGAGGTGGAAGGTGTACGATCGTCAGCCACACACACAGATGACCCTGCTGGCTGCAATGGATGCAGCATGTGAGGACATCACAGTAGGGACCTGAAGAGGATGGATAAGGCATTCCAAAAGATTCTTTCCACGTTGCATTGGAAGGGAAAATATTCAGTGTGATGTGGATGAGAACATGTGGGCCGACAGACAGGAACGTCTGGATGTGTAGAGACAGCACTAGAACAGTGCTGCGGGCAAAGTTGTGCCTTAGGGGTGTTTCCTGTGTTTCTTTCTAATTTAGTTATTTTTTTCCTTTGTGCCCCTTGTCTTTTTCTTACTGTAAATGATTTTGTTTTTTTCTTTCATAAAGTAGCACTAGTAAAAGCTGTGAAAAACAAAATCCTGCCCAGTCTCTTTCAATCAATAACCCACATACAGTAATATGTAAATAGTACTGTTGAAATTGATATATGCCATAGAAGTGCAGCCATGTGCATTTTCAATACAGTAACTGTCATCCAAACTGTAGCCTAAGTTTACATCAGGTAATACTGTCAAAGTACACAGTTACATTGACAACATGCCTAAACATTTTGACGAACTTGTTCGAGAACAATGACACAATGACTTATCATTCTGATGACACTGACATGATCATTGGCATGAATATTTACTTTTGAGAGATGTACTAAGGATTTTTAGTGACTGATTAGCTTTAGAAAGATATCTATTGTATATTGCAGTTTGTACAAATTGTTCTGAGAAATGCACTTATCATTTTGCACGTTAGGGATGATGTGAAAAACGCACCAAAGCGACTGAGAAAAACTGTAAAACATCTTCTCCTTGGGTCCTAAACTGTAATCCCCAAATAATGTACTACACAGTAAAAAAAAAAAAAAAAAAAAATTATTCAACCTCAGCATCCCGTCTTTGGTCTGGGTCAGGCCAGAGAATCTCGTCCACATCGCAGGCTATATTGGCCCTAGCCAGGCAGCGGGGGTAAAATCCTTTTGCATGCCCAATCCACCCCTGGCACGCTTCTACTGATATCTAGGCAGGCTTCTTCCATGGCCTGGAGGAGGTGAACATGGATATAAGATTCTCGGTCATACACTTTCCACCGCCATGCCGAAAAAACCTCCTCTATCAGGTTTAGAAAGGGAGAGTATGCAGGCAGAAAGATGTTTGAAAACCTTGGGTTATTGGTAAACCAGTCACAAACCAGAGCAGCGCGATGGAAGCTGACGTTATCCCAAACAACAACGTAGTGAGGCTGCTCTGGTTGCGCTGGTTCCCTGTGGTCCAGCTGGAACATATGCTCTCTTAGACTGTCAAGGAAATCAAGGAGGAGCATAGTGTAGCAACAATGACTATGACATCCGGTCAGCTGCTTTTCAAATTAGTGAATCCTGATCTCGCAAACACAAAAGGTCTATTCACGTCCTTTACTGGCGTCTCTAAGTCTGCATGAACTGTCAATATTGCAATTTTGTGGCTCTCCAGAGAGACATTAAGTCACACATTACCCTTAAACAGAAGGAACCCTGTTGTTTAAAATCCCCCCTCTCTGTAAAAACCACATGCCTTTGAATCACGTGACCAGCCTCAAAGACATTCCACTCCACACACAAACACTCCTGGACTTTGAAACAGACATTTCCACACATGTGATCCAATAGCAATGTTTTTGATATGTATTTTTATGTGTGTATAATTGGCCAGATAATGTCTGAGGTATCTATGCAACGTTATTATGATAATCAAAATCACTATGCTAGTGATTATGAGAAAATGATGTAACCCTGTATTTCTTTCATGCAAAAACGTCATTCGAGGTGTCAATGTAATGGGAAAAACATGTCGGAGTCGAATCTTGACTGCAAAGTACAATAATATGCATTTATTCCAGGAAATACCATATTTCTAAATATGAATGCTATTTTCGATCTCTCACATGACAGTCAAAGTAGGCGTTTCTTCACAAACAAAGAAACTTTCTTCCCGCCTCAGATCAGAAGATCTGATTTGCTGTTGTCCCAAAAAGAGGGCGTAAACAGATGTCTTTTAAAAAGAAGAGACCTCTTCTTCTCGCTCTCTCTCAACTCTTGCTCTCTCACCCTTCCTCCTCTCCTCCACGCGCAGCGCTTCTCCTCCCAACGGAACCAGCTGGACAGGCCTTGGTCTCTCTCTCTCTGGGACGCATGCCTGGCGTCATGTAGAAGCTGCCGTTCTTTGCAACTAAGTTCATACTCACCTTTCCCCTCCACAAGGGAAATGATCTGAACTTTCTCGGTAACGTTAAATTCAAGTGAGCCTTTACATCGTCTTGCGAAACGACACCTGAAGACGAAGCTAGACGCAAACCAGCCGGACACGCGCACACGCGCGCCCCCCCTTTCCAGCATCACACTGAAAGAGTCCAAAATCGTGCAAGTATTGATCTCTAACAGCTGATTTCAGGTGTCTCGCTCTTAGGTCTGTGAATTAAGTTACCCTCTTTTCTCCTCTCTCTATATTCTTTCTTTTCTTTTTTTTCTTTCTTTCTTTCTTCTTGATATTATAGACTACCTTGAGTAGTTTTTAATTCATAAACTCAGAAAGTTTGATGTTCGTGGCCAGAAGATAAAACTTTCTTGGAGTTTGTAAATACGGTAATACCCTGGCTGAACTGTGATAAACTATCTTACATACATTTGCTGGACAAGTGACTGATTGATAAAAGAGACCAGGCCAGCCAAGAGGTAAATACCGAAAATTGATAAAGTAAATGTATATGCGATTTATGAATTATGACTGAGTTATGATTATTGATATTTCCAAAATTCCCTATATCCTTGAGCATTTACCCAGAGTCGTTTACGCTACAATAGTGTTATAGGGTCCTAGAATGGCATAGCGGTGGAGTACCCCTCGTTGGCTGATGGCTGTGCACATAGTGACATTCCCTCCGCACTGACCATGGAAATTTACAATAGCCCGATGGCCAATTATGTTCCTCCCCCTTCTCCTTCTTTTGGTCAGGTTGAAACCAGCCTCATCCACAAAGGTAATTTCATGGGGAACAGGTCAGCCTTCAATCTCAACGATTCTCTGCAAAACACATGAAACACAGTAGAGTAAATCACTACCCTGAAGCACAGTTCAAGAGGGCACAAATGGCAGCATAAACTGCTATATTGTGATGGTACACAATAGGGGTGTGCATTGGCACTGCCCTCACGATTCGATTCGATTACGATTCACCAGGTAACGATTCGATTCAATTCGATTCTACGATGCATTGCGATGCATCAAAATTCTTCTGCACACAACAAGGCACAATTTTCATCAGTCATGAGGCAATACAAGCAGTCAGATATTGAACAACAGATTTTATTGGCTGCTATGTGTGTATTATCACTCTCCTGTATCTTTGACATAAATGTCATTAAATAAAATAAAATTGAATGGTACAGGGTATTGGATATGGCATTTTCAAACCTGAAAAAGAAAGCATAAATCACTGCTTTCAGTGCTTTGAATGAGAAATGTTTCTCTTCTCTCTGCTTGAGAACCATTTGAAATTAAATTTCAACTTTATTGTCCAACTCAAGGCCAGAAAATAAACAGTGTAGGGTGTAACGGTTCACAAAATTCATGGTTCGGTTCAATACGATACACTTGTGTCACGGTTCGGTACGTTTTCGATACAGCAAAAAGAAAGAAATGCCAGAGAAATTTCCTTGATTTATTAGAACTAACATCATAAAGTATGACTTTTTTTTTTCTTTGAGCAATGATGGAGCTATAATTGACTCTTCTTAGGAGCATATAAAACAAAACAGCTCCTTGGAAAAAATTAAATGTAATATTTTGTGCTTATAAACAAATGTTTATTTTAGTTCAGATTAACATTTGAGGGCAGCAATGTTATTCATAATGTCGAAATAAATCCGACATAACGTTACTTGAAAGCATTATAGCCTACTATTCCTGCCAAACTTCCAAAGTTGCAGTTAGTGTTACTACAGTAAATCCATGGTGAATATTGCAGATCTGTGGACACTGGATAGTTCATTCATGTCACAATGTTTCTTCCTGGTTTCCACGTCAGCGCTGTTTGATCCGTTAATAACGGAGAAATGTGAATGTTTCTCACTAGATCTCGCAGCGATGTTATTACTTTAGTGGCGAGTTCAAATGCTTTCTTTACTGGATCTCTTAGCGTTGTGTAGTATAAGATCGGCTCGCGCTGCGTTGGTCCAAACTGATAAACAGTCCGTCACGAGTAGCTCAGTTTCGTTCCGCTTACATTGCGTTTGCCATTTGATGTTGTGGTCGCGCCAGCGTCTACATTATGAGCGCGCTCGCGACGCGCTTACATTTGAAATAACCGTTCGGTTTGAAAATGCGTGCCTTGTACCGAACGGTTTAGTACGAATACGCGTACCGTTACACCCCTGAAACAGTGACATAATCGATTATGGCACTTTGCCGCATCGATGCTGAATCGTGCATGCCCCGCATTGCGATGCATCGCCGAATCGATTATTGTTGACACCACTAGTACACAATACTTCATTCGATATCAAAACTCATACCTGAACATATTCCACTCGTTGGTCTTTCACTCTGTCAGAGTTTCGTTCGAAAGGGATGCGGTACGCCTGTTTCATCCGGAACCGGTGCTTTCAGAGGATGTGATCAATTGTGGAGAGGCTGATGGCATTTATCCCTCGAAAATGATGATTATCCTCAGTCACTCTCCTTTGAATCTCTTGCAGGCGGATTACAATATTGGCAATGGCCATGTTTACAAGCTCCCTCTCTTGCTCCTCCGACAAAAGCCTTAGCCTGCCTCCACCAGGTGGTCGTCTCTGTGTCCTTCAAAAATAGAAGCACTCATTACTGTACCTGTCACACATTCTTTTTTAGAGGAAAAAATGGAAACATACTGAAACTATCTGTATGCGAGGTAATTTGATGCATTTCTTTAATACAGTAGCATAGTGCAACACTGTGATGTCAAAGCACAGAGTACAGCACTCAAAAGTTACTGTACAGAGCAGTCTTACAGTAAGTACACCTACATGTTTTCCTCCCTAAAGGTTCTGATGATGGAGGCGACGGTGAAGCTACTCATATTTGGCTGTACGAGACTGCTTGTCCCCTTGCCCTTGACCTTCCTTGTTCTTAAATAAGGTTCAAATTTCTGAAGTCTTCCAGTCAGGGTTTAGGCGTTTTCACAGCACTGAATCTGCTTTGTTGAGAGTCTTAAACAATATTTTTGTTGCTACTGATGCTGGTGACTCTGTGATTTTTAGTACTCCTAGACTTATCTGCTGCCTTCGACACTGTCGATCACTTATTGCTTCTATCTAGATTATAACCCTTGTGGGGCTAAAAGGTTCAGTTCTTAATTGGTTAAATTTATCTGAGAGATATTTCTCTGTTAGGATCAGCAATTTTTCCTCCTTAAATCCAGACTTTCCCAAGGCTCTATTTTGGCACCATCGCTCTTCTCCTTCTACATGCTTCCCTTAGGTTCAATTCTGAGAAAGTACAGAGTATCGTTCCATTTTTATGTGGATGATACTCAGATGCCGATAAAAAGAAATTACTCTTCTGCATTACATACTCTCTTTTCCTGTCTCTATGAGGTTAAACTCTGGTTAGCCAATAACTTTTTAACTTTAAATGATTCCAAGACCGAGGTTATAATTTTTGGTTCATCTGTCAAATCTGAGTTTAATAAATTCGCCCTGGAAAATTTGTCAGTGTTTAAAAATGACTTAAGTTGGCACATCACAACTTTTTCAAGCACTTTTTCCAGATAATTATTTAAAACAGATATGTCTAATGAAGGCTTCTTGAGTAGAGGAGTAACAGTTGCTACTTTCAGGCATGTAGGAACTGTACCAGTTAGTAAACATTTATTCATAAATGATAACAGACCAGGGCCAACAGACTCAGTTAACAATTTAAAGTACCAGGGGTGTATCACATCATGAGGACGGAATGAAGTTTTGAGGGTGGCAATCATTTCAGTGAGATAGTGTAAAGAAATGGGATCAAAGACCTCCCATGAGGCCAGCGGCTCAATAGACACACAAGGATCGTTCTGTGAACGTATACCCTGCGGCCTTAATTTAAAAAAAAAAAATCAATGAAAAATCTCAAGAAGGATTCAGAGTGCATTTGAAGGATTTGGAACAGGTGGGTTTAAAAGAGCATTTATAACTGAAAACAAGACCTTAGGTTTATGATAGTTGATTGAGATTAAATTAGAAAAATAAGCAGCCTTGCTTTTGCAACCTTGGCAGCATTCTGGTAACCCCGAAGGCAGTCCTTGAACATATCACATGAGTATTGAAGTCTGTCCTTTTGCCATTTATGCTCTGCTTTTCTACTAGCATGTCTGAGCAAGCGAGTATCAGAGGTCTGCCAATGATCTGTTTTGGATTTTGGTTTAAACAGTTTAAAAGGAGCAGTCACATTTAAAGTGTCCAACCATGCAGAATTTAGCAACTCGAGATGTTGGTCGACATCCAAAACAGGAAACGACGAATCCAGCGATATGTGAACTCAGATCATTAAAGGGCACCTATTATGCAAAATTCACTTTTACATGGTGTTTGAACATAAATGTGTGTTGGCAGTGTGTGAGCAAAACCACCCTAGAATGATAAAAATCCACCCAGTGGTTTTTTTACAGTTTCAATAAATCATAAGCACTGTCTCAGAATGAGCTGTTCTCAGATTCGGTGCAATGTGACGTAGAATTGAGCAGGCCCCTCCCACGACTGTTGAGTGACACTTCAGTTTGAGCCTAGATCCGCCCTGAGCAGTGTTGCCAACTTAGCGCCTTTGTCGCTATTTTTAGCGACTTTTGAGACCCCTTTAGCGACATTTTTTCAAAAAAGCGACTAGCGACAAATCTAGCTACTTTTTGGACAAACCTCAGTAACCTCCAAATGTTGCCAGCACATGTCCCACGAGCGCGAGGTTTGCGTTCTCCCTGCCGTCACACACCTCTCTCTGCGTCTACCCTGTTCAGTGAATGGCTGAGAGAGGAGCAGCAGCACGGAACAGACGTGAATGAGCAGTGTTGTTTCCACGGACTTATCACTTATCTTTTGTTTTATATTTAAAGAATTAAATTTTACCATTTTATTGTATTACTTGTGCTTATCACTTGTAATACTCACTATCACAGTGCTTTAGTTCACCCAGTTCCCGAACTCTCTCAATTCAGATAATTTTACACATATAAAAAAATAGTCATTCAACAGCTACTCGTGCTTGTCTGACAAAAAAATATAGTAAATGAGAACAGCTTTATTGGACATTCGGCTATATTATATTATAGTATAGTATGTAATATTAAAAAACAGTATGTGAGCATGATTTTAACGAGAAAAAACATTAGGCAGGCAGAACGCAAGTATGCCGCGATGACATCATGAATATGCTAATTGACGTATGACGTCATCCAGCGACATTTAGCGACTTTTAGGGGAGGCGTTAGCTACTTTCCTTTGAAAATAGTTGGCAACACTGGCCCTGAGTGAGCTGGACAGAGAGTCCGCCATAGTTCGACGCTTGAGCAGCTGTAGACAAGAATGTCTCCTAAGCGATTGAGGTGTGCTGTTGATGGATGTAAGAACATAGCAGTCTTCATTTACTCCCGTTGTTACTCAAGGATGGATCTGTACTGTTTGTGATCAAGCTTACACTCTCCGGAGCAACAGGCCTAACGTGACTGGACACGGAAGAAATGAAAGTGAGAGCGCGCACTTTATGACAGCTCTTCGAGTCATTTTACGGATATAAGGTTTACCAGTTTATTTAGCACCCACTGAAAAGGTGTGTATATATTTGTTTACTGTTAGTTGTAAGGAGTGTTTTGTGTACTTCGCGGTGTATGTTGTTGATAATGAAAGGGAGAGAGAGAGAGAGAGAGAGTTTATGGATAAGACTTTAATGCGCACTTCTTATACTGTGTTTATTCAGCTCTTATAGAGATTCTCTGGAGTAAAACTAACGCTCATCTTTTGTGTGATGTAATAAACTTCACTGAACTCGTCAGTATATTTTGGTCATCATTCGGACGGGTTTTGCTACAGCAGGCTTGTAGTAGTGGATAAAAGCAGATGACAAATAAGTTATAACCATAATTAAACTAAACTATACCTGTTCTATGTCCATACAGCATATATTCTCTGGCTCTGTGGGCATTATTGTCCGACTCGAGTCGAAATGAACACCGCAACTGAGAGTTTCTGTTGAGATTGTCCTGATCGCGAGCTAGTGAGGCTCCACCCCCTGTGGACAGACGCCCAGGCAACAGACGCGTCGCATGCCGACTTCCAAGCCGGAACTGGAAGGCTGAATTCACATCCAGCCTGCAGGTGAGCTTTCCGACGGGCAGAGACCCCAGCCTGTTTCCCACGTTTCCTCCTGCGCTTTCTCCGTGTACGATTGACAGGTCATCGCCATATACAGTCCGGTATATCCGGTGGAAAAAAGCCATACGTTTATAAAACATTCCACGTCGCCCTTGCTGAAGGCAAAAACAGAGGTTCAAATGTCCAGCAGTGTTTGTCGATTGTAAAACAAAAGTGCACGACAATTTTGGGGAAACAGAAACAACATAGAGAGCAGGCAGAGTGCCACTTCGCCCACGGTGAAGGGAGATCCACACAACCGCAGAGCCAGATTTATATATTGGACCAGGGTCCAGCCAGGGTGACGAAGTGGCATAAGGGAGCTGAACGGCAGAAGTTTTCTGTTACGAACTGCAACAACATACAAAACTTCGCAGTGTGTGAATGAGTGAACATGGTATAAATAGGCTGAGACTAACAGGATGATGAGACACAGGTGAATGCAATCAGTGATGATGAGTCCGGGCAGTGAGTTATGGGAAATGTAGTTTGTGAGGGAGTGATAATAGTCTGGTGTGGAGTGCCCTCTGGTGGCTCTCAAGGGCACTCCAGCTGGTGAGCGTTACACAGAGGAACAGAGACAGACAACCGGCCAACCACACCGGCGCCATCTTGAATCCTCATGTTTTCAAAGATGAAAGGTGAGCAATTCAGTTTTTTTGAATTGCTAAAACACTAAACGCTATTCTCTGAACCAAATTCTCAAAAGCCTAAACCAATTTGTCGAATAAATCACTCTTTCTGTAAAACATTATACAAGTTCAGGTTACTGTTTGCACTCTTTTTTTGGCAAAACTCTAAACACATTCTCACTCACTAAAACACAAATGCACTTATGTTTCAAAACGCTAAATACAGACAGGCAAAGGTTAAACACAACTACAACACAGTTGTCATTGTTTACACACAACGACTCAAAATTGTTCACACTTATTTCAAAAAATCTGACCAAACCAACTGTACAGAATACAAGTCAGTTCAGAGTGCCAAAATTGACTCAAAATGTTGCACTGAATGTTGATACCAACAATGGATGGAAACAATATAAGAGGGAGAGAAGGAAGTATGTGTATAGGTGAAAAAGGAGGAAGTCCTCTTCCCTCCTGAGGACGAGAATGAGCCAGTTGTGGAGATTGTTGTCAAGGCTGGATCTGCTTTAGGGTTTTTCCCTTTGCCTGCAGAGATGACATTGTCTGTGATGTGGAGAAAGTCCTCCGGCCGGAGCAACATGAAGATATGATGCTGAAGAATAAAATCTCTCACTGACCTTGATTTTGCAGTTGCACAACTCTTCTGAGTGACTGTAGCATGCTTTTCAATTAGAGTTTTTTACTGTAACCTTTTTGGCTTTTGCAGTTGGGTCACTGTATTTTCACAGTATACAAGTTTTACAGTAAATATATACAGACATTCAATACAATACAATATTCAGTTCAATACTATACTTGCAGTGCAAACAGTACACAATTTATTCATTACTTTATATTTACTCATATACTGGTAACGAGTTGTCATTACTATAATTTTTACATAATTGCATTTTTTTTTACTTTGTAACAAGATACTATTTTCTGTAACTGCATGGTTTGGATTCTTTGTTCTCCATTTTTTTTATGTAGTGTCTAATGAATGATCTGTAGTGTTTATAATATTGACTCGCTGTGTGTATGATCTGAAAGCACTGTTTGATTTTGAGCACAGGTAAAATGGTAGGGATGCAAGATATATCGCTCACATATCGATATCGGACGATAAATGGTCATTTTTGATGTTATCGTTATCGATCCAATAAGAAAATTAGGCCGGTATATCAAAGCCCATAGATAATAGATTATTTACTTCAGTTGAGAGATGCGCGCTGTTCGCCATGATGGTTTGAATGATTGGAATCATTTCGAAAAGGAAGATACAGTTAAGTGCAACATGTGCAGCACAAATCTGTCACATAGGCTTCATAACATTATAATAAGAACACGCCTGTAAAAGAATGTTGTGAATTCTTGTTCGCCAGTTTTTCATCGTGACGAGCGTGTTGTGGCGGAAAGAGCGCGTCTATGGAGTAAGCCTTCATGACAAGCACAGACAAGTTCGCTTGAGCATTTGCAGCATTTTGTGCCTTTGCAATTTGTAATATGTTTATTTTGTGTATATATATATATACAGTGTATATATATATATATATATATATATATATATATGATTAATCTAATATAGGATGCGTTTGGTTTAGTTAATGAACGATGCAGTAAAGTGCTTCATTGTACCAGTGATCATCTTTATCTTTAGCGTGCACAGCTCAAACAGCATATTTATAACTATAATTGGGACTGTCATATACATGCCATTATAATGAAAACACTATTGTAATAAAATGTTGTGAATTCTCTGGTTTTAGTTGCATTCTTCAGCAACTATTGAGTTGATTAACCTTCTAGCAAAGCGATTCAGTTTAACGTTCGTTCACTTCAGCTTCAGCGCGCGCAGCTCAAACAGCAATGATGTAATTTGAAACAGTAAGCCTAATATTACAGTTTTTTTCTGAATGCTTAAACCCTAACCGTGTTTCTTATAGCACAATTTCTAAAACTATTAATACTTATAGCAAAACCACTCACTGAGGTTGCAAAACTAAAAGCACAAACACTGCTTTGCACTCAGTTTGCAATTTTGTAACACACACTTTACAAAACTGTAGGTACAATCCACTGCACAGCACTCTTTTTGCGGAACTGTAAACACAACTCACTGCTTTACACTCTTAGATAATTAGTTCACTTTGCAATCAGCCTAAGCACTATAAATAAGCCACAGGTAAGCTGTCCGTGTGGAGTACAATGGAGGGAGCAGGAAAAGTGAGAAGAGTGAGAATCAGAGGAGGCCGAGGAAGAGGTCGTGGAGGTGAAGAAGTAGGAGGAAGAGGAGGAGGAAGAGGACGCGGAGGTGAAGAAGTAGGAGGAAGAGGAGGAGGAAGAGGACGCGGAGGTGAAGAAGCGAGAGCGAGAGGACGACAAGGACAAGGAGGTGAAGTTAGAGGAAGAGGACAAGGAGGAGCAAGGAGGATGAGGAGGGGGAAGAGGAAGGGTAAGAAGAGTAAGAAATAGAATTACTGATGACATCAGAGCTACAATAGTGGACCATGTAATCAAACATGGAATGACCCTGAGGGAAGCTGGCCAACGGGTTCAGCCTAACTTGAGTCGCTACACTGTAGCAAGCATCATAAGGACATTTCGAAATGAGAATCGGTTAGTACAGTCACTTTGCACTAAGTTTTGTAGCACTGCCATACTCTAATGAGAAACACAACAATACCATACATGTAAAAATAATTAAATTGTTACTTTACAGAATTGCTAGATGTCCAGATGCTGGGGCAGAGGAAGAATGTTCACTGCAGAACAAGAGACCCATATAGTCAATATGGTGATTGAAAATAATTTCATAAGGCTACGAGAAATACAGCAGCGCATAATTGAGGATGACACCACCTTTCAAAACATACACAATGTGAGCATTTCTGTATTATGTCGTGTACTTGCCCGCAACAGAATCCGAATGAAACAAGTCCCTTTTGAAAGAAACAGTGACCATGTAAAACAACTGCGATATGACTATGTGCAGGTAAGCTATAGTATCATTGGTACTGAATCTGGAAGTGCATACTGTAGTGCTGTGCATGGGCCTGCTGTGCTGCATTTGTTTTGTCTTGTCCAGAGAGTGATGGAGCTAGAGGCAGATGCCATGGGTCATGAGCTGCTTTTTGTGGATGAGGCAGGTTTTAACCTCACTAAAACAAGGAGACATGGCAGGAACATTATTGGACACCGTGCCATAATCAATGTCCTAGGATAACGTGGTGGTAACATAACTATGTGTGCAGCTATAAGTCAAAATGGTGTTGTTCACCATCATGCAACCCTAGCCCCATATAACACTGCACACATTATTACATTCCTGGACACCTTACATGACATGCTCACTAATGTTCAGAGACCAGAGCAGACCAGATACGTCATCATATGGGACAATGTTAGTTTCCATAGGGCTGCTTTGGTCCGCAACTCGTTTACAGATCACCCAGTCTTCACTGTACTCAACCTCCCCCCATACTCTCCATTCTTGAATCCAATTGAAGAGTTCTCCTCAGCCTGGCACTGGAATGTCTATGACCGTCATCCCCATCAACGCATAGCCCTTTTACAGGCAGTGGAGGAGGCATTTGGGGATATTGACCAGGCATCATGTCAGGCCTGGATATGGCATTCCAGAAGATATTTTCCCCGGTGCCTTGGACTAGAGGACATTGCATGTGATGTAGACGAAATTTTGTGGCCGGACCCAGAGAGACGACACGATGTAGACTGATTTTTTTTTTTTTTTTTGTGAAATTTCTATTTTGTGTTTTGACTTATGTTAACACTTATGTTTGTTTTGATGTGTGTAAATAAACACCAATACTTGAAGTTTGGATCCCTGTAAGTTTACAGACCTATGACAAAAGTATGACCTCAAACTGACATAGCCTACCTTGTGCACAGAGAAAGCAAAATCAAATGTGTTTTTTATTCATACCATCAGTGTGTAGTTGGCGCATTTTGTGCTTATTACAGTTTTTTTCAATTGCTAACATCCTTTTGTCCCATCTGTAGTCACATTTTCAAAACTCTAAACACAATAAGCACAGCATCTGTCTGTTGTGACCATACCATTAACACAATTCATGTTGTTTTCACACAAAATGCAGTCAATTAACACGTTTCTAGAATGCCTACATTTTCTTTACATATAAGCATACCCAATACCAAAATCATGGATCTTTATAGTCTTTTTTACAAATGCTTAAACGCAGCATACCAGAAATGAAAACCTATTCTTCCCAACCATAGATACAGTATAAAGCCTCTACTTCTACAACAATATCAGCTCAAAAGTATTGAAACAAATATTACAGTTTTTCTCGATTGGTTTGGCTCATTTCTTGAAACCGAGATGACATTCTCAAAACCATAAGGTCATTTGGCCAAACAGTCTTACAGTTCTGCTCAACATTATAGCTCACTAGCAAAATCAAATATCTTTCCCCAAACTCTTCTTCCATGCTTCAAAAGCAGATTCCTTTCCCATATAAAAGGTCAGTACAGTCAAAATAGCACAGATCCTTCTCAATTGCCTTGGCACATGTGCCTTCATTTAGTGCTTTTGTCAAAATAACCTGGATGGTTTAGCACAACACCATGGATCCCCTGCAAAAGCTCATATCTCTCCCAAAACAGTTTATCCATGTGTCAAAACTAAATATCCTTCTCATATAAATAGTAAATGCCCCCAAAATGCATTATACCTTTGGCATTGTTTAAGCACTGCAAGTCAAAATGCTTAGATGTTTTGTCACTGAGGCACAGGTCTAGCAACAGAATACCACTATGAATAAAACTAAAAGATTTTACAGTAAAATCAGCCTCCAATAAACCACTCATACTCAAGGAAACTGTAAACATTTTTATTCGTACAAAGAAATGTTAACATTAGAGAACATACTGTGAAAAGAAAACATATACAGGATTCTGTAAATGTGAACAGTTATAAACACAAACAAAAAACAAAAAAAACTCTAGCCTCCCATACTGTAAATAAAGTTTCAGAACTATAGTACAGTAATATTTTCAGTGGTCGCCATTGTCACCCTCTCTTTCCTGGCCACCATCCTCATCCTCCTGGCCATCGACGCGCTGCTCTCTTTTAGGCCATAAATTCTCATCCACATCGCAACGGATATTTTCTCTTGCGATGCAGCGAGGGAAGAAACGGCGTGAATGTCTCAACCATCCCCTACATTGATCCCCTGTGATGTCCTCACATGCAGCATCCATTGCATGCAGCAGGGCCCTCTGGTCTTGAGCCTGATGCTCATACACCCTCCACCTCCAAGCTGAAAAAAACTCCTCAATTGGATTTAGGAAAGGAGAGTAAGGTGGAAGAAACTCCATTAGCATCCGGGGATGCGTGGTGAACCAGGTTCTGATGCGTGGGCCACGGTGGAAGTTCACATTATCCCACACAATGACATAATGTGGTAGCTGAGGTCCTTCTTCACCTCTCTCATTTTCCGGGATCAGATCAGTATAAAGGTGGTCCAAAAAATTGAGGAGCTTTTGTGTATTGTAGGGCCCTAAACTGGGAATGTGTGTGGCCACACCTCTTTCTGATATAGCGGCACACATTGTTATATTTGCTCCTCGCTGGCCTGGGACATCCACAGTGGCTCGGTGGCCAATGATGTTACGGCCACGCCATCGACCTTAGGCCAGGTTGAAGCCAGCTTCATCAACGAACACTAGGATGTGAGAGGTTTCGTTGCCTTCTAATGCCATTATTCTCTACAATAGAATAAAAATAAATCTAATCAGTCAAGTAGAGACAGATACTGCAGGGAGGATCTAAAGTACTGTAAAAAGAGGGAGTGAAAAACTGAAGACAATTTCTAGGCAAAATGTTCTAGTCACACAAAGCTGGATTCTGAAGGTAAAAAGGATAAAGCAAAACAAAAAAAAGTGGTAACCATGTCTTACTGTAATAGTGTTACAATGATAGACAACCAGTAGTTGACTTACATGCACATACTGGTACCGCAGCTCTTTCACTCTGTCAGAGTTTCTCTCAAATGGTACCCTGTAAATCTGTTTCATGGTCATCTGATGTTTCTTCAATACCCGGTCTATTGTGGAGATGCTGATAGAGTTTATATTTTGGAACATTACATTGTCTAGAAGGATTGCATTACGAATCTGTCTCAGTGTGATGGCATTATTTGCAATGACCATGTTGCATATTTCTTGTTCTTGTTGTTCATTTAGAAGTTTTCTTCTGCCACCCACTTGAGGCTGTCGTCCAATCCTAGACATACAAGTCAAAGGTCAACACTGTAAATTTGTTACAAAATGAGTTACCAATGTAATTGTACTGCTGTTTTATGGTACTAAAAGTGTGATGCACTGCACAGTGACTGGAATACTATTCACAGTATTTTCTCCATTTTTTTTTCTTTGTCATTTTTATAGTATCATATAACATCACATGAAGATATTACAGTACTCTAGGCCTACACACACACCAACACTGAATAGTTCAATAGAATAGTTCTGTACCTGTTTTCCCTGCGAAAGGTTTGGATGATGGAGGAGACTGTAGACCGAGGCACATTAGGCTGCACTCGGCAACCTGCCTCTGCCATTGTGAGGCGATGGTTTATAACGTGGTCAATAAGGGTGGCCCGGATTTCATCTGGGACATCATGGTGCCTCCGTGCTCCTCGGCCTCTTCCCCCTATTCCTCCACGCATTCTCACTCCTCCTCTTCCTCTTCTTCTTCCTCCTCTTCCTCGAGCAGGAAGTTGCTGTTGTACTTGGCGAGGTGCTTCCATGTTCACACTGCAAATGTAACTGGCCCCGGGCCAAGCTCTGTCTATATACTTTTGGCAGCAGTCATAATCATAGACAACACCTGTCAGGTAACTAAACAAACTGTTTGATTGGTCATCTGAGATGTGGGAAACTGCTCCTTCGTTAGTTCTAATTTCACCTGATTGATTGTCAAGTACTGTCATAAATTTATCAAATGTTCCAAGAAATTCTTTCATGGTATTATATCTTTGACTAATTTTGACAGTTGAACAGACAATTGTGCATATGATGACTTACACAATGAAACCATGCTGATATGTTTTGGAGAGAGTAACCATTTCACTGAAAAATCAACTAATCAGTTTAGATCAGCAAGATCTATTTATTTGGAAAATGTGCTAAATGTGGGCTCATTGTGCTAACTGTAGCTACTTGTACATAATCATTTGAAAAAAAGCACAGAGTCACTTGAGATATGTACTAAAGCATTTGCAATTTGATAAAACCAATGAAAAATGACATTCTGTTGTGAACAATTGCAAGGTGGTTTGGAGATTTGTCCCTGTTATTTTGAGAATGTCATCTCGGTTTCAAGAAATGAGCCAAACCAATCGAGAAAAACTGTAAAAAAATATATTCAAACAGCTAATAAGCATTTTTAAATTACTGATAATTAGAGTAAGAAATAGCTGATTCCAATCTCAATCAGAGACATATACAGATGTTGAAGACTTTCCATTACATGGACATACACAATATGTGTATGTCCACATATTGTCCACAATATGTATGTCCACATATACACAATACGTTTTGTTCAAAGCAACACAACAACACAGAGGAGCAAAAAAAGAAAGAAAATGTCTGCACGAGGGAGAGGACTAGTTAGACGAGGGAGAGGACTAGATGGTCGAGGGAGAGGACTAGATGGACCAGGGAGAGGATTAGATGGACCAGGGAGAGGACTAGATGGACCAGGGAGAGGACTAGTTGAAGAGTAAGAGTAAGAATGCGTGGTGCTGTTCAAAGGAGAGTAAGAGCTGTTGTCACGGATGAAATAAGAGCCACAATCAAAGACCATGTGATAAACCATGGTCTATCATTGAGAGAGGCTGGTGAAAGAGTCCAGCCTAATCTCAGACGGTAAACCGCTGCTTCCATTATCCAGATTTTTCAACAAACCAACAGGTAAGTCATGCATTTCATGAGGGCTATCAGTGCAGTTGCTATTTACTGTATTACAGTAACTGCTGGCCACCAGCAGTTACAAATACAAATATGTTGTATTTTTGTTCCTCTAAAGGCACCAACGACTTCCTCGCTCTGGGGGAAGAAGAAAGCTTCTCAGTGAAGACCAAGAACATGCCATTGTGGGATGGGTCATTGCTGAGTCAGACCAACCCATTTTAGATTTGCGTCGGGCGCAAAAGTCATTTATCCCGCCGGTATAATAGCAACAGCGCCCAAGACCCGCCCACAAAGTTACTTGCATTTCGCACTTGATTCTTGCATTTCAGATCGTTTAAATAGGGCCCCATGTCTGATTCTACATGGACTATTCCACACCTCTTTTTTTCACTATTCTCTATAGCTACTCTAAAGCATTTATGTAATAATTGTGTTTGATTTTTCTTTCAGAGAATAATAGAGTTGGAGGCTAATCAGACACTGCACAAATTCATTTATGTAGACGAGGCAGGGTTTAACCTGGCAAAAACACGTAGACGAGGAAGAAATGTAATTGGGAAAAGGGCCACCGTTGATGTGCCGGGTCAGAGAGGAGCAAATATCACAATGTGTGCTGCAATCTCAAGTGCTGGTTTGGTCCTGCAGAAAAGCCAGATTGGTCCCTACAACACAGAGCGCCTTCTTTAGTTTTTAGATGACCTCCACCAACAACTGGTGCCAGAAGCAGAACAGGTGGGAGGAAACATGAGGACATTTGTGATTACATGGGACAATGTAGCATTCCACCATTCACATGCAATCACAAACTGGTTTACAGCACATCCAAGAGTGATTTCCCTTTTTCTTCCTCCACACTCTCCTTTCCTCAACCCCATTGAGGAATTTTTTTCTGCTTGGAGGTGAAAGTATATGGTCATCGGCCACATGACCAAATGTCCCTCCTGAATGCCATGGATGCAGAGACATCTCAGTTGAAGACTGTCAGGGGTGGATAAGGCATGCCAAGCGTTTCTTTCCAAGGTGTATAGTGAAAGACAACATACGATGTGATGTAGATGAGAACATGTGGCCAAATGCTGAAGATCGTATAGATTAGAACAAGAATATAACTTTTTTTTTCCTGTCATTTTGTTTTATTTTTGCACACTTTAAACCAAAGGCCATGTATGTTTGTCTTTGTTTCGATTTGTTGATCACTGACAGCAATTTCATACTGCTAATAAAACCTTTACTGCAGCAAATCTGTCACTTACTGTTATTTTTTTTCAGTTGCACATTCTATAAAGTATTGATGACTCCTTCACATTTAGATATATGTTGTACACATACTATCTAATGCACCATGAATTCACACACACCGACACACACACACGCAGCTGAATGAATTAAAAAAAATGGATTTCATACTGTATGTTCTATACAGATAGAACTGAAACATGACAAGTAATGCAGTTTTTGTAATGCCACCAACTGTTAGTATTTTGACAGTCATTACGCTATGATTGACTATGTCAATAGTCAATGACTATGATTGACTCCTGGTCTATGTTGGATAGAAAACAAGTGCTAAAGTTTTGACCGAATGATTAGATTTTGAAACGGGTTTTTGGCCACTAGAGGCCACCATTGTGTTTTTTGTCTGATTCTTTTGTTTTCCCTTGTTTCCAGTAATCATTTGCACCTGTGCCTCGTTTCCCTTGTATGTATTTAAACCCTTTGTTTTCCTCAGTTCTTTGCTCTGTGTTTGTATGTTAGCACCCAGCCTTATGTGAAGCTGTGAACATTTGTTGCTCCAGTTGGACTCTCTTGTGGAACTCTGTTTTGGTACTTGTTTATTTATTTATTTATTTTTTATTTATTTTTTTGTAACTTTTTCTGTTGTACCTACTTTCCTTGTGGATTTACCTTTTGACTTGGTGGATTATCCTTTTTTCTCTTGGATTTACTTTTGACGTTGTGGATTTATATTTTTTTTGTCTGAAGAACTTTACTTTTTCATTATTAAAACACTGTCTCTAGTATTGCTGTGTCTGCCTCATCTTCTCGGTTCTGCTGACTATTAGTGGCTCAGTTTGCTAAGATAAGTTCGTATCCGGGTCCTGACAGAAACACAGAGCCAAGATGAACCCAGAAGCAGCCAGTACCCAGGATCTTTTTGCCACGCTGTCCCACCACGAGGGGACTGTCCAACGCCACGAAGCCGCTCTGGCTCAGCAAGAGGCCTTGATGGTTAGACACTCTCAACTTCTGTCGGAGATGCTGACTTCCATAAAGCAGATATCTGATCGACATCCCCCTGCAACCGCTCCCGCCCCAGTGCCCGTGGCAGTTAACCCCCTGGCTGAACCTCGTCTTCCGCCTCCCCAACGGTTCTCAGGTGATCCGAGTGCTTGTAAGGGTTTCTTTACCCAATGTTCTCTCTTCTTCGAGCTGCAACCCTCGTCATTTCTCATAGACCGGTCCAAGATCGCATACATCATCACCCTGCTGTCGGAAAAAGCCCTGGCCTGGGCCACTGCTGTGTGGGATGCCCAAAGTCCCTGCTGCGCCAGCTACTCTACTTTTACTGAGGAATTCAAGCGAGTGTTCCAAGGTCCTACCAGCGGTCCTGACTCAGCTAAACAGCTCCTGACTCTCCGCCAAGGTCAGCGCAGCGTGACGGACTATGCCATCCAGTTCCGCACGGTGGCAGCAGCGAGTGGATGGAACGACGAGGCGCTCACGGTATGCTTTCTGAAGGGTCTCTCCGACACCATCCAAGATGAACTGGCCACTCGGGAACCACCGGACAATCTCGAGTCCCTGATCAAGTTGGCCTCTTGTATAGACCAGCGCCTGTGAGAGAGAACTCAACCGTAAACCTCTCGCCCTAGCTCCTATTGGTCCCAGCTCCGAGACTCCACCTCTATCCCCGCTGGCTCCACCGGAACCCATGCAGATCGGACGCATCTCCCAGGCTGAAATAGATCGCCGGATGAGGGAGCGATGCTGTCTATATTGCGGCAAACCGGGCCATTTCCGCTCTGCATGTCCCGGGCTCCAGGGAAACGCACTGTCCCGTGCAGGCCTGGGGGGATCGTAACGGGAAACATAACCTCCTCCCATCCGTCCAACTCCCGTCTGCTCATCCCAGTCACCCTTTCCTGGGACAACCACGAGCTACCCCTTCAAGCCTTGGTAGACTCTGGAGCCGCAGGAAACTTCATGGACGGTATCTGGGCAAAGGAGAATGGCGTCCCCTCTGAACTTATCTCGGACCCCATGAGGGTTACTACGTTGGACGGAAGTCCTCTGGGATCTGGACTTGTCACTCGCATCACTGCTCCCTTGCGACTTTCAGTTTCCCAACACCAGGAAGTGATAAACTTTCATCTGATCCCCTGTTCCGAGTTCCCTCTCGTCCTTGGCTACCCCTGGCTGCACACCCATAACCCTCACATCAACTGGTCCTTGGGCACTTTCAAGCAGTGGGGCCCTACGTGCCAAGCCACTTGCATCTTCCCGAGTTCCCCAAGTTCTCCTCCCGAGTCTCTAGAATCCATCGACCTGTCCCGTGTTCCTGAGTGTTACCATGACCTCAAGCCGGTATTTAGCAAACAGAGGGCCACCACGCTACCACCCCATAGACCTTACGATTGCCCCATCGACCTGTATCCTCATCTTTTCGAGCTCCCTGCAAGAACACACTAAGCATGTCAGACAAGTACTCAAACGCTTCCTAGACAGCCATTTGTATGTTAAGCCGGAGAAATGTGAATTCCATTCCTCCCGAGTACAATTCCTGGGATTTGGAATCTAGAAATGCACTGCAGCTAAAGCCATATGTCTGACCATATTATATTTAAAATATGAAGATGTTAAGTCTAAAACTCTGTATTTAGTTAAATGTTTTTCAAGATCATGTCATGACTTTATTTTGATTAGACTCTAAAATGCTGTCATCTTCTAAGTCATCCATTCAGTCTTTTGTCTCTATTGTTTTGTGGTGCAAACGAGCCCCATTCAGTCTCAGTCTCCCCCTGCACACATTCACACCTCTCCAGCCTGGTTATGGCTCTAAATATGCATTTCTTTTGTCTGCATTATAGCTACTAACGACTGGCTATTCACAGGCTATTCATAGAGTTTCAATCCCTAATTTCTTTTATCAAAGTTCTCACTGTATCTAACTGTATCAAATGCCCTTCTGGAATAAAGAAACATTCCAGTAAGCATTCCTATTTAGAAAAAAAATCATAAAAGAATAACGGCTATGTGGCAGGTGCACCCAGAGCTAGCTAGCATGTTAGCTTAGCACACCACCAATACACAACAATTTATGAGATTAAAACCATGTTTGTGCTCCAAACTTACTTTATAACGCAAGTCGAGTGTTTTAAATAATCTTCTGTGATCTAATTTGGCTTCAGATAAAAAAATCAGACAGAAAATATATTATTTTATAGTATTCTGCACAATGATAAAGTCTATATAGATTAGCATTACATTATAAATATAATCTATTATTATGAAAATACCTGGCATGGCTTGAAAAACACAGGTAACTCAAATATCATTGCAATCATGTTTATTGTCTTCAAAACATCTTTATCTGCATATTACTGCGATCTCTGATAGCTTTGTGTGTGTCCGTGGCTTCCTGGAATGTCACATGGTCATGGCTCTTCTTCATGTTCCATATATGGACTATTATTGTGCATAGGGCGCCCTTAGGCTGTTGGTATGAATTGAAAACACAGTAAATCAGCGTATACAGCGCTCATAATGATTACATCGACGCATTTGGGTATAAATTCAATAAATATTATTCCTGTCTATAGAAATATGATGTAAACCTATGAGAATCTATCAATATTTCTCCAAATCTGCACAGTTTTGAGCTAACCCATACAGAAATGTAATATATGTCAATATATGTAAATTACATATATAATGTTAGTGCCCATGTATGTCTGCTGCATATATGAGAATATATGCAAAATTCATATATGTAAAACACATATACATATATGAAACATATATTTCAAAATATATCAAAAATGGCCGTTTTCATGTAAGTGCCATATATTTTCCCGTATATGCACATAAATGTGAAATATATGTAAGACGCATATATGTATACATGCATATATGACGCATATATGTATACATGCATATATGACGCATATATGTATACATGCATATATGACGCATATATTTATACATGCATATATGTACTTATTTCAATAGTACATACTTTAACATATATTAGGGGTACAAATCTTATATCATTCTGAATGCCTTGAAATTAAATGACTATAGTTGGAGATTTTGTCTATTGTGTGAATACCAAATATAGTATTTTAATATAGTAATACCAAATATAGTATTTCTTTGTCATTTTTGACAAATACATCCACAAAGTACCATAACCATATGCCACAGCTTTAAAAATGCATCAGTATCACATGCATGTACACTGTAAAACTTTTCACTGTAAATTTACAGTTAAATACTGGCAGCTGGGTTGCCATCCACATACTGTATTTTTACAACACTACTACAGTAAACAGCATTTGCAGTACTCCACTGTAATTACCAAATACAGTATATACCACATTTTACATTATTAAACTTGTCGACAGCAATAAATTGTATTTTTACAGGGAATACTGCTTTTATTATTACATAATTCAAATATTATACTTTAAGGTTTCATAAGAGTAGTCACACTAGGAAAAAGCAAACAACATTTTCTGGGTTTTAAAACATTTATTTAGTTAAATTGCCTTCTGTGAACATGTTGGCTGAATTACTTTTTAAACATAAAATGCAATTTTAACACTTAACAACAAACAGGTAACAGTTAGCACTTAATTAAAGGAATAGTTCACCCAAAAATGTTAATTAGCACATGATTTACTCACCCTCAAGTCATCCTAGGTGTATCTGACATTCTTCTTTCAGACGAATACAATCAGAGTTCTATTAAAAAATGTCCTGGCTCTTCCAAGCTTTATAACGACAGTGAAATGCTGTTTCTTTTTTGAAGTCCATAAAAGTGCAAACGAAATCCCATTCAAAGTCTGCAAGGTTTCGCAGAAGTGAGGACACCTGTAGGCTTACAGTGGTGTTCGTTTTGCACAACTTGGCCAGTTTTCTTTGAAGTTACTTGTCCTTTCTTTGTTTTTGATCCACGTTCAGGATTGATGTCAAGAAAGCGTCTAAAAGGCAGAAAAAAAACACAATTAAATATTATTAACTGAGTGTATATATTTTGACAAAGAGAGACAGCACAAAAGCTGTCTAAAACTGAACAACATAAAAAAAAATGCAATGTAGGATGTTGTGAAAAAAAAAAAAAAAAAATGCAATGTTGGATGTTGTGATCAATAACTGATATTTTTTCCGCCCTGGTAAAATACATCAACTCAATGTGTCTGTTTACATGCGCACTGTCAACTAACTAAATTTTTGGAAGTGGGGTTGCCAGATTTAAAGTTTTAATCTTTTCATCTTCGGGACACAAATGAAGATATTTTTGATGAAATCTGATAGTTTTGTCCTTCCATTGATATCAATATCATTGCAACTGTCAAAGCCCAGGAAAGTGGTAAAAACATTGGTAAATCTATAGCTACAGTGGTTCAACCTAAATATTATGATGCAGGGTTTCTGCACATTTTTTAAAGTCAAATTTAAGGCTTTTTAAGACCCGAAGAAATCAAAATTAATACCATGCATTAGGGGTGTGCAATATTGACAAAATATGTCTCGATCGATATTTTCAAAGTTTTCTTGATAATAATTAGATAACATTTTACTGATTGTGTTTCTGTGCTTGGTGCCATGGCTTGTTTAGGCCTGTTGACAACTGACTGACAAAGATATTCATATTTTTCATATTCTATGCAGTGGTCAGTTTACAGCAGTGACAGAAATTAACATTTTTTATTAAGGGGTAATATTTGCCACCTTAAATTGATTTCAAGGGGCATTTTCACCTATATACGGACATTTGTAGATGTTTCAACAAGATCTTTCACATCTACTGCAGTCAGATTCACCCGTGTTCACTCTGAAGGAATCACTCACATGGCTGGGCACTTGTATGACACATCAAGGATGTTAAGAGGCTAAAAGCAGGTTTAAAACTTGAAGTCAACAGGGTGCAAATTTTAAAAAGAGGATAACACGGTGTAGGCAACATCGATTTTTGTCGTTGTTCTCTGTACTGACAGCACTCCAAATTTACACAAAAATGCACTAGTTACATGGATTATTTAAACAATGTTTTTACTAGCTTTCTGGGCCTTAAAAGTTGCACAGACGTTGCTGTCTATGGGTGGTTCAGAAACCTCTCAGATTTCATCAAAAATATCTTAATTTGTGTTCTGAAGATGAACGAAGGTCTTACAGGTTTGGAACGACATGAGGGTGAGTAATTAATGACAGAATTTTCACTAATCCTTCAACTGAAAACAACTTGCACTGACATATCTTAAAATATATGACTGCCACTGTTTTATCTCAAGATGCACACCAGTAATTTTTTTTTTTTTTTTAATGATACATTATTATAAAATCTGCTTAAATACCCTAATTTTATTAAGGCCTAGACCTGGCTTAAGCTAAGCCCTGTATGGAAACCAGGGCCATATTGTTCATACCAGTAGTCAACATAATAAATACTGTCAAGTCAAGGTTAGTGACACAATTCAGTCTAATATATGTATATATATATATATATATTAGGGCTGTAACGATTCCTCGATTAAAGTCGAATACTCGATTTTAAAAAATCCTTGATTGCAATTTACCCGTGTCGAGTAACCGGCAAAATACCGGAAGTGGCGCATTCCACAGACGAGAGTCCATGAACCGCATTATTACACAGTTTTCTAAGGCTACGCGATATATTTAACTGTTTACAATCATGATATTGTGAAATCACAAAGGCTAAGATTAAGTTAAATAAATATATGCGCTGTTTTTTTTTCTCCCACAGAGAAGCATGACGGTTTAATTATTTACATGCGTGCAGATTGTGTTAAAAGTACCTCAGCTCTGTTCACAGTAAACGCTGCTCCACACATACTCAGTCTCTGCATGTGCTGTTTGTTTAAGTTTCCAATAATGTGCATTTGGGAACGCAAAACCCCGGACGCGTGTTTCATAGTAACTTACTGTCATCATTTATGCGTGGAGCGTCTCGGGTTTCTCAAACTCCATCTCTGCGTGCTGTGAGTTTGTGTGGCTTATATAACGTTCGCACGCATGCTGCGCCGTTTCACAAGATTCGTAACGCAGCTCATTTATAAATCTTCGCCAACACAGGAGAATACATAAGTATGTTTCTGAATATATTCAGAAATATATTCGCAATCGCATATATTCTCATGTGCGAATTGTTGTTCATCGCGATTTCAAAATAAAAGTTTAACCCTTGCACTGCTTGCATGTTTTGACGTGCACATGTTCTTTTCAAGAAATTACGGCAGCTGTTGCATTTCTATCATACAGAAGTGACCAAATATGAAAGATTAAGTTGACATTTGAATTAAATGTTATGTTCATTAGTTATCATATTTACATGGTGTATTTTAACAGCGTTGTTCAATAAAACCCATATGATTACTTCAATACTTTATTTGAACCAATAATTATTGCTTGTTATTATTTGGGTAACACTACAATAAGGCTCATTAGTTAACATGAATGTATTAATCAACATGAACTAACAATGAACAATAACTACATTTGTAACTAACATTTGTTCATAAAAATACAGCTGTTCATTGTTTGTTCATGTTAGTTCATTACATTAATGTTAACAAATACAACCTTTAATTTTAATAATGTATTAGTAAATGTTGAAATTAACATGAACTAAGACTAATAAATGCTGTAGAAATAAATATTGTTCATTCTTAGTAACTAATGAACCATATTGTAAAGTGTTACCTATTTGTCTTTAAGTAATTTTAAAGGCTGTTGTTCACTTGGATCTATTTTTATTACCACAATTTTTTATCCGATTACTCGATTAATCGATGGAATAATCCGTAGAATACTCGATTACTAAAATAATCGATAGCTACAGCCCTAAAATATATATATATATATATATATATATATATATATATATATATATATATATATATGAGAATGGCAAATATGCCAATGACTAACCTCTGAACAAACTCAAGGTGCTGCCTCTTCCTGGTACTGCAAGCTGAAGTTATAGGAGGAGGCAAACAGCGCTGCCAGGCCAGTGATGAAGAGGCTGTGATCCTTCACACACACCTTGACCTTCCAAACTTAATATCCAGCACTGGTTGCTTAGAGATTGACCTGTAATGGAATAAAAAAATAAATAAAGAATAAATAAATAATATTAATAATTAAAATAACTACTGTGGGTTCCACTGTGGTTCGATGTAGTTGTCTATTCATAGTTCTATGAATTACATTTTTCAACTAAAAATTAAAATTGGTTAGAATGCTAAAATGCACTGGCATATAATTTTGTTTGTTTTAAGCATAAACTCACTTAATTTTGACTTATTCTTTAAGAAAACAAGACAATTTTTACGTGTCTATTAAATGCTTCTTCATGTAAGAATTGTAGAAAACACTTATTAAGAAAAACATATTTTGCAGTGGGGTGAGTAAATGATGGCTTTTCATTTTAGGTTTCATCTACCCCTTTAATGTTTACATACCAGGAAATAAGTCGTGGACTTTCTGGCAAATGTAGATTGCTGGACATCAGCGATGCAAATTCCTGAAACAATTTTTAAAAAGGACAGCACAACCTTGATCAACAGAACCAAAACATAAAACATATTACAAATTAATGAGATTTGCTGAATAATCTCTACTTATCTGCTTGAAGGATAACACCGTCTAACTTCTTTGAATTAGGGAGTAGTTGTAGGACCATGGGATGGCAATCAGGAATAGGCCTACTACATTTGAAAACAGCATTAGGAACATGGATTTTCATGTGCTAGCAAAATTCTGACAACGATTCAAAAGCACGATCACAGAACTGACAGAATTTGACAGCATTTTTTTTTTTTACCACATAGACTATAACTGTAACACTACTTAAAAGCACTTACATTAACAATGGCCATCAGATTACAAAGCCTAAAACGAAAAAAATATATATCAAATGCACGTCATGCAAATAGCATGGTAAAGGTTGCCTATTATATGAAATGTCGAAGTTAACGTTACTTGGTAAACAGGTGGAACAGAGTCAGTGAATTGCTTGCGCGGCCACGTTAAACCGCGTTCGCAAAATCAAACCAAATACGTGAAAACAATCACACAAAACGCAAAAAAAAATATATATATATATATTGGCTTACCGTATCACTCAGTTGAACAATTCTCCATCTTCTCAAACTCTAAATCCCACTTATCGTCACGCGCAGGTTAGATTATTCAATGACAAATTCTTCCATCCGTCTTCAGGTAGCTGCTACCGTTAACGTCGTCCATTTTCTGCTGCGTCACAGGCAACTAATGTTTGAAACACGAACCGAACCTCAAAAAAGCTTTAAAATTGCTCACAGATTCGCAGACATTGTTTATCTTGATAACAGGAATGATTATTTTGTTCAGTTGAATCCCGCTGACAAAACGAGTTTGCCTGTTGTAGCTGCCTAACGTTACTGTCTGCTGCTGCTGCTCGCATGACGCGTCACATTTGAACTGAATTGAGCGCGAAAGAAATCAATCCCACAATGCAATGACTTTTCAGTCAGTATGATGGTAACGAATTTATCAGGACGAAAACAGAAATGTGCTGTATATTTACAGCTGTTCTGTAAAAGATACATCTTAATACTGTATTATGGAAATACAGTACAATTCTGTAAGAAATTCGTTGTAAATTTACAGTAAAGGGTTACAGTGTATGTTTACATACATTTATTAAATATGTTGAAAACAAATATGTATGTCACATATTTATAATTAATGCTGTCCATATATGCGAGAAACCAATACTATAGGCTACTGTAATATATGCAGATATATGGTATCATATATGGATGAACTCAAATATTTTCTTTACATGTTTGGACACATACATGTTCATATATGTTGCAGGCATATATTGTGATCTCAGATAAGTCAAATATATGTATAGATATATGTTGCAGTCATATATTGTGTTCTCAGATAAGTCAAATATATGTATAGATATATGTTGCAGGCATATATTGTGTTCTCAGATAAGTCAAATATATGTAGATATATGTTGCAGTCATATATTGTGTTCTCAGATAAGTCAAATATATGTATAGATATATGTTGCAGTCATATATTGTGTTCTCAGATAAGTCAAATATATGTATAGATATATGTTGCAGGCATATATTGTGTTCTCAGATAAGTCAAATATATGTAGATATATGTTGCAGTCATATATTGTGTTCTCAGATAAGTCAAATATATGTATAGATATATGTTGCAGTCATATATTGTGTTCTCAGATAAGTCAAATATATGTATAGATATATGTTGCAGGCATATATTGTGTTCTCAGATAAGTCAAATATATGTATAGATATATGTTGCAGGCATATATTGTGTTCTCAGATAAGTCAAATATATGTAGATATATGTTGCAGTCATATATTGTGTTCTCAGATAAGTCAAATATATGTATAGATATATGTTGCAGTCATATATTGTGTTCTCAGATAAGTCAAATATATGTATAGATATATGTTGCAGGCATGTATTGTGTTCTCATATAAGTCAAATATATGTATAGATATATGTCATGCTATTTAAAATATAAGTACATATATGGCCATATATTACATTTTTGTATGGGAAAGCCCTGAGGGACGTTGTTTTGTGTATCGCTGTCATGACGACAGCACAGAGTTTTTTTTATGAATGAAAGCTGCTGACGCTCATAATTCATATTAAAGGTATCGCCTCATTTTTTCATTTCATAACTCCTGACACAAATTAAGAAATAACTGTCGCTATAAGTTTCTCAGAATACAATAGTGGTCAAATACTGAAACTTGAGTCTTATATCTTTTTAATGATGTATAGTTTGTCAAGGTATTACATTAAATCTGATAGTAACTTTGAACTAAAAAAAAAAAAAAACGCTTCAGTGCGCGGGCGCACTGGCAACGGTTAACAGGTTAAGGAAGTTCAGCGTTTCCTGGGCTTCTTTTACCGCAAGTTCATCAAGAACTTCAGCTCGGTGGCAGCTCCTCTCTCAGCTTTAACCAAGGGTAGCAACGCAAGGTTTCTGTGGGGAAAAGAAGCTGAGACGGCCTTCCAAGGACTCAAGCAGCGCATCCTCTCTGCTCCCATCCTGACACTACCTACAGCAGATGAACCTTTTGTGGTGGAGGTAGACGCCTCAGAGGTTGGTGTTGGAGCTGTCCTGTCTCAGAGGGGTGAAGACAAGAAGCTCCACCCTTGCGCCTTCTTCTCACATCGGCTTACCCCGGACGAGAGGAATTACGATGTGGGGGATTGTGAACCCCTAGCGGTTAAGATGGCATTGGAGGAGTGGAGACACTGGCTCGAGGGGGCTTCTCAACCGTTTCAAGTGCTTACGGACCACAAAAATCTGGAGTATATCCAGCAGGCGAAACGTTTGAACTCCAGACAAGCTCGATGGTCTCTTTTTTTCAATCGATTTCAGTTTTTCCTCACCTATCGGCCCGGGTCACAGAATATTAATATATTAACAATAATATAAAAAGGTTTTCTCGATTGCTTAAACACATTTCTTGAAACTATGCCTGGTATTCTCAAAACAGTAAACACAAGTCCATAACGTCTCACCCAATTCCTCAAACCTTCTATTTTCAGGTGAAAATGAAGCTCTACTCTCAAAACCATTCACTCCTGCTGAAAAAAACAAACTTTGCCCTCAGACATTACACACAAGCCCTCACAAACACACACGCTACAACATAGTCTTATACACTGGTGCAATAAATTCAAAACATTTCCAAAACTGGTAAGTTATGTAGCTTGTGGCACATTCTTTTTTTTATGTTTTATTCCTTAATGTACTGTACCGTACAATACACCAAACAAACAAACAAAAATATTCTGCCCCAGCATCCCGTCTTTGGTCTGGGACAGGCCAGAGAATCTTGTCAGCAGGCTATATAGGGGTAAAATCCACTTGCATGCCTGTTCCCCGCTGACATACATCAACTGAAATATTTGGCAGGCTTCTTCCATTTCATCGTCTCTGTGTCCTAGAAAAATAGAAGTACTGATTACTGTAACTGTGACACATCCTTTGTACAAAATGGAAGCATTCAGAAAACTATCTGTATGTGAGGCAATTTGATGCATTTCTTTTTATTTCAGTAGTATAGTGCAACAGCTACAGTACATGTATGTGTTGTAACAGCACAGTGTACTGCACTCAAAAGTAATAGAAGAGAGCAGTCTGAAGTACATCTACTATACCTGTTTTTCTCCCGGAAGGTTCTTATGATCGAGGCGACGGTGAAGTGACTCAAGTTTGGCTGTACTCGTTGCCCAGCCTCCCTCATAGTCATACTATGGACAAAGACATGGGCAACTAGAGTGACACTGTTTGTCTCTTTGGCCTTGGCCTTCACCTTCCTCATCCTCTTCCTTCACCTCTTCGTCCACCCTCATCTACTTTTCTTTTTCTTTTTGTGTCAAAACAGGGGAATAGTGTTTATAGTTTAGGGAAATGGGTGTGCTTTTTGATAAATGGCATTATGGTTTAGAAATTTTGGTTCAAAAGCCTGGTTATAGTGTTTAAACAATCAAGAAAAACTGTAAAAAAAATTATTTATTTTTTCAAAAACATTGATGCGTTATTATTATGAACTAGCACTTTTTTGTTCTCATTATTTTCATCAACAATATGGTTTGATTAAAGTAATTTCCTCATTGTATGGCAATTCCTTTTTATTTATCCATGGCACATCCATTTTGTTTCTTTATATGCAGCCCAATGTTATCCAATGACTTGTTTGCATTATTTAGGTTTTTTATTTTTATTTTATTTTATTTTTTTGTTAGGCAATAGATTTTTTGGTAACACTACAATAAGGTCTCATTTGTTAATGCATTAACTAACATGAACTAATGTCACGGGGTGACAAATAAGCCCGGGACTATCCCCGCCAGAGAAATGCCCTTGTTGAGATCCGGGAAGTGAAACACCATCCCAAAGCCAGGGTGAGTGCCTGTCGCTATGGTAACCGAGTGGCGGATTGATAGCAGGTGTGGGTAATTTGCGCTGAGCGTTTGAATGGGGCCACGCTAGCTCATGAGAGTATAAAAAGTAAGAAGAAGAGAAAGCATGGGTTGTTCCTCTCCTGCTTGTGGTGCTTTTGTTCTCGTTTGGATGTGGCTGGCTCCTGTTGGGAAGTGTTCTCTGAAGTGTGTCGTTGAGGGCTCGTTGTGAGGAAAAAGGAACGTCGTGTGTATGAGGAATTGAAGACGGAGGGAGAGAGGATTTAAAGAGGGAAGTGCATCGTCGGGATGAAAGAGTGAAGATAAGTAACTGATTATGGAATCTCCTACCACACGTTTGATACTGAGATAGATGTGGGTTGAAGTGCTTGGAGTGTACTGTATGGATATCACTGAGTGAATTAAACTGATTCTCTGCCATTCTTATCTCCTCTTCCCGTTCGGATGGTGAACGAATCCAGTTTATGCCTATGAAGTGTTTAAATTCTCCTTCCTCTCACTACCGATCCTTTGCGTTTTGAACCGAGACCCAGGGTGAGTGCTGGCCTTAAGTATACTTGATGAGTGGATTTGCAGTGTTTGAATTGACGTTCTGTCTCTTCCCCCGTGTGGTATATTGGAGTGGAAATTCCTGTGAGTGTGTGAAGGTCTGCTTTTAACTGTCGTGTGCTCGCCCAAGAGGCAGGCTGGTATATTGTACATCTTCAGAGCTTGGAGAGATCGAGTACGTCCAATTGCGGAAAGGCTTGGGAAGGACAGCTGGAGTGACGTTTCTGTCTTCCCCACGACACTTGTGAGAACATTATATTGCTGTGTGAAGTATTGACTCTGTCTGCCCTAGAGAAAGCCCAGCCCAGTCTGTGACTGTGAGTGTGCTGCAGCCCTGAAGCCCACCTGTATGGAGTGAAGTTCCTGGTTTCTCCGCGACACATGTGAGAACATTATATTGCTGTGTGAAGTATTGACTCTGGGCTGGGCTTTCTCTAGGGCAGACAGTCTGTGACTGTGAGTGTGCTGCAGCCCCGAAGCCCACCTGTATGGAGTGAAGTTCCTGATTTCTCCGCGACATCTGTGAGAACATTATATTGCTGTGTGAAGTTATGATTCTGTCTGTTCCAGAGAAAGCCCAGTTCAGTCTGTGACTGAGTTCACTACAGCTTGAAGCCCACCGAGAAAGCCCAGTTCAGTCTGTGACTGTGAGTTCACTACAGCTTTGAAGCCCACCTGTACGGTGTGAAGTTCCTGTCTTCCCCACGACACCTGTGAGAACATTATATTGCTGTGTGAAGTTATGATTCTGTCTGTTCCAGAGAAAGCCCAGTTCAGTCTGTGACTGTGAGTTCACTACAGCTTTGAAGCCCACCTGTACGGTGTGAAGTTCCTGTCTTCCCCACGACACCTGTGAGAACATTATATTGCTGTGTGAAGTTATGATTCTGTCCGTCCTAGAGAAAGCCCAGTTCAGGCTGTGACTAAAGCCCAGCTTGGTCTGTGACCGTGAGTTCGCTACAGCCCTGAAGCCATCGGTACGGTGTGAAGTCCCTGTCTTTCTTGCGACACACGTGAGCCATTCTACCTGTGACCGTGAGTCCGCTACAGCCCTGAAGTTCATCTGTAGGGTGCGAAGTACTCACCCGTCCAAGACACCCGTGAGAGTTGTGCACCGCTCCTGAGCTTGTCCCCTCCTGCCCTAGGGGAAGTCTCGTATGGTGTTTACGGAGGACCTGCTGCAGTCTACCTGTCCACTTCTTACCGTTGTAATTGCCCTTGGTGTAGAAGGAGCCTGGTCGACCTACTTACCGTAAGATACTTACCTACACATTATTGACTGCTGTGAACTGTTCCCCACGTGGAAGAGGAGAGGAAGCTTTGACCATCTGCTCATTGGAAAACTCACCTGTTTCACCTCCTCCCATTGTGAACCTGATACCAGCGTGGAAGAAGGAGCTCGGTCAATCTATCTACCGTAAGATACTTACCTGCCCATCATCGACTGCTGTGAACTGTCCCCTACGTGAAAGAGGAGAGGAAGCTTTGACCATCCGCTCATCGGAGAACTCACCTGTCCATTACCCCCCACCGTGCACCTGATACCAGCCTGGGAGAAGGAACGTCGACAACCTACTTACCGTAAGATACTTACCTGTCCATTATCGACTGCTGGGAACTGTTCCCCTCACGTGCAAGAGGAAAGGAAACTTGGATCATCTACCCACCTGTGAGGAACTCACCTGTCCAATACTTACCTGTCCAGCACTCCTCACTGGGAATCGCCGCCCGTGGGGAAGGGTGTGTCTGCTTGCCCCGCCTGGGATCCTCCCTGGACGAGGGAGAGAAGAAGACTTTTAGATTAGGATTATAAATTATTTTACTCTCAATAAAATTGTTACTTTTATCCTCCGTCTCTGGTCTCGTCTCTGGCACGCTCCTCAAAGTGTTCTTGGTCTAGGGGTGGGTGTAGTCTGGTTCGGCCCATCCCGACCTGTGACAGAAATTTGGCGTAGTTCGGCAGGGTTACACTTTGAGTTGAGCGACCAGAGTTGGTGATGGCAGAGGGGGAAGAGCCTGGGGCTCGGCCACCTGTCATGCCGATCTTCATGGGTGCCCCGTGGGCCCCGAGGTATGGAGGCCCGGGGTCTGAAGTGAGTCTGTCGGAGTGGAAAAACCAGGTAGAGTACTTGGCAGGACTCCAGGGTCTGAACGCCATACAGAGGGTCCAGTTTGTGTTGAATTCCCTGGAAGGGGATGCAAGAAGGGAAGTTCAAGCAGCACCAGAGGCTAATCGAGCAACAATCCAGGCGATTTTCGACTTCCTCACAGGGCAATATGGGGATACCACCCCGGTAGCAGCACTGAGGGCGAAGTTCTTTAATTCTCGGCAAGGCCCTCGACAATCCGTTCGGGCATTCACCTTACAACTGCGGGAGCAGTATTCTAGGCTGACGGGGAGACAGGATCATGGCCTGGGGGGCGAAGAGGTCCTGTTGCGAGACCAATTTGTGCTGGGACTACGGGAGGGCCCAGTTCGCCAGAGTTTGCGGGTACAACTGAGGAGAGAACCGAATTTGACTTTCGAAGAGCTCCGACGGGAAGCTTTGGCCCTTGAGCATGACCAGGCGGAGCATGTGGGTGTCCCCAGCTGTCTGGCTACGAACGTTGTTGATCCTCCTCCGGCCCCGGCGGCGCCCGATTGGAAGCAGGCCCTCCGGGAGGAATTAAAGGGAGATGTCCGTGAGCAAATGTCTGAGTTATCCAAAGCTGTGAGGGAAGAACTACGTCGAGAACGGCCCCAGTACCCTCCTCACTCTCGAGAGCGGGCCTACTCCGATGGGGGTCGCCCGTTCGAACATCGTCCTCCCCGGTCGGTGGGCTCTCGATTTCAGTGGGATGCACATGGGCGTCCCATCTGTAACGGCTGTGGAGAACCGGGGCACTACGTTCGCCAGTGTTCTGCCCGACGTGCATCACAAGGGGGTTTTTAGAGTCTCCGGCCACTGTGGGTCAAGTGGTCGGGACCCCCTTGTCAGACCCCCCTCCTTCGCTATCTTCTCAGAGCTGCCTGGTAGGCCGTTGTCCGGTGGTTGTGGTCCAGGTAAATGGCCAGAAAATCCGGTGTCTCTTGGATACGGGTTCCCAAGTGACCCTGTTTTCAGAAAGTTTGGCCCAGGAGCTGTTTGGTTCCGGAAGCCAACTCCCTGCAGAGGCCCCCTGGCTGACGCTCCGTGGAGCAAACGGGCTGGACATCCCGTATGTGGGATACTTGGTGACCGATTTACAGATCCATGGAATTCTAGTACCTCAGAAGGGGGTAGTGGTCGTCCGAGACCCGTGTCTGGGGTCCCATCGTGCACTGATTGGAATGAATGTCATCTCGGACTGTTGGGAGGAACTGTTTCGAAGTACACCGGCACGAGCGGCCGCAACATCTGCCGGCCAAGAGTGGGACCGTGTCAGGGCCGATTGCCGCCGGATATGTCTGGCTGAACAGCAGCATGATCGAGAGAGTGTGGGAAGAATAGTTTGTCGCTATGCCCTGTCCATTCCAGCTCAAAGCGAGGCTGTGGTCCGAGTCAGGCTTCCCCCTCGACGTTACCGTCCACATGAATGGGTCCTGGTGGAACCCCATGACGAGGGTCCTAAGGTGGAAGTAGCTCGAGGACTAACCATCGTCCGAGGGGGTAGGGTCCCCGTCCGAGTTCGGAACGCAAACCCCTTCCCGGTGCTTCTATACCGCCACCAGTGTTTGGCCCGAGTGACATCCGTGAAGCCACAGCAGGTTCACGAGCAGGGGGAAGTGAGTTTTGAGCGGGTGAGTCCAACGGTGGTTGAAGTGGCCCTAGCTCGAGTTAGTTCAGGAGTGGAGGAGAGCGGGAGAGGATTGCCGGCCCATTTGCAGGGAGAGTCTTTACGGGGCGAAGGGTTGAGGGAAGAACAAACGGGTCAACTCCACGAGTTCTTGAAGGATTGGCAGCACTTGTTCGCCACCCACGAGGAGGACTATGGCCGCACAGATGCGGTGAAACACCAAATTCCGACTGGAGACGCGGCGCCGAGCCGAGAACGTTATCGACCTGTACCCCCGACCTTGTACCCGGAGGTTCGTACCTTGTTGCGGGGAATGCTTGCTAGAGGGATTATTCGTGAGAGCAGCAGCCCTTGGGCCGCACCTATAGTATTGGTCCGCAAGAAAACGGGCTCCTGGAGGTTCTGTGTGGACTACCGGAGGTTAAATCAGGTAACTAAAAGAGATGCTTTCCCACTACCACGAGTCGAAGATTCCCTCACGAGCCTCACTCAAGCTGCCTGGTATTCTACCCTCGATCTAGCCAGCGGCTACTGGCAGGTGCAAATGGACGAGCATGACCGAGAGAAGACGGCATTCACTACCCCCTTTGTCCTCTATGAATGGGAACGGATGCCATTCGGGCTTTGCAACGCTCCAGCCACATTCCAACGGCTGATGCAGCGTTGTTTGGGCAGTCAGTTGATGGACACCACTCTCGTCTACTTGGATGATGTTATCGTGTATTCTCCTGATTTTAAGTCTCACTTGGAACATCTGGGGCAAGTCTTCCGTTCCCTTGAGCGTTACGGGTTGAAGCTACAGCCCGACAAGTGTCAGCTCTTCCGTAAGGAGGTTAAGTTCTTGGGACATGTGGTCAGTGCGGCGGGGATCTCGGTTGACCCAGAGAAGGTGGTGGTAGTGCAAGAGTGGGCATCACCCCAGACGGTGCGTCAAGTGCGGTCATTCCTGGGCTTTGTGGGTTACTACCGGCGATTCATACAAGACTTCTCCAAGATTGCTAAACCGATTAACCAACTGCTTGGAGGCACCGGGCGAACCCGGGGTCGAGGGTCCCCGACGATCCAATGGGACCCAGCTTGTGAAGCTGCCTTTCAGAGGCTTAAACAAGGGCTGTTGCAGGCCCCGATCCTAGCCTATGCCGACTTCACGCAACCATTTATTCTATACACCGATGCCAGCCAGCTTGGTTTGGGTGCAGTACTGGCACAGAAACAGCAAGGAGCGGAAAGAGTCATTGCTTATGCTAGTCGAAGCTTACACCCCGCCGAAAAGAACGACTCAAATTATAGTTCCTTCAAACTCGAGCTGTTAGCCATGAAATGGGCACTAAGCGAAAAGTTCAAAGACTATCTTTGGGGGGCCAAGGTACAGGTTGTCACAGACAATAATCCGCTGGTACACTTACAAACGGCCAAGCTGGGGGCAGTAGAGCAACGCTGGGTGGCACAACTGGCCAATTTCGACTACCAGATCCAGTATCGACCAGGAAAGGAACACACCAATGCTGATGTATTATCTAGGCTACCGGGTGAAGGATCGGCAGGCCATCTACAGGCTCCCGGAGCGGGGTCCGATGAGGGATTGATGGTGGGGGTCATCGAAGCCCCGGGACAGGAGTCCGAAGACCCTCCTCCATGTTGGGGGTGGGATCCATCACGTTGGAGGTCGTGGCAGGGTGAAGATGGGGATGTGCTGAAGGTACGGACGTGGGTAGAACAGGAGGTTTGGCCCGAGGGGGCGGAACGTCGAGCTGAGACTCGAGTTGTGCGAGGCTTGCTGGGACAGAGGGCGAGGCTGTGCCTAAAAGAAGGGATACTTTGTAGGGCACTGCAGGAGCCCGGTCGAGAAGAGGAGGTCCGTCAGATCGTGGTCCCTGAAGGGCGTTGGCAAGCTCTGTTGGAGGCCTATCATGGCCGGATGGGACATCAGGGGCAAGAGAGGACGTTGGCCTTGTTGAGACGACATTTTTACTGGCCCGGAATGGAGGGCACTACCAGGGCTTACCTCCAGAGGTGTCCACGCTGTATCTTGTTTAAATCTAGGAAGGAGGCCCGGGCACCGTTGGTCCCGATCCAGGCCAAGGCACCTCTGCACATAGTGGCCATGGACTTTCTCACTCTGGGGCGACCGGGGGATCAGGTCCAGAATATTCTTGTCATCACTGACCTGTTTACTAAATACGCCTGGGCCGTCCCCACTGTGGACCAAACTGCTCTTACTACCGCCAATGCCCTCTGGAGATATGTAATTCAGCCGTTTGGTTGTCCGGAAATCCTCCATTCTGATCAAGGGGCCAATTTCGAGTCCAAGGTGATCCGCGAACTGTGCCTCCTGTACGGATGCAAGAAGACCCACACGACCCCTTATCATCCTCAAGGGAACGGGGGGTGTGAGAGGTTCAATCAGACCTTATTGGGCTTACTGGGTACCTTGGAGGAGGAACAGCAGGGCCACTGGGCTGACAGGCTTCCAGCGATGATACAGGCGTATAATAATAGCATACACAGTACCACTGGTTATGCCCCTACTTACCTAATGTTTGGCAGGCATGTGAGACTCCCAATGGATATGCTTATGGGGACCACCGGGGAAGAAGAGGGAGGAAATCTATCTGCTTGGGTGATAAATCACCATCAACGCCTGCAGTCGGCATATGAGCAAGTCGCTGGCCGGATAAACCAAACGGCGTTGAAGAATAAGAGGTTGTATGATCGTACGGCTCGAGAGGCCCCGTTATTACCCGGTGAGAGGGTGTTGGTGCGAGATAATCGCCGGCAGGGGAAAGGGAAGTTGAGCGATCGATGGGAGGCTCAGCCGTACGTCGTTCAGCGACAACCCCGTCCAGACCAACCGGTATACGCACTGCGGCCAGAAGGAGGGGCAGGCCCCGAACGGGTGCTACATCGCATTCTGATTCGCCCTTGCCCGTATTTCCCAAAGCCAGTGGTAAGAGATCCGCCGGCCGACACGTCATGGACACCCCCGCTGGTAGGGTGGGCAGTAATCCCAAGAGGTTTAGGCCTGGGACCACGGCCGGAAGTACCTGACTCCCCTCCCCGACGGTCTCAACGAGGGAATCGGGGTCAGCCACCAGCCAGGTATGGGGACTGGGTGTCAGGAGACCGTTCTCGGGACTAGAACGGTTTGGCGGGGGGGTATGTCACGGGGTGACAAATAAGCCCGGGACTATCCCCGCCAGAGAAATGCCCTTGTTGAGATCCGGGAAGTGAAACACCATCCCAAAGCCAGGGTGAGTGCCTGTCGCTATGGTAACCGAGTGGCGGATTGATAACAGGTGTGGGTAATTTGCGCTGAGCGTTTGAATGGGGCCACGCTAGCTCATGAGAGTATAAAAAGTCAGAAGAAGAGAAAGCATGGGTTGTTCCTCTCCTGCTTGTGGTGCTTTTGTTCTCGTTTGGATGTGGCTGGCTCCTGTTGGGAAGTGTTCTCTGAAGTGTGTCGTTGAGGGCTCGTTGTGAGGAAAAAGGAACGTCGTGTGTATGAGGAATTGAAGACGGAGGGAGAGAGGATTTAAAGAGGGAAGTGCATCGTCGGGATGAAAGAGTGAAGATAAGTAACTGATTATGGAATCTCCTACCACACGTTTGATACTGAGATAGATGTGGGTTGAAGTGCTTGGAGTGTACTGTATGGATATCACTGAGTGAATTAAACTGATTCTCTGCCATTCTTATCTCCTCTTCCCGTTCGGATGGTGAACGAATCCAGTTTATGCCTATGAAGTGTTTAAATTCTCCTTCCTCTCACTACCGATCCTTTGCGTTTTGAACCGAGACCCAGGGTGAGTGCTGGCCTTAAGTATACTTGATGAGTGGATTTGCAGTGTTTGAATTGACGTTCCGTCTCTTCCCCCGTGTGGTATATTGGAGTGGAAATTCCTGTGAGTGTGTGAAGGTCTGCTTTTAACTGTCGTGTGCTCGCCCAAGAGGCAGGCTGGTATATTGTACATCTTCAGAGCTTGGAGAGATCGAGTACGTCCAATTGCGGAAAGGCTTGGGAAGGACAGCTGGAGTGACGTTTCTGTCTTCCCCACGACACTTGTGAGAACATTATATTGCTGTGTGAAGTATTGACTCTGTCTGCCCTAGAGAAAGCCCAGCCCAGTCTGTGACTGTGAGTGTGCTGCAGCCCTGAAGCCCACCTGTATGGAGTGAAGTTCCTGGTTTCTCCGCGACACATGTGAGAACATTATATTGCTGTGTGAAGTATTGACTCTGGGCTGGGCTTTCTCTAGGGCAGACAGTCTGTGACTGTGAGTGTGCTGCAGCCCCGAAGCCCACCTGTATGGAGTGAAGTTCCTGGTTTCTCCGCGACATCTGTGAGAACATTATATTGCTGTGTGAAGTTATGATTCTGTCTGTTCCAGAGAAAGCCCAGTTCAGTCTGTGACTGAGTTCACTACAGCTTGAAGCCCACCGAGAAAGCCCAGTTCAGTCTGTGACTGTGAGTTCACTACAGCTTTGAAGCCCACCTGTACGGTGTGAAGTTCCTGTCTTCCCCACGACACCTGTGAGAACATTATATTGCTGTGTGAAGTTATGATTCTGTCTGTTCCAGAGAAAGCCCAGTTCAGTCTGTGACTGAGTTCACTACAGCTTTGAAGCCCACCTGTACGGTGTGAAGTTCCTGTCTTCCCCACGACACCTGTGAGAACATTATATTGCTGTGTGAAGTTATGATTCTGTCCGTCCTAGAGAAAGCCCAGTTCAGGCTGTGACTAAAGCCCAGCTTGGTCTGTGACCGTGAGTTCGCTACAGCCCTGAAGCCATCGGTACGGTGTGAAGTCCCTGTCTTTCTTGCGACACACGTGAGCCATTCTACCTGTGACCGTGAGTCCGCTACAGCCCTGAAGTTCATCTGTAGGGTGCGAAGTACTCACCCGTCCAAGACACCCGTGAGAGTTGTGCACCGCTCCTGAGCTTGTCCCCTCCTGCCCTAGGGGAAGTCTCGTATGGTGTTTACGGAGGACCTGCTGCAGTCTACCTGTCCACTTCTTACCGTTGTAATTGCCCTTGGTGTAGAAGGAGCCTGGTCGACCTACTTACCGTAAGATACTTACCTACACATTATTGACTGCTGTGAACTGTTCCCCACGTGGAAGAGGAGAGGAAGCTTTGACCATCTGCTCATTGGAAAACTCACCTGTTTCACCTCCTCCCATTGTGAACCTGATACCAGCGTGGAAGAAGGAGCTCGGTCAATCTATCTACCGTAAGATACTTACCTGCCCATCATCGACTGCTGTGAACTGTCCCCTACGTGAAAGAGGAGAGGAAGCTTTGACCATCCGCTCATCGGAGAACTCACCTGTCCATTACCCCCCACCGTGCACCTGATACCAGCCTGGGAGAAGGAACGTCGACAACCTACTTACCGTAAGATACTTACCTGTCCATTATCGACTGCTGGGAACTGTTCCCCTCACGTGCAAGAGGAAAGGAAACTTGGATCATCTACCCACCTGTGAGGAACTCACCTGTCCAATACTTACCTGTCCAGCACTCCTCACTGGGAATCGCCGCCCGTGGGGAAGGGTGTGTCTGCTTGCCCCGCCTGGGATCCTCCCTGGACGAGGGAGAGAAGAAGACTTTTAGATTAGGATTATAAATTATTTTACTCTCAATAAAATTGTTACTTTTATCCTCCGTCTCTGGTCTCGTCTCTGGCACGCTCCTCAAAGTGTTCTTGGTCTAGGGGTGGGTGTAGTCTGGTTCGGCCCATCCCGACCTGTGACACTAACATAGAGCAATAGCCTTTGTTAATGTTAGTTAATAAAATATTTGTGTTCATGTTAGTACACAGTGCATTAACTAATGTTAACAGATACAAATTTGGATCCCAAAAATGTCTTATAAAATGTTGAGCTTAACAATAACTAAGATAAATAAACGCTGTAGAAGTTTTGTTCATTAATTGTTGGTTCATGTTAACTAATGCTAACAAAATGAAACCTTATTATTAAGTGTTACCATTTTTTAATAAAGAAAGTTGGCCATACGAATGTAAAATTAATTTTAAAAGTTAAGGAATCTTACACTGGTTGAAACTAGGCTACTTTATTGTATATGTTTGATTTATGTTGAAGTGTTCGGAACATAGCTTTTAATGGTGAGCCTTTTGTTTATGTATATAGGCTTTCAAAGTATATAAAAATTTGAATTTAGATTTATCGGCCAATATATCGGTTATCTAGCCTGACGTCGTCATACTCAGATTCTGGTCAGAATATGAGTCTGATACTGCTCCATTGGGCTGTGATTATGGGGCGTTTTTCAACCAAACCAGGGCTGCGTTCAGCCCCGACAAAACGTTGCACAACGTTTTTTAAACAGAAACGGTGATGCGTTGAACACACTGTTCTGATGACGCAAGAGTTGCAACTATGGCAGCTGAGAAGGCTCATTCTTTGTGTTCTTTGTGAAGAATTTTCTGAGCCTGATGAAGTCGGTATAAATATGTGTTTAATACTACAAAATATGCCCGATGTTACAGTTACTACAGTTACTGCACTTGCCGCCCAGAACAAAAGAGAACATCCCAATCGAGTGAAGGGATTTGTGGAAACTGAAATGGAAGCACACGTCTTACCTAATTACTAAAACACATCTATTTAGCCTCACATACTGACTTTATTTGTAGGTCATACTGTTTTAATACCCTGTATTTTCTTTCTCATTTTTAGGAAAAGCACTTAATTACCATTGTTTATTTCTATACCAATACACTTGCAATGAAGCTAAAAATATAAACAACTACATCATTATGTTGATATCCTATATTTTTTACAATAAAACTTTAGACAAACATGTCTTATAAGATCCTCAGTTTTTGCGTATACCGAGCTGCATCAAACACATTCTTGAACCCATTGTGCGAGTTCACTTTAATACGGCATGCTTTATATACATCTTTAAATGTCCATTGCTACTATGTGACATTAATAACTAACAAAGTAAGGGAAGTATCATTAAAATTATTACATAGCCAAAGCATACTTAAAAATATTTAAATAAGATATAAACACAAACTGGTCTTTTTGTGGAACTCCTAGTGAAACAGCACTTAATATATTTTTGAGATTGTCCTTATAAACAAAGATTATGGATTGATTTTGTTAAACGTATTATCTGAAATTTGCTTTTTATTTTGAACAAAAAAAGAAAGAAACAAAAATTAAATACTGAGGCACTAAGAGCTATATTACTCAGATTTCACTGCAGATTTAGTTAAATATAGATTCAAGAGTGTTTAACATTAATATTTAAAAGATACAAAATTTGAAGATTTATAAGACTTAAATATTTATATATATTTAGACTAGAGAGAGAGAGAAAGAGAGAGAGAGAAAGAGAGAGAGAGAAATTCAACGTCAATCCTCCACACTCCATGTAATTAACAGGCAGAATGTGCACAATAAGTTGGTTTGCAAACTGCCATGAAACGTCAAAGAAGGACTTTTATTTTGGTCTGTGATGTGACGTCATAAGGCTGCGCATCCCCTCGTCTGTTGTGATTCGGGCTGAAGAAAGGTTTGTGTTTGTAAACATTTAAAGCGTTTAAATCGATACAAATCCCTCAATCACATTTATACCAACGATGTAAAACGAGTGAATTATAATTCCTTGTAATATCATATTGCTTGTTTAACATTAATTAACGTTATTTTTGTGAGTAAAGCGCATCCTTACATGAGTAACATAAAAGGTGCTTCTCATTTTGCTCCTTATGAATCAGTTTATCGTAAACACTAATTTGGTAACGGCAATGAATGATGAAGGAACAGCTTTTCCAAATAAGGTTAATAATGATTCATTGATTTCAAGCGCTCGATTCATTGATTTCAAGCGCTCGTTTCATCGCATGCTGAAGAAACATGTTGGTATAAATGAGAACACAAACAATGACAACATTTATTAACCAGTTGCTAATGTTTTGAAACCTACAACTCATTAAATACAACTAAATATGAAATGTCTGTATAATTTGTGTGTTTTATATTAGTTGTGTTAGTTTTGAGGGTTTTTTGAGGCCATTTAACCCTTTAAGGCCAAGGCATTTTTTCAAGTTTTTTTTCCCCTTTCTTTCTGAGTGACATACACAAAAAGACTCATAAGTTCAAAACTATAGCAAGGAGAGTCAAAATATTGGTATTGATAGAGAACCTTTTAGAAAAAAAAGTCATTACATTTGGACATCCTCATGCTAAGAAAATACTTTTTTTAAATTACATTACACAATTAAATTACACATCTTTTTTTATTTGACATGCAATAAGGTAGGAGGACAAATCTTTGTTTGGTCATGTTCCCCTACATGTGAGCTGAATATAAAATTATTTAATTTACAAGTGTCATGCTTATGATGTATGACATCAATTGCTGCTTTATTTATTCAGAGACCGAAGTAACTTCAAGTTATTAGTGTAACAACAGCCACCCCCTAAATAAATACATTCTACTGGCTAGGACCTGGAGGAGGCACCTGCGCATGCTAGAGAGTAGAGCGTGACTTTTGACGGTTAACGGACAGGTCCTTCTGTACTTGCATTCACAAAATCAAGGTGGCAATTGAAAACTGTGTATAATCACCATACAAAAGTTCACTTCAAGAATGACCACACTGCTGACGTGATCTTATCTCTAGCACTCCTTGCACACGTGAGTTATTGCAGGCACATATCAGCACGTTATCAAACCGGCATAATTTTTCATATCGGTCAATGACAATTATATTTTCAGCCTTTATCGGCCGATTCGGATGTCGTGCTGATAATATCGTGCATCCCTAACATATGTGTTATTCCATTCAGTGGTTGCTTAGTAATTTGATTATGATTTTTATTTCATGGGGTGTTGTACCGCCGGCAATACACTTAGGGTATAAAGGATTAAAGGGTTAGTTCACCCAAAATTTTTAATTCTGTCATTAATAATTACTCACCCTCATGTCGAAACCCGTAAGACCTTTGTTCATCTTCGGAACACAAATGAAGATATTTTTTATGAAATCTGAGAGCTTTCTGTCCCTCCATTGACAGCAACGTCATTGCAACTTTCAAGGAATGAGGGTGAGTAATTAATGACTGAATTTTCATTTTTGGGTGAACTATTCCTTTAAAGCCATTCCCTCTGATTGACTCTTACTAGTGCACTGACTACTGAACTAGGGAGCTGATTGAGACGCACACAGAGATTTAGTTTTGATTTAATTATTTCTGTTAATTATTCTTATCTTAAACACGACAGAGTGTCCAAACACAGAAAACTCCTGGTGAAGCAGCTGAGATCCACGTGACACTATTATAAAGATGGCGTTTGTTAAAGAGGAGAATGAAGATATGAAGATTGAAGAAACATTCAGTGTAAAACAAGAAGATACTGAGGAACAAACAGGTTGGTTTCATTCTCAAAACTGAACTCAGTCATTTAATATATTGACGTCAACAGAAATGAAGTATATTTTTGAAGAATGTCATATGAGTGTCCTAATTCAAGTTATTTTATTTGACATGGAGCGGGTCACTTGAAGTTGAGCATCAGTTATTATGACATGTTACACATTAAGTTAGAAAAAAGTCATATGAATTAGGGATGTGACGGTTAGGAAATTTTCCCACCACTTATTTGACGTGTTACAACACCGGTATGACCGGGGTGGGTGGGTGGTTTTTCCCTCTTTTGCACCTCGCTTTTAAATCGCTCATTCGAAGGCGAAAGTAAAATTCGCAGGGCCACGAAGGCATTGATAAAGGTGCAGAGCGAGCGTTTCAATTAATTCCTATGGCAGTTGTTCTTCCATACGAATAAACTGAATACGCTCTGTGCCAGTGGACACTGTAATGAATATGTCCGTGCGCATTTTACAAGTCGGGGCGCCATTTGCTTGAATGGTGAGTTCATTATTATTCTTAATGAAAAACACAGCAAGTAGAAAGACACAAGTCAGCTCCTGCATTGAGCAGACACATTCAGGTTTTAATTGTCTGTTGTCTAACTGAACTAAATAATTTTTGTTAATATAAGAAATCAAAAGGGCGGTGCTACAGTGGGCAAGTGATGTAACCGGTGCTGCGGCTGAACACTGGTAACACCGACTATCGCTGCAAACCTAATATGAATGTAGCCTAAAAAATAATTATTAACACCATCAAAGTTCCTTTCAAGGAAGGTCTGTTACCTCGGCGGCCATATTTGTGACACCTCAGTCTATTTCGGGCATCCAAGACCAAGGCTGCATCCGAAATCGCATACTCTCTTGAGGAGGTACTTATTTTATAAGTAATTACTTCACAACCGCTAACAAAGTATGTTCTATAAATCATGAGTGTGTATGAATGTAATCGGGAAGTACTACATTCGCCATGCTGTCATTACTACTACCAGCATCAGTTATGTCGCTTCACTGCAATTCACAAATCCATTTAAAGTGTCCATCGTATAGCACACTTCAGAATCTCGCCAGAAGTCACCCAGGTACTTTTTGCCTACTCTTTTATGAGTACTGTGAATTCTGACAATTATTTCTTCTATTAATCGGATGAAAAATCATTGAAATTTGTTTCATTAAAAAGTTCACAAATATTGATAGTTGTTTAAAACAAAATTCCTAGAGATGTATCGATTGATTGGTCAGGAACCGGAAACAGACGATTTTTCTCATGATCGGCCCGTATCGTTGACCAGTCAGTCTCGCGTCTTTCCAATTCCGAGCTGTTCCGTTTTGTTGCCAGTGGTGCAGGCAATAAATGTCACAACCACACTCACACTCACAGCCTCATGTAAACATGTCATTAGCTTGGAAGTTCTTTACTGTGAGTAAAGACACAAAGTTCGCAATTTGCAATACTTGTAAGGCCAAAGTAAACGGCGGGGAAGCCACCACGAAAACGTTTAGAACATTGCTTTCCTAATTAGACACTAGTTTTGTCAATACATCAATAAGTCAATACATATTGTCAATACAATTTGATACATATCAATACTGAAATATCTTAAACAGTTCCAATACACCTTTTCTGCAGTATTGATACACTGATACCAACTGCACGTTTTTTGGCCTCTTCTTTCTGACAGTAAATTGACACACACCCGCCTCCTCACTCACTCGGCTCATTCGCTCTGGTAGAATAGTGCTTGTATTGCGCATAATTTTACTAAGTCCCACAGGGCTGACACCAAAATCAAGCGCACCACTGATCTATACAAGTGGCGGACACATAAAGCCTTCTCTCAAACATCTTGTGAGTCTCAAGTACCAAAATGGCTAAAACAGAGAACGGTGTATCTGCAGTGACAGTTTTTGAACAAAACATATTTTGTATCCGTATACCAGGAGAAGGGTACATTTTTACAGTTTAAGCCTGTGCATTGCTCCTGGCTTTAGGTGTTGTTTACATGACACTTGTAAACGGAAAACTTTTCGGCGTTTATTTACATGACAACGGCAGTTGTTGTCTGTACGTGTAAAACGTTTTTAGTACATTGGTGTCGTGTAAAACATAACCTTTGAGCAAGAGAGAGAGAGCACAACATTTAAAATTTGCACAGATTCTAAATCTTGCCTCAAAGCACTTAAATCTTATAAGAACGACCACCCCACAATTGTTGAAATAACAGCAAAAGTTAATCTGCTGGATTCCGGGTCAAATGAGGCTAATTGGTTATGAACAGGCAGATGCTGCAGCAAAGAAAGCTCTCCCTGAGAATTACAGAATGTTAAATTCCTCCATCAGATCTCAAACTTGTACTAAAATTGTATAAAATGGAATGGGACAACTGTTTTAATAAGTTATATGAAGTCAATCCAATCATACATTTTTTTTTTTTTTTTTTTTTTTTGCCATGTTTCGTTATTTAGTGTAGACATGACCAGACTGTTTACACAAGATGCTTAATTGGTCATTCCAGACTTACTCAATTGTTTTTATTGAAAGTAATGTATCACCAACATGTACTATTTGTAGACTCTGTTTATAAAACATTTTTTGTTGGAATGTACTGCCTTAAATGTCGCTAGGCTATGTTTATACTCAGTTCTCTAATGAATGTTTTCTAAAAGGTTTCATCAGGAATAATCGTAATTTTTTTTAATCAAATATTGAAGTGACAAATCGTATAATATTTGTTATAATGATGTGAGTTGGTTGTCAATTTCTGTTTTCCATTACTACTCCATGTTACTGCTATTTGTTTCTTTAAAAAATACATGGATCTTGCCATAAAAATAGCCATAGATGACAGTAAAAACAAACAAACATACCAAACTGTTATTCTGAAAATACATTATTAATAATAATTAATTGTATTTTTTATTTTACTGTATGCTAGTATTTTTTGCAATGGAAAAATATTTATTTGATTTTTGGTTACTTTTTATAATTTAATAAAAATAATACTTTAAAAATAATGGTTACTATTATTACAGTTTTACTGTAATCTGGAACATACGTCAATGTCCGTCTTGAGCTGAAGATTTCAAAGTTATACCTCGAGTCTGTGACTAATGGTTCAGGAGTTATGGCCAAAAATGTGCAACTTTTATGTTTTTAGTGCTGTAGCACTAAAATAGTGTAATTGCCTCTAAAAATTTCGCTCTACCATCTGGTCAAGTTTCAAGTCTTTAAGCCTTACAGTTTGGTCTGCATAATCAGGTTTAGGGCAGAAGAAATATAATAATAAAAATCCTAACAATAACAAGAGGGTTTTAGTGCTGTGTGCTTGAACCCCTAAAATCCTTACAATGACAATAAGGTTTCCCTAATAAAAATCCTTACAATTAAAAGGGGGTTTCAACACTTTGTGCTTGAACCCTTAATACAATTTCTTACAGCAATAGTAGGGTTTCAGAACTTTGTGCTTGAACCCCTTATAATAGCCTGATAAAAATCTAAACTTACGTTTTATTATTAATATCCAACTGAACACAACTGAATTTTTTTTTAATTTAACCAAATTGAGCTTATTTATTGACCCTGCAACTTTTTTTAAGGTGGAAGAAGGCTGTTCTACAAATGTTAGAAATCAAAGGACAAATCCATTCAGATCTACAATCTTTTGTGCAGAGGTTTTTGATACAATAATTAATTCTTCAGGTTTGGTAGGAATTAATAGAATAAATTAACTTGACATTCCATCTTTTATAACATTAATACATTCTGCTACAGAGTTATGACGTTTTGTTAGGTTGTGGGGAATTTTAAAACTGAATATCATCTGCATAAAATAATGATAAAAGCAGAGGACCTAATACTGAGCCCTGTGGCACACCAATACTTCTTTGATAAGATATTTCTTAATTTACACAAGTTATAGCAGTCGAATAGATGGGACCTGAACCATGCTGATGCTTGTCCACAAATGTCAACATAATTCTCAAGCTGTCCAAGAGAATGTTGTGATCTGTGTTGATGAAAGATGTAATGAAAGATGTAACTTTATTAAGCACAGTTTCTGTGCTACAATGGGGCTTAAATCCTAGCTGATGTTTTTGTGTGTGTTTTTTTACAGATACTTTTACTCTGCATAAGTGATTATTGTTGAGAGAACAATATTTTTCTAATATTGTTGACATGAATGTCAGATTTGAGATTGGTCTATAACTAACCAGTTCCCCTGGATGACTGTGTGTGTGTGTGTTTACACTTTATTTTGGTGGTCCCCTTTGAACATTCTGTTTGACTATAATTAATGTTAATGAGAGTTAGTAATAATAATAAAAAATTGTAATTTGGTACATTTATATAGCGCTTTTCTGGGTACTCAAAGCACTTTACATGGAAGGGGGAATCTCCTCAACCACCACCAATGTGCAGCATCCACCTGGATGATGCGACAGCAGCCATATTGCGCCAGAACGCCCACCACACACCAGCATATAGGTGGAGGGGAGAGAGAGTGATGAAGCCAGTCAGTATGTAGGGATGATTAGGAGGCCATGGTGAACAGAGACCAATGGGCAAATTTGGTCAGGATGCCGGGGTTACACCGTACTCTTTTTTTTTTTTTCAGAAGGACATCCTAGGATTTTTAATGACCACAGAGAGTCATTTTCTAAGCCTATATGACTAGGAACTACTCTCATTCCGGCGTAATAATCAAGGAACTGTGCGGCTGTACCATGGGTGCAGCAGGCGTAATGATATGACGCAGCGCCTGAAAATAGGTCTAATAGGTTAGACAAACTTAGTCCCGGTCACGTTGGAAGAAGTTACCGGGCTGGGGACTATTTTCAGGCGCTGCGTCATATCATTACGCCTCCTGCACTCATGGTACAGCCACATAGTTCCTTGATTATTACGCTGGAATGAGAGTAGTTCCTAGCCATATAGGCTTAGAAAATCGCAACTTTTCATTTTCCGTCGATCTTAGTACTCGGTTTAACTACAGAAGAGTCAAGTTTTAAATAGGAAAAATATTGAAACTCTTTGGTCATTTTGAAAGAAATGCTACTGGACTCATCAGAATCAATGATCTGTGCTAAGCTATGCTAAAAGTGGTACCGTCAGACCCGGAGTTCGGCTGAATGGATTCTAAAACGGTAAAACTCAACTGTTTAACTCTGGGGGAGTTGTAAAATGAGCTTATTTCCGAAAAAAGTGGAGTATCCCTTTAAAGTTTTTGGGATGTGTCATAAACAAAGCAAAGATTTGACAATGTTGTTTTGAGATAACAGGAAACACCTTTTTCGGTAGCTTAGTAGTTATGGGATCTAGCATACATGTTTTGGGTTTTGATGCTTTAGTTTACATGTCTAAATGTTTTGATGTCTGTTGTTCTGTGACAGAAAACTGGGGTTAACTTTTATTTGTCTTTTTTCGCTTAGACCTGATGCCACTGAAAGAGGAGAGTGAAGTACTGAATGAAATGGAAGAAAAAGATCTGTATCAGAATCATCATGCTTTCATGACTCAAGAAAAATCATTTAGTTGCTCACAGACTGAGATGACGTCCTCACAAAAAACAGCTCAGAAGATAGGAACTGAAAGTAATTTCACCTGCTTTCAGTGTGGAAAGTGTTTCAATCAACATGAAAACCTTATAGTCCACATGGGAATACACACTGAAAAGAGCTCTTTTACCTGCCAACAGTGTGGAAAAGGATTTACTCAAAAAGGAACCCTTAACAGGCACATGAGAATTCACAGTGGTGAGAGCTCTTTCACCTGCCAACAGTGTGGAAAGAGTTTCGCTCAAAAAGGAAACCTTAAGAAACACATGCGAATTCACACCGGAGAGAAGCCTTATACCTGCAGACTGTGTGGAAAGAGTTTCACAGTAGCGCTAAACCTTAGGTATCACATGAACAGTCACAGTGGAGAAAAGCCATTCAGATGTGATCAGTGTGGAAAGAGATTCACACGTAAAGAACACTTTAAAAACCACATGAAGATTCACTCGAGAGAGAACTGTTTTGTATGTCATCAGTGTGGAAAAAGTTTCCCTGAAAAAGGAAACCTTAAAATCCACATGAGACTTCATACTGGAGAGAAGCCTTATACATGCACTCAGTGCGGAAAGAGTTTCACATATAAAAAATCCCTTGATGCCCACATGAGAAATCACACTGGAGAGAACCCTTTCACTTGCCAACTGTGCGGAAAGAGCTTCACTCAAAAAGGAAACCTTAAAATCCACATGGAAATACACACTGGCGAGAGCTCTTACACCTGCCAACAGTGTGGAAATAGTTTCACTCAAAAAGGAACCCTTAACAGACACATGAAACTTCACACAGGAGAGAGCTCTTTCACCTGCCAACAGTGTGGAAAGTGTTTCAATCAAAAAGGAAACCTTAAAAAACACGAGAATTCACACCAGAGAGAAGCCTTATACCTGCATCATTTTCCCGTTATAACTTTAAAGCTGCTTTGAAACAATCTATTGTATTGAAGGGAGTGGATTCTAGAATCCACTGCTGCTTCAATCTATATCTAATGAGTGTTTATAATCAAGGTATTAATCAATATTTTTCTTTCTAAATATCAAATGAGTTTAATGACTTCTCCAAGTGTATGAGATTTGACTTTGTTATAGAAGTAACCAGTGTGATTACTGAAATGTTTTTTTTTATGTTCTTTAATGTCTGTATTAAATATCTGAGAGGTGACAGGGCTAGGAATGCAGTAACAGTGCTTGCTCATTCAGCCCGGCTTCCAGAAATGAAATATGGACTTGTTTTGTTTGAGAAAGGTCTTCAACGTGTGTTAAAACATCTTCTAGCACACCATGACAACTATAGGTCACGAGGGGTTACATTGGAACCAATAGTTTAAGACACACAGTCTTGTGACCTCGGAGGGCCACTCATACCTAACTCAGGGTCCTGGTGGCTGCCGTATAGACTATGGAGATATGCTACTGCCTATCAGTCCATGTGTGGAAATTTACTATGTTTATCTATTTCTTAGCCAATCAGAATCATTCAACCTGAAGCAAGGACGTTCCTTAGACCTTGGTGAGAAGGGTATATTTGCTGTGATCTTTGTAACTGTAAGCGGGGTGGCCTACGAACTCCTTGTGAGTTTTGAAGCTGACTTCTGCTGATGAAACTGCAAACTATCTTCAGTAAAACAAATCTTCAATTTATTATAATTCTGACTCTTGTCTTAAATTGACTGCACTTCTAACTCCTGGGGCCTCATTTATAAAACTTTGCGTAGGATTTGCGTCAGAAGTGGCGTACGGATGAAACATAGGACGTGCGTACGCACAGAAATATTCGTATTTTATAAAACCGTGCGCGCGCACGCACATCCTACACAGTTTTCCCTTAATAAATCACAATCAATTCTAAATGTAGCGCAGCTTTTGCGGCTTCATGTCACGCCCATAGTTGCCCATAAATAATCTGTGAAACGCCCACAAGTTAATATTCATCGATTGCGAAATCATGGCAAACACAGAGAGGAAAACCAAGAAACGTAACTTCACTCAACTAAGAGCGCAAGATCAGCCATTGTGCGTCATTATGCATTGTGATGGCATCATGGCATTTTATTACCATCCATTTGATTGCATCTGACAAGCTACAGATGTGTTATGAGGATGAATTGCATAACATGCCAGTATTATTGCATTACATATTGATTTTGTTTGTTTTACACTGCAGATCGATCAAACGGGTGTTCGTGTAGGCTGTTAATTGTAAGACTTGCTTTGTGAAGTCTTCATGTTATTTATGAGAGGCAGCATTGCCATTTCTTTTACACAACGGTCTAGAGTTTCACACACTTTCACGTGTTTCTTCCATCTGCCGACGGTGTCGCCATTTCTCATTTCACCCGTTTTTGTGTGTACGCCTGGGTCAGAGTTTGCGTGAAGGACCGCACATTTTCCCGTCAAGTTTGCTTTTTATAAATACCAATTATTGCGTAGAGAGCGGCGTACGCCTTCTTTTGTGCGTACGCAACGTTTATAAATGAGGCCCCTGGTCTTAATTAATCAAATCTGGTCCTTGAGTCTTTAACTGTAAATTCCCTAACAGTATAAAGCGCTATTTAAAAAAAGCTGATTTGACTGTGGAAAGAGTTTCACGGCAGAACTAAACTTTTTGTATTACATCAACAGTCACTGGAGAAAAGCCGATCAGATGAGTTAATTGTGAAAGAGATTCACGTATAAAGTAAACCTTAACCCTTTTAAATGGGCTGTGTCATCGCTGACACATCCAACCAGCTGTATTTGTTATCATAACTTTTCAACCATTTGCACTATCAAAATAATTCAAATTACTCCTGACATTAGATGACAGTAGTCATGCGCTTTTCGGCAATATATGTCTTATTATGGTAATTCCATGGTTTCCATCAGCCAATGACTTTTGGGGAGAGCAGTAAGGAAGGATTTGAACAGAGATATGAAGCATGGCAAGTTAGTGTTTTGGATTGCATAATATAATAATGAAATAAAAAAAAAATTATTGCAAATGTAGGAGTATACACTAGAAAAGGCGATTGCGATGATTGTTAATGAGACTTGGGAGGAGGCTGAGCCGGGACTCCTTCACACATTTTAGCATGTGTATGTATATATATGTGTGTGTGTATGAAAAAAGGCTCCTCAGTGAAAACTGCAACAAATATGTTACTAAAATGACTTGTATATATGTATTATATATATTTTTTTTAACTTTGAGGTGTTAGATTCTATCGTTAGTGATTTTTCAGATTATTTCTAAATAAAAATTCAGTACGTTTATTCCTTTTTTTAACTTAAATTTCTCCATTTTCCAATTTTCACCATTCAGTCCATATTTACGATTCTTTGTATCCTTTAGCCACTGCCCACGATGTGTTGGATGCTTCACTGGAAACCAAAAGTAACTCACTCACGCTATAAGTTTACTCTTTTAATTCTTGCACCCAGGAACAAAACAAGTTGACACAATTATCATTATCATGATTTGTTTAGAAGTATTTCTTACTAAAGTAAGGCGGTATTTGATGCTGGTAAGCGTATCCATAGCAGACAGGTGGGAGTTGCCTTGGGCGGCAACATGCCCAGTACATTATGGTTGTTGAAGTTTTCCTACTTATTTGGCAAAAGGTTGTATTCACTAGTCAGGTAGCACTGATTTAAATTTATTTACCTTTCTACTGTATAGGCTGCCAAGTTTTACTGAAAGCTCAATTTGCCAGTGGTGAAGTACCCCTTTAACCCTTAATCGCTGTTAAAAAAGGATAACACTTAAGATGTTTGGGAGTCATTTTGATGTCATTTTGACCCCAGACTTTTAAAGAGCAATTGCATAAGGAAATATACATTTTTTAAAGGAGTCATAACCTGCAATTTTCACTTTTCCACGAGAATCAATGTATGTTATGATCGACTAACGATTATACACTGGCCGGGAAGCCGATATTTAAAAGTGAAGCGTTTGTTTACCTCAGGGTAAATAAACCAGCGCGCGTGCACGCGCACTCAAATACGAGATTTTGATTTCAGCTCCCTCTTGACGTCATGAGGTAGTAGGATATACCATATATGGACACCGCAGCAGGAAGCAAGCCTGCCCTTCCCCTCATAGTCAGTTCAGTCGAGAAAGATGGAGAAACCGAGTGCACACCGGACTTGCTCTGTGGTTGATTGCCATAAAAAACATGTAAATGTGTTTTATCTCCCAAAATCGGACGAAACTATCAGGGACCAATGGATGAAATTCATTTTTAATGACGCTGTCCCAACAACCCTTTCAGCTGGCGTGCAGAGCCATATAGAGCGTCCACGACAGCCAAAACATCGCATTGATCTCGCGAGACAATAATGCCTTCAGAAATAAGGGTAAAAGTAGGTCTGTGTTTATTTTTTTTCCACTTTTCTTTTTTAGAAGGGCCTGAAAGACTATAATACAGCAGTAGGTATCCAATGTAATACTAGGTTATGACTCCTTTAAATGGAAAACTATATATCATTTTTTTTATTTACTTCTCAACTATACATTTATGCTGTGTTTTTGTGGAAATTTTGAAGTTTTTTACCTATTTACTGCACAATTACATAACTAGGCCATAAATTGGCTCATGAAAAAAGATTTTTTAAAGAAAAAATCACTTAAATGATGATCTTAATTAAATCTAAATAGTTTTTGGACATTGCTCTATGTGTTAGGGATAGAATACTGACATCTGCTGGTTTGTGGAAAAACTTTAGAAATTATAATTAAAGAAAGAAATTGCAATGACCACATATATCCAATAGAGGGCCATAGAGACTCATTCATTTTCACTTCATTTTTCTTGATACTTAAACTTATCCTCACAACTTTGATATATATTTTGTGAATATTTATTTAAACATTTTGAAATACATAAAAAATATGTAGTTTTGTCAGAGTTATAATTTGTTGTTGTTTTCTGATATATTTTGAATTATCTTGCTTTTGCAAATTATTATACATACATTTGCAGTAACATTACAAGTCACCACTATGACATGACTGTAATGTGTGTGTGGGGGTGGGGGGGTGGGTGGTGGCAAGCTTGTTCCATGTTGCATATGTGACATTTTTCAGATTTATGCCAGTTTAGTTGATTTTATTTGCCAATTTCTATAAAAATGCTCTCTGTTGCAGTGACATACGTGTGTGTTTGTGTGTGTTTGTGTGTGTGTGTGTGTATGAGATAGAAAGTTCGTTCCACTTTGGGTTTATGCTCTAGGACCAGACCTTTATTTAAATGTAAATTTTTTTAGATTTATGCCAGTTTTGTTTATTTTATTTGCCAATTTCTGTAAAAATGCTCTCTGTTGCAGTCACATACATGTGTGTGTTTGTGTGTGTGTGTGTGTGTGTGAGTGTGTGTGTATGAGATAGAAAGTTCGTTCTACTTTTTATTTATGCTCTAGGACTAAGATTTACTTTTATTTTTTTGACAAACAAAATTTTAAAAAGTCATTTTTTTCATTTTCCCATTCATTTTCAATGTGGGGTCATTTTGACCCCAAACAGCTTAAATGGTACTTTTTTTTTTACACACCTTTAGAACAACCAAATCAAGCCCAGTTTTTTTTGTGCATGTTTAGATGGATTATTTAGGAAAAGTCACAGAGTTTCATGCCCCTGAGATGAAGGTAACACTTTTAAAAAATGAAGGAAAAGTCCATTGGGGTCATTTTGACCCCAAACAGCGATTAAGGGTTAATAACCACATAAAGACTCACTCAAGAGAGAACTGATTTGTATGTCATCAATGTGGAAAAAGTTTCCCTGAAAAAGGAAACCTTAAAATCCACATGAGACTTCACAGTAGAGAGAAGCCTTACACATCCCTCAGTGGGGAAAGAGTTTCACGCATAAAAAATCCCTTGGCTCCCACATGAGAAATCACACTGGAGAGAGCCCTTGAAATAAACCAAACAGTATATTTTAATAAAAAAAAAAAACGAAACTAGCCAAAAATATAAGCATTCTTTAAAAATATGTAAAAATAATGCAAACTGATGACTTTAACAAACTCATAGACTAATGGCTCGTTTCCACTGAGCAGTACGGTACGGTACGGTACAGTACGGTACGGTTCGGGTCTTTTAACCATGATCTGGCTAGCGTTTCCACTGCCAACAGTACCCTTACTTGATAGGCGTGGTGTTTCGATCAAAGAAGAACATAGTAAACTACAATGGATGACATACAGCAGATCTTGTTCTTGCTCCTCGACATGTTTGTCACAAGAAGACAAGCGCCGACATTAGGCTTTTCTCAATATCAAGTACGCAAAGTTTGTACTTGCCATGTGCGACTCTTACACACAAATGGAACAGCGCCACTTAAAAGCGTCACTCAGCTCGCTCTGCTACTCCGGTTATCTCTGTTACTCTGTATGTACATTTTAAGCAACTATAAAACGAAATATGTTATAAAACACCACTCTGCCTCTTTTCGTTTTCATTTAAATAAATTAAACATTATAGGGACACAAATGTGGTTCATGCGCAACGCATATTGATTATTCACTGCACGTTATACGTTATTCTATTTATAACAAAACGAAATTTAAAAAACAACCCTAACTTTACCTCTTTTCGTTTAAATAAAAAAAAAATTACACATATTCCAGGCAATATATGCATTTGTACAAATGTTCCAATAAACATCAGTGATAATCTTGTAATAAAAAAATGACAAAAAATAATTATTTTTGTAAAATTTCAGTTTTATCAATAATAGCCAATGTAAAAGTTTAAGTAAAAGGTACAAGAAGCTATACAATAAGAAATAAAGCAAACAATTCAGTCAAATATCCAAATGCAGCGCTCTAGTCTAACATTACAACAGTAAAGTTAAATACAAATAGCCTATAATATGAAACTAAACTTAGCCCTCAGCCAAAACGATTGACGGAACGAATTATATATTCACGAGACCAAAGATCGCCCGTTAGGTCTACACAAGATTAATTATATCTCGTTTAACCACTACCGTCGGAGTCAGCGGCGAACATCAGAAGAACTAGCCGAGGAAAGGCTCATCCAGCCGGGTAACATGAGCGCCGAGCGCCCCCTGATCGCATGGATCTCACAACCAAAAAAAAAAAAAAAAATCATCTTTATAAATAAACCACAGATTTGAGCTTTAAACAACTACATTCTCGCCTGAAAAACTCTTAAAATTACATTTCGTGACACAGTAACAGTATTATTATATTAAACTGTATATTAAAAATGGCGCTTCTTATGTTGTCATTCCCCTTGTAGCACGCGCAAGTGACGATTCTCTGTCAACCAGTCTAGCTCCACCTTTTAGTACCGTACCACTGTGCTAGGTACCCCAATGGAAGGGTACCTAAAAAGTGGTACGGTACGGTTCGGCATTTTGGTACCATTCACAACTTTTGATAGTGGAAACGCAAATAAATGCGTACCGTTCCGTACCGTACCGCTCAGTGGAAACGAGCCATAAGATTAACAGCCTCAGATAGTTACAGTAGGTCTACTTACAGTAGTTCTATCTTTAACAGTTTATAAGTTTATAAGTCTTGGGCGAGTAAGCCGCGGACAGCTTACCCTGCGCATTAAATCCCCCATATGGCAGCAAACCAATGAGAACGCAGGACAGTGATGACGATACATAACAACATAGCGTACACGGCAAAGCTGCTATGGCAAAGCCATTAGATGACAAGCCTGCAACCTTTAGCCAAAAAATAGTAACGGCTAATGCTAACGCTGGTACGCATGAAAGGAGAGCAGAGGACATTTTTTATGTATGGATGTCAATGGAGAATAAACCGCTTTTGTGAGGAAACACCTTATCATTTGAGTAATCGATAGCCAGTAAGTTCATCTTCAACATGTTTTACGCTAAACAATACTTTTGTTGGGAACGATATGTCGATTTTACTATGATAAAAAGGTTATTTTATAAAGGAAGGCAAAGAAGGTAATGTCGCGACAGTCAGGACTCATTTACGGCATTACCATAGTATTTAATAGTAATATTGAATAATATTGTATATTGTCTAAAGAAAGTAATAAATACCGATGTTCCCTTTCGAAAGGAAACTCGCACTGCGTCGATGACGCTATTGGGGAATGCCCTCCGCCTGAACCGGTGTCTGAAAAGCTATCCAATCAAGGCAATCGAATTTGACCGGCGACAGCCTATGACGTCACAACTAGTGTGACCCGGAAGTATAAAAGGGGCGCCTAGAGAACATGTCATCCTCTTTTCGTCTTCAGGGACTGTTTTGTCTGATTTGCAATCACCTGAAAAAGGTAAGAACAATTATGGCAACAAGCGTTTCAAGAAGTGTGTGGATCTGTGTCTCAGGTTTCTGACACAAGATGACACACACAACTTGTGCGTTTATTGTTTGGGCAAAGAGCACGCATGTTCAGCTCTTGAGAGACCTGATTGTGCAGAATGTGAGAGTTTTCCTATTAGAAAACTCCGCTCTCGTCTGGCCCTCTTCTCGAGGGAAGAGGGACAGACATCTGGGCCCAGTGGTTTGGGTCCCTCTCATGCTGAGGCATTGAGGAGACTCAGATCATGGGATTCCCAGATGGAGCTCGCTGACGAGTTTGAGAAAGGTGTTTCTCTCTCACGGTCGTCAGAAGCTCGCGAGGGTGAGCTGCTAGACAAGGATGTGTGTTATCTCTTACATCCTCTGATTGAGCAGCAAGTGCTCTGCTGGCACCTAGCCCGAGAGAGCAGGAGATGGCTGAAGAGGGTGAAGAAGAGGTACAACCTGAACCCTCACAGCCTCCCTGCCCCGCTTTTAAGATGAGCTGTTGAGTGTTATGGAGCGCGTGAAGGAAGGAGCAGTTGGCGGCAGGTTGGATGAGCGGTTCCTTTCTGGCCATAACTCCCCAGCTCCCGTGAGCCTTCCATTCCTTCCTGATCTGCATACTGAGATCAAGAAGGCATGGAAGAACCCATATTCTGCACGCATCCATCGTCAGCAGCGAGCAAACTACACTGATGTCGAGGGGATGCATGAACATGGGTATGTGTCGATGCCCCCAATCGACGAGACGTTCGCAAACTATCTAGCTGCTGGAGAGGCATCGGCACTAAAAGCTCCGGCCCTGCCTTCTAAGCCACTCAAGATGAAAAAAAAACAACAACAAAAAACATCTCGCTTGAATGGCAGGGCATACGCGGCAGCAGGTCAGGCTGGGGCTGCGTTACACACTATGTCAGTGTTACAGGCATGCCAAGCCGACCTGCTGAAGGATTTGGATCAGGGGAGAGACGCAGTGGACGAGCTGCGCCGCAACACAGATCTGGCTCTTCGGGCCACCAGACAAACCGCTGCCTCGATTGGAAGGTCGATGGTGGCCATGGAGAGCTGGCCATCTGTGGCTGAACCTGGCTGTTATCGGAGAGAAAGAAAAGTATTTTCTTCTCAATGCCCTGGTTTCGCAATCTGAACCTTTCACCATCTCCATTGAGACGGTGGTAGAAAAGTTCAGAGAGGCGAAGGCGCACTCGGCTGCATTTAAATCATGCATTCCACTGGGGTCCGAATCCACCGCCCAGACAGCCAGGGGGGCCTGGCCCATCCCGGTTCGAGGATCGGAGACAGGGCTAGAGGTTCAGCGTAGCCTCTCGCGCTGCTTCTACAAGGAGTAGGTTGCAGAGAAGGCGCGACTCAAGGAAGAAGAGGGATCTGAGGGAGGTGATCCAGCACAGGCGCTCCCAGCGTCTGTGAAGGATCCCCTTCCTCTGAGGGTGAATAACAACCATCCTCTCCTCTCTTCTTCCTTTCCCCCCTATTTTCTTTACCCCAGGCGTTTCTTACATCAGGCTTGAGGCCTTGACCGATGATGATATTTTCCCATTAAAGTCCCCATGAACCGGAAGTTGCAAACGACTTTTCTCCAGTGTTGTGACACAAGACTAGTAATATGCACTAACAAAGTAAATAGGGTCAAATCTGATTTCATGACGACTTTAAAATGGAATGCTTCTGAAGGTCTGGAGTCGGGCTTGGTAGTGAGCTTTCTAGCTTTTGGGTGGTAGGCCTTCATATTAAGAATATCATTTAGGCCGCCGCTCTAAGAACAGCAGGATAATCTTGGTAGGTCTTTATTATAAGGTTGTTTAAAGGGGTCATGACATGAGAAACCAAATTTGCCTTGATCTTTTGGTATATAAGAGGTCTTTGTACCATTAAAACGTCCTGCAAGTTTCATAGCTTAAGATGTCCTCCCCATTATAAACGAATCATTTATTTAATCAAGCTCTAAATACATCTCTTTCTGGATCCATGGTATGAAGTGACGTCACGGTACGAAGTGACGTACCAGTCGTTTGCATATGACCGCCTCCAGCGTAGACAACTACGCTTCAAGCGCAAGATAACTACGCCTCATTTCATCATCGCATCTGTCACACGCTTCACATGTGTTCAGTCGACGTGCAGCGAGTGGGTCTGTTTACAAGAAGATTGCGATGTCACGCAGATGTGCTGTTCCTGGCTGTCGACAAACAACATGTTTGAATAATATACGCTGCTGAAATATCCAGACGTCAGGGGAAGATGGATGCAGTTTATTTTTTGTGGACGTCCCAGTCACGGCAGTGTTAATTTAAGCGTGTGTTCTCCACATTTCAAGGATGAGTGACAGTTGAGAACAATCGCAGTATGATGCTGGCTTTGCCAGAAAACCTTTGTATAAGATAAGGCCGTGTGGACTATTCTGGGCTCAACAACGACGATGCAAACTGTAAAGTAATGTAGGCTATTTAAAACTTAAAACTTTTTTAAAACGTTAATTGCAGTTTAATTCGTTATGAATAATCACCGTGTTTTTACTTAGTTTAGCCTACTTATTGTTTTCATGACCGTCATGTTCATGCCCCGTAGGCTATTAAAAGATGTAGGCTGTCAAACTGACAAAATAGTTTCACACTTTCTATGTGGACGGGCTGATGCATTCTTAGTTGTGTTGATGGTTCATTTCCTCTGATTCCGACTCAAACATCATTGCAATCGCCATCGCCTCGCACGCATCATCCGTTACTATGGTAACGGTAAACACAGCTCCGCAAAATCCGCACGTTTTGACAAGGGGGCGTTAACAATTGATGCATAGGCACTAACGTTAGCCAATCATAACAGTGGGCGTTAACACTGAACTCTTCAAGGGGAAACACCCCCAAAACAGACTGTTTGAATCAGAGGATGAGAAACAGGGTGGGAAAAGGTCATAAATCACTCAATTTTAAATGTTTATTTTGTCCAAAAAACTATAGTAATACTATAATTGCACCTAAGGGAACATAATAAAAGAAAAGAAAAAACCATGTCATGACCCCTTTAACTTTAGACCTCGGTTCCCTGTTTAGAAAGTATTAAGAGGTATGTTTGATAGGTATTAAAGTAGGAATTTAGGGCCCTGAAGTTCCCGTTTTTATAGGTAGGCTTGCATACCTTATCATAGGCCTCCTCTTGTGATAGAGTCGTTAGGTATGTAGAAGGTGTTGCCAATCTTGGTCACCAAGTGAAATGTACAGGTTGCCTTCATCTCATAGAGGAATCTCTAGTGAGGCCACCGTGCATGTGAGCTTCAAACAGGTTTTGTTCAGCATGAGATGGCTTCCTCCCATTTGGGGTTGTCTCCTGAGGCCACCGCTTTGTATAAGCTCCATATAGACCAACCAAGTGTTGGCCCTCATCGGGCCACCTGGATAGCCACCTTGAATTTGTATAGCAGGTCTCCTCTCACTTCTGAGAGTTGTTATGAGACTATAGCTTTGAACTTCAGACATAGGGTATTCAAGTGCCATCCCCACGAGGGCTGCCTTAATATCTCGCTTAGGCATGTGTACTTGGAGTTTGTTGGAGATGATCTGCTAGAAGCTTTTTCGTCCCAAGCCCCTCAGTATCTGAGCGTAGGCTCTTTAGATTTAGATCATCTATAGCTTATCCCTGTAAGGTCTACTTTTTTCCCTGGTACTGGCCTCCTCTTTCTACAAGAGTCATATAGCCTAGGCCCGCCTCTGCATTGGGTGATTATGCTAGTGGATGTTAAGAGTAGAATAAATAGTAGCATGGATAGCAGGCTATTCCTTAGCCTCCCATGCAGATATATTCTGGGCGTTGTCAGACCTGTCTCTCTCTGGGAAGAGAGAGTTGGAAGCAGTAATGCTGAGGTCTCCATTTTCAGAGGTGTATATTGTAGCTAGAATTTCTCAGCTAGTCTTTAGGTTGGATATCTAGGCCCCTTGAATTGATTTCAAGTCATAAGGTGGAAATGTCATTGATCTCATAGCTGAGGCCTCCATTTCTCTTGGGCTTAAGTTTTTTTTTGGCTAACCACAGCTCTAGTCTATTCACCCTGCACCCCTGGGGCTCTTTTTAGTACTCCCTCCCATTGGGATGAGTTTGAGTACACTCCCTTAGAGCCTAAGCATGCCATGGGCTGACGCTTCCTCGATAGTGAGTTAGCGTAAGATTGTACTCCCCTTGTTTGAACGGTCGATAGTTGAGTACACTGTCCACTGGCCTGGTTTTTCCTACTTAACATTTTAAGTAGGAAAAACCAGGCCCATAGTATTTTTATGAGTACACCTATCATATCTGAGGCTAGTTCTGCTAACAAGTATCGCTATCAAGTAGTAGGCCTTTACAGGCCTCCTTGAAGGTGGTTCCACTATCTTGTGGGTTTTTAGCAATAAATAAGATCATCACGTTGTAGGATCCCTTTGAGCCTCCCTGATTCTAGCCCAGAGCCTGGTCAAATATATATATATATATATATATATATATATATATATATATTATTTTCCTAGTTACCCCAAGTCTTCACCCCAATCTTCACAATATGGCTTTAGGAAGAATAGCAGCACAAGTATGGCCATTTTAGATCTTGTAGAGAAAATATATGACGCTTTTGAAAGAAAAGAAGCCGGTGTTGGGGTCTTTCTCGACCTTTCAAAAGCATTTGACACGATTGATTTTCAAATTTTACTTGGAAAATTGTCGCACTACGGGGTCAGGGGTGTGGCTCTCCAGTGATTCAGTGACTATGTTTATGGAAGACGGCAATATGTGACCTTAAATGGTATTGATTCCGGATTGGAAAATATAGTATTTGGGGTTCCCCAGGGATCTATTCTGAGGCCTCTTTTGTTCATTATTTATATTAACGATTTTGTACATTGTTCCGGTGATGTTCATAAAATACTCTTTGCTGATGACACAAATCTGTTTGTATCCCACAAATACTTGAATCATCTTGAAAAACTCTTAAATGACAGACTAACAGAAATAGATACCTGGTTTAAATGTAACAAACTATCGCTAAACATTAGTAAAACCTTTTATATTGTTTTCCGATCGAGTAGTCATAAGTACAGTGATTGTGACATTAATTTAAACATAGATGGTAGAGCTATTCAAAGAGTGGACGCAATAACATTTCTTGGAATACATATAGATCAATTCATAAACTTTAAGGAACATATTAATGAGCTGGTTAAAAAACTATCTAAAATTGTGGGTTTGTTCTTTAAAGTGAGACATGTGCTCCCATTAGACGTGCTCTTCTCCCTGTATAGGACTCTGTTTGAGCCTCATTTGATTTATTGTAATATTATTTGGAATAATACTTACCCTACTTATACTGAGAAACTCTTGATATTACAAAAGAAAGCCATAAGAGCTATTTCATGGTCCACACGTAACTCTCATACAAATGCTCTCTTCCATAAATATGGACTACTAAAGCTTCCTGAATGTAATTTTTATCATAATGCATGTGCAATGTACAATGTTGTCAACAGGTTAAACATTAGATTGTGTGAGCTCATTCCATTATATACATCTTCTCACACACACCACACTAGACACAAGCTGCTCCTAAAAGGTAAATGTAGGAACTTAACAAGTGCTAGGTTTAGTGTATGTTACAGTGGTCCACAATTATGGAATGAGCTGGATACTAATTTAAAACAATCTGCTTCATTACCTATATTTAAAAAGAAACTAAAGCAACAACTACTGGAGAGATATAAACCCGAGGGATTTGCGGCTGAGAGTTAAACCCCTTTCTCTTGGTACATGGATCATTTCTAATTGAGGTACAAAGGTATTGTGACTGTCAATTTTTGTCTGCTTAAGGTAACTGTATTTTAAATACCGACAATTTAAAGAATGGTTGTCCTGGCATCTGAAGTTGGACCGCTCACATAATCCTTACCAGGTGGTTGGGGTGGTGTTGGTGGTGGGATGGACCCCTATTTATAAGCTATTGCTTCTTGGGAGTCCATTTTCTCACAATAGAACACTATTGTTTTTTTCCTGATTAGTTGTTGGGTAGGTTACATGAACCGTGGTGTGTACTATAGTAGTAGTCCTTGGCTGCTGAAAAAGTAATATATTTTGTAACTTGTCACCCTTGTAATATGCTACTTCCAACATGTAGCAACATATGCAATGTGTGAAATTGTGGAAATAAAAAAATTAAAAAAAGTCTGGTTAGAAGGTTGCAGGACTCTCACCAGGCCTCCCTGCTAGATCAGCCCTAGAGCTGGAGGCGCTCCCCTTATCTAGGGTCCCTTTAGAGTGCCCATCCTCCACAATGTTTTAAAGCACTGTGTAGATCCTGGTTTGAGTAGAGTTACTCCCTTCGTTTGCAAGGGTTATAAAGCGCTATGCTGAGTTCTACTCTCCAGGATGCCCGTCTCTATGTTCCGGTTTCACCATTGGTTTTGTGAGAGACTCTGTTTGGGAAAACAGACAGGTTGTTGGCAAGACTAGGTCAGTAGATTTGATCAGGTCAAGCCTCCCTGGTGTCATGTGGGGTTGACTCTAAATCCCTCTCAGAAAGTCCTTTCGGACCCCCTGGCTATATTCCCTCAAAGGAACCCCTTCCTTGGAAGCTGATGGTTCCAAGCCTTTGAGTGGCCTTGGTAGGCCTTCCATTGTTCGGAGGCCTCTTTGAGGCTTATAGCTTAGGCAGTGACCATAGGTGGTGGGATTGTACTTCGTTCCCCAATAGCGTCATCGACGCAGTGCGAGTTCCCCTTTGAAAGGGAACGTCTAGGTTACGACTGTGACCTCTGTTCCCTGAGAACAGGGAACAAGAAACTGCGTCGTTAGCCATGCCTCGGGATGCCTGCTGAACAGTCCCTTCAGACGAAAGTGGATGACGTGTTCTTTAGGCACCCCTTTTATACTCCCGGGTCGCACTAGTAATGATGTCAGGCTGTCGCCAGTCAAATTCGATTGCCGTGATTGGATAGCTTTTCAGACACCGGTTCGCGTGGAGGGCGTTCCTCAATAGCGTCATCGATGCAGTGTCTCGTTCCGTTCTCAGGGAAAAGAGGTTACATTCGTAACTTAGACATTTTCTTTCTTTGGCTTTCATGTTTTACCAGTTATGATAAGACTTGAATTGTAATGACTATTATAACTGCATGTATGCATATGATGCTTATATTATGCACTTAAACGAATAAAGACAAAATGATTAATTTAATTATGAATATTGTGTTATATTGTATGTTGTTTAATTAAAATAAATCATGAAGTGTTGTCAACTACTGTGTGCCTAATGATGATTATATAATGCTTTTTAATGAATGATGGTAAAAAAAATGGGCCTACAAATAATTTTACTGAATTAAATATGTATTAAATTACAATTAAGATTTAGTGTAATCTTAAGTGTATTTTTTTTTTCCGCACTGCTGTGACTTTGCAGTACTAATAGACATATTCACGCTTTTTTCCGCAGTAAAGCACATTCCACAAACAATGCAGTCCTACTGTAACTTTACTAGCAATATAACACCAAATATAGAACATTTATTCACAAGACAAATAATCTAATAATCCACATGAAACTGATTAACGTAAGCTGTAACTGACTGTCATAACATTTTGAACTGCGTGTGTCACAGGTCGGGGTGGGCTCTTCATGGCCGGCCGTCCACCCCCCCCCCCCCCCCCCCCCCCCCCCTCCGACTTACACACCACCGTGAGGAGCTAAACCGCAGGACACAGCAGACAGGACCACCAAAGGTAAATACAAAAGTCTCTTTATTTAGTTAAAACATCTCTTTAAAACAATTACTGTAGTAGCTTCGACGTTCGCCTCAACAGGATTCGAATGGAGGAAGAGGCGGATATACTTCGCAACTTTAGCAGGCTCTTCACTGGGCTCAGACAGAGAATGGAGGTGAGTATACTTCACAGCTGTAGCGGGCTCTTCACTGGACTCAGACAGAGAATGGAGGGTACGTATACTTCACAGCTTTAGCAGGCTCTTCACTGGACTCAGAGAATGGAGGGTACGTATACTTCACAGCTTTAGCAGGCTCTTCACTGGACTCAGACATAGAATGGAGGGTACGTATACTTCACAGCTTTAGCAGGCTCTTCACTGGACTCAGACAGAGAATGGAGGGTACGTATACTTCATAGCTTTAGCAGGCTCTTCACTGGACTCAGACAGAGAATGGAGGGTATGTATACTTCACAGCTTTAGCAGGCTCTTCACTGGATTCAGACAGAGAATGGAGGGTACGTATACTTCACAGCTTTAGCAGGCTCTTCACTGGACTCAGACAGAGAATGGAGGGTACGTATACTTCACAGCTTTAGCAGGCTCTTCAAGCTTTAGCAGGCTCTTCACTGGACTCAGACGGAGAATGGAGGGTACGTATACTTCACAGCTTTAGCAGGCTCTTCAAGCTTTAGCAGGCTCTTCACTGGGCTCAGGTGGAGAGAGGGGAGGTAAGGATTCCACAGCTTAACTGGTTCTCCACAAGGCTCAGACGGAGAAAGAAGAGGTAAGGATTCCACAGCTTAACACCTGCTGTTAACAAGCAGAATCGATGAAGGAAAGAGAAACACAAGAACTACAACTGACTTCAGACACAGCCCAGATGAAATCAACTTAAAATAAAAGACGTTTAAATCTCTAAAGATCTCAGCAGAGGAGGATTAAACCACTACACAAACAGCATTACCAGCTTCACTTATTACTAAACAGTTTGACTTTTGTCATGCGTCTACAGAAGTTGTTATTGAGAATGAACAGAGGGTTAGATGCTAATGATTTATTGAGTTTCATTTAAAGACACCATGATAGTGATCAGTGTTTGCTTTAGTTGGGCTCTTGACCCTTGACTTTATAACACCAGTTTTTCCTCTGGCTGCTGTAACTGAGTGTTTATAAAACACATTTGTTATGGCACATATGCCAAAAGAAAATATGAGCATGTGGTTATGTTTGAATGATAAAAATCATCATTTAGTGACTTGATTCTCTGATCTTTTCCAGAGTCTAATCTCTGATTAGACAGGTGATGTATTACTTGTATTATTCATTATAATAGAACTGATTCTGCTGTAAGGCCCATTGTTGTGACAATCAGATTTTAACAACCTCTATGGTATCATGCTGACTTACACAGTAATCAAGAATCAGCATATGAATCTCAACAATGGTGACCATTAAAAAAGTGATTTATGCCGCAATGGATGCATTGCAGCATGAATCATTTTTTAATGGTCACCATTGTTGAGATTCATATGCTGATTCTTGATGTCTGTGTGAGTCTTAGTAATGCAATACCTTTTATGTGAAACCTTTTGTGCACAACTATTTGTAAAATCCTTCGTATTATCTGATGGTCACAACATGGCTAGCTCATATGCTGTAGAATCACAGTTTTGAGTAAAACTAATAAGTTGCCCTTTTAATCAGAGATCAGACTCTGAATGAAATCAGTGAATCAAGTCACTAAATGATGATTGTCGTCATCATCAATCCTTCACCATCAACACCCGATCAGACTTTTCCTTGGCTTTTGTGCCATAACAAATATGTTTTATAAACACTCAATTATAGCAACCAAAGAAAGTCTTACGTGCAAAAGTCAAGGGTCAAGAGCTCAACTAACCCTTAATCGCTGTTAAAAAAGGATAACACTTAAGATGTTTGGGGTCATTTTGACCCCAAACTTTTAAAGAGCGATTGCATAAGGAAATATACATTTTTTAAATGGAAAACTATATATCATTTTTTTTATTTACTTCTCAACTATACATTTATGCTGTGTTTTTGTGGAAATTTTGAAGTTTTTTACCTATTTACTGCACAATTACATAACTAGGCCATAAATTGGCTCATGAAAAAAGATTTTTTAAAGAAACAACAAATCACTTAAATGATGATCTTAATTAAATCTAAATAGTTTTTGGACATTGCTCTATGTGTTAGGGATAGAATACTGACATCTGCTGGTTTGTGGAAAAACTTTAGAAATTATAATTAAAGAAAGAAAGTGCAATGACCACATATATCCAATAGAGGGCCATAAAGACTCATTCATTTTCACTTCATTTTTCTTGATACTTAAACTTCTCCTCACAACTTTATGATATATATTTTGTGAATATTTATTTAAACATTTTGAAATACATAAAAAATATGTAGGTTTGTCAGAGTTATAATTTGTTGTTGTTTTCTGATATATTTTGAATTATCTTGCTTTTGCAAATTATTATACATACATTTGCAGTAACATTACAAGTCACCACTATGACATGACTGTAATGTGTGTGTGGGTGGGTGGGTGATGGTGGGGGGGGAGTGGTTAGGGGCAAGCTTTTTCCATGTTGCATATGTGACATTTTTCAGATTTATGCCAGTTTAGTTGATTTTATTTGCCAATTTCTATAAAAATGCTCTCTGTTGCAGTGACATACGTGTGTGTGTGTATGAGATAGAAAGTTCATTCCACTTTGGGTTTATGCTCTAGGACCAGACCTTTATTTAAATGTACAATTTTTTAGATTTATGCCAGTTTTGTTTATTTTATTTGCCAATTTCTGTAAAAATGCTCTCTGTTGCAGTCACATACATGTGTGTGTTTGTGTGTGTGTGTGAGTGTGTGTGTATGAGATAGAAAGTCCGTTCTACTTTTTATTTATGCTCTAGGACCAGACCTTGGTTTATTTGTAAAAATTTTCAGATTTATAATGGATTTACTTTTATTTTTTTGACAAACAAAATTTTAAAAAGTTATTTTTTTCATTTTCCCATTCATTTTCAATGTGGGGTCATTTTGACCCCAAACAGCTTAAATGGTACTTTTTTTTTTACACACCTTTAGAACAACCAAATCAAGCCCAGTTTTTTTGTGCATGTTTAGATAGATTATTTAGGAAACGTCACAGAGTTTCATGCCCCTGAGATGAAGGTAACACTTTTAAAAAATGAAGGAAAAGTCCATTGGGGTCATTTTGACCCCAAACAGCGATTAAGGGCTAAAGCAAACGCTGATCTCCATCATGGTGACCTTAAATGAAACTCAAATCATCAACTTCTAAACCTTTGTTAATTCTAATAAGAACTTCTGTAGACGAATGGCAGTAATAAAGTCAAACTGGTTAGTAATAAGTGAAGCTTGTAATGCTGTTCGTGGAGTTGTTTAATCCTCCTCTGCTGAGATCTTGAGATAATTTAATGTCTTCTTTTATCTCCCGTTGATTTTGCTGTGGCTGAAGTCAGTTGTAGTTCTTGTGTTTCTCTTTCCTTCAGTGATTCTGCTTGTTAACAGCAGGTGCTCATCACTAATGCTCAATCATCACTTAATTAATCACTTAATTATACAATTATCATTCTGGGATCTAGAAATGTTCTATAACTCATTCAGTTTGAGTTCTGTTTCAGTCATTCAAGTTTCAGTAATATTTGAGTGCTGTGAGCTCAATTTTATTTAGTACATATTACTGTTAGGTTTTACAGTGTAATATTCTTTTATGGTTGAAACTGTTATTTCCTTGTGCTGGACGTGGTTGACACATTTGATACTAACAGGTTTCCGAACCATGAAAAGTTATCTTCAGTCATCGGGTGTAATTTTGTTGAAAGATCAAGAATGTCTTGTTGTATTTTGTTCAAGTTCTCTGATGGAGGACTGAAGTTCCCGTAGGTGAGTCTCTGCGTTGTGTATTTTTCTTCTGTGTTGGTTGTAGTCTCTGCAGTTGGTGTAGTTGTTTCCTGGAGGTTGGGTCTTCATATGCAGGTGTGTAGGTCAGTGCATATGGTTCTCGGGATAACCGTCAAGTGGTATCTGCACAGAGTTAAGAAAGAAAAACAAAAGAGAACAACGGCAACAGAGCAGTATTTGTTGTAAAGACTGCAAACATTTGGGTTGTATCCTCTGTTCAATCTGAGTCTGCTATTGTTGTTCCATCTTTCCCTATTTCTTAATTCATGAGACACCTAAAAGGAACAGTGAGGTGAGGATGGACTAGTGGTTGGGAAGGCCTATGAGGGAGTCTTCACCGCAGGGTGGGCCCCCGAAGCATGTTGCATTCGGTTCTTCCCTGGGCTCCTCACTGGTCCGTGTCCTACCCTATCCCTGTGGGGGGAGGAACAACTTTACAGTGTGAAACATGAGTCCAGGTTTTCCTTCCCTGACACAATACTGCAGCTGCTGTAATCAACATAACTTGATGTGGTCCTTGCCACTTAGGCTCTAATGGTTTGTTTTTGAATGACTTTATCATCCACTTTCTGGTGGAGTCTGCCAACAAGACTCAACTCTCTCTTTGGCACTCTGTACTGCCTTTGTGAGGTGTTCACAGTAAGCGATCAGGGCATCTGAGGCAATGTGTACATCAGCATTTCTAAGATCAATCACATCTGGCATTTGCATTGGGCATCCAGTAATAATCTCATGAGGACTCAGCCCTACTGTTCTGTTAGGTGACGCTCTCATACTACACAGTACTCCTGGCAGCGCTTCAACCCATGGTACTCCTTCCTGATGCATTTTGCTTAAACTGATTTTGATTGTTCTGTTTGATCGTTCAACCTGTCCTGATGCTTGTGGCCTATAGGGAAAGTGCAGATTCCACTTAACCTTCAACATTCTAGACACCTCCTTGACAACCTGTCCTGTGAAGTGTGTACCTTGATCTGAGTCAATGCAATCTGGTAATCCCCATCTGGGAATGAAATCAGTGACAAGACATTTAGCGGTATGTGCAGCTGTAGCACGCCTGTTGGATAAGCTTCTATCCATCTTGAGAACTTGTCTATTACTACCAAAACGTCAGTTTTTCCCTTACAACGAGGCAACGATATGTAATCAACTTGCAGGTGACGAAATGGTCCTGGTGGAGCTGGGGTATGTGTTGCTACTGTAGTTGCTGCCGGCACATCATTATTTTTCTGGCATGTAACACATCTCTTGACTGTTTCGGTGGCTACCTGTCTGAATTTTGGATTCCACCATTGATTTGAGAACCTATGATTCATCGTTGCTGGACCACTGTGACCCAAATTGTGTATTTGTTGAGCCAAATATGGCAGCAGTGATTCGGGAGCGACATACTTTTCCCCTTTGGTCCAGCAGCCAGATGAATCAACGGTGGCTCCTTTGTCTAACCATGTCCATGCTTCATATAGAGGAACATCTTTGTACAGATCAATGATAGATTCAGGAGGCAGAATTGTCTTATGTGCTGTACTACCTGAACACACTTGTACAGTTACATAGGAACAAGCCTGTTTAGCTGCTACATCTGCGAGAGCATTACCTTTAGCTTCTGTAGTGTTAGTTGTGAGATGTGCTTTCACTTTGATCACCGCTAATTTCTTTGGAAGTTTCATGGCAAACATAAGATCTTTCACTAATTCAGCATGCTTAATGGGGAATCCAGCATAAGTTAGAAACTGTCTGCTTTGCCAAATGACACCAAAATCATGAATAATACCTGGAATCTGTGTAGATATTTGCAACTGATCCTGATATGAAGCTAGTGTGCATGCTCTAGTTAAAGCTACCAGTTCTGCAGCCTGAGCTGAAAAATGATCTGGAAGACGACCTGAAGCTACCACCTCAGTGGTGGACGTTACTGCATAACCTGCTCGTCTGTTTCCTTCAATTACTTGAGCTGAACCATCAACAAACAACTCAAATTCAGAATTTTCTATGGGTGTTTCTTTTACTTCACTCGTAGATGTGTATGTTAGCGTAACACAATCATGAGTCATTTCACCTTCATCCTCCAACACAACTTCAGTCATTGCAGACATCATACATGAGGAGGGGTTCGTGACTGGTGCACGCTGTAAAACAATGTTCGGGGCTGTGAGAGTTGCTAACCAATTTCCCCAACGAGAGGAAGTGACAGAAGTGACTTTTGCTTGATTCATTAGTGCGGACACTGTGTGAGGGCATCTTACGTTTACAGTCTGTCCTAACACCATTCCTGATGAAGCCTGATGAAGCCTGAAGCGCTAGATGAACTGCCTGTACTGCTCTGAGGCATGGGCCCATACTTTGAGCGACTATGTCAAGTTTACCAGAATAGTAATGAATTGGGCGTAAACTGCCCCCATGATCTTGCATTAGACATGCAGTCATGAAGCCTACGTGTTCATGGACATAAAGCACAAAGGGTCTATCAGATTGGGCAATTCCTAATGCTGGGGCTTGACATAGTGCTCTCTTCAAATCATTGAATGCTTTGAGGTGAAGTTCTTCCATACAAACAATATCTGAATCTTTACCATGGCATTTTAACAAGTCATAGAGAGGCTGAGCAATCAAGGCATATTCTTCAATCTACGGTCTACACAGTAACCTGCTGTTCCTAAAAAAAGCGTAGTGTTTTAATGGTAGTAGGCGGAGGTATGGCTTTGACTGAAGCCGCTATCCCTGTGTAATGGATCTATTCCCTGTAACAATTGTTTGACCCAGAAATGTGACTTGTTTTTTAGCAATTTGAGCTTTATGTATTAATGCTCATGGGTAGCCTAAATGCAGCGGCATCCAGCCTATATCCAACCGCCTGCGTTGGTGGTATAGTGGTGAGCATAGCTGCCTTCCAAGCAGTTGACCCGGGTTCGATTCCCGGCCAACGCATTGCCATTTGTATGGCCAACTCCTTCTGTAACTCGTGACTGTAGCAAAACTTTTGTATGGGTCTTTGGGCAGCAGTAAAGGACTAGGTCTCCCCGTCGGGGAATCGAACCCCGGTCTTCCGCGTGACAGGCGGAGATACTGTCCACTATACTAACAAGGAGCTGCAGAGACAGGTAGTCCCCCCGATCAGCGCGACTGCAGCTCGCTGCAAACAGCCTTCCCATTTTCAGGAACGGCCTCATGCGTCATTTTAGGCCATCGCTTCACAAGGAGCCAGTGCAGCCAAAAAAATCATCTAATACTATTTAAATATGAAGTGTCTGTATAAAAGGTGTTACGTTATTAAATTAGAGAGCTTGTTTTTTAATAAAAAGCTTGGTAGGTCAGGTCAATAAGTTCATGCCTTTTTTTTTCAGTGCCGGGTCCAAACAAAGAGAGTTTCAGTTCTGCCAGCTGCTAAGCGAGCATTCTTGCTGACCGCACAAGCCGGCATCCAGCCTACGTCCAACCGCCTGCGTTGGTGGTATAGTGGTGAGCATAGCTGCCTTCCAAGCAGTTGACCCGGGTTTGATTCCCGGCCAACGCATTGCCTTTTGTATGGCCAACTCCTTCTGTAACTCGTGGCTGTAGCAAAACTTTTGTATGGGTCTTTGGGCAGCTGTAAAGGACTAGGTCTCCCCGTCGGGGAATCGAACCCCGGTCTTCCGCGTGACAGGCGGAGATTTTTTTTTTTTTTTTTTTTTAATTTTAACTAAAAAGTTTACAGCACCTGGTATTCCCAGGCGGTCTCCCATCCAAGTACTAACCAGGCCCGACTCTGCTTAGCTTCCGAGATCAGACGAGATCGGGCGTTCTTTTTTTTTTTTTTTTTTTTTTTATTAAAAAGTTTTACATTAAAAACAATACAAAGTATATTTGTTAACATTCACTTTTCTATGTAGAAAATATGCAATTAATATTTTTACAAAATAAGTGTCACATATAAGTTTTACATTTACATCTTCATTTATCATTCCCATAACATTCATTTTAAATTTTACTTTCAGAGAAACATGTAATTTTTCCAAAAATACACAACCACACTAAACAAAAAAAACTAAAACAAAAAAGCAGTCTACATTCCCTTAATTTCAATCTCCAATATCATTCAAAATATAACTCTTTAAATTTACATTTCCTGTTATTTATTCTTCCAAAACAAGTGCTTCAACTATATGCATCCATTCTTGTTAAACCATATGAGAATACACCATTTAATCACTCAATCTCAATAATACTCAATAACTTTTCTCTTTTTTTCTAAATTAGAAAATTTAAAATTTAAATCTAAATTTTTTTCTCCTTAACTTCTGTTTTTTTAACACAATCTTTAAATTGGGAATTTTCTTATATTTTAGCACATGTCCTCCTATACTCTGGTTTTTCAGTTTATTTTTGACAACATTTACTTAGAAACATCTACTACCTTCAAATGGTCGAAATCAACATCGAACAATGAGATCTCTCCCTGATCTTTACTGCATATTTGCTCAGTTTCATGCATTATTTCCATACTCAGTTCATGTGTCATTTTTTCATTCATTTCAGGTTTACCATTCATTTCCTCCAATGTTCCTTGTGTTATTTTCAATGATGTCTCTATTCCTTCTTCCCTTTCTCCTTCAGGTTTACCATTCATTTCCTCCAATGTTCCTTGTGTTATTTTCAATGATGTCTCTATTCCTTCTTCCCTTTCTCCTTCCTCTTTCTCCTCCTCCATTTCCTCCTGATTCTCCGCATTACCATTCATTTCCTCCAATGTTCCTTGTGTTATTTCCAATGATGTCTTTATTCCTTCTTCCCTTTCTCCTTCCTCTTCATCCTCCTCCATTTCCTCCTGATTCTCCGCATTAGTCTCTTTGTTCCCTCCATTTTCTTTCTCAGTCTCTCCAACATTTGCCCCCCTACAGCCTCTGACCCCGTATTTTGTATTTCATCCTGATCCTCTATCCAACACTCACATCTTACCATCACCTTTCTACAATCGGGGCACTTCACTGCATCGCAATCCCTCGCAAAATGTCCTTGTTCCTCACACTGGAAGCATTTGAACTCTGGACAATCTTTGAACACGTGTCCCGGATTCATGCACAATCGACAGGTTTTAACCTGACGATCATGCATGATCCGGAAGTACTGTGTTCCTTCCTCTGTTTCAAACTTTGTGCTGTATGGGAGGGATATTACTTCTTTTGGGAATTTAACCCACTTAGGTAAAGTTGGTTTTATATTCGCACATTCGCGGACTTCCGTGTTCAATAACTCGTGAACTAAACGTTGTTGCTACACAAAACACCTATCACATATAACTACAGATTAAACACCAGAAGCTACAACATAATTTTCCTCAAAACGATCTTTCCTTCGCACTGGACAAAATACATTGATCTCTATGCGCAGGCTGCTAAGAAGGGACCATCTGCAAAGTGCAAACCCGAAGGAAAGCTCGTTTTGAGGATGATTTAAATATTAAAACAATGTTATTTGTGTAGTAACAATATTCAGCTCAAGAGATATTGAACGTGGAACTCCGCGAATATGCGAATATAAAATCAACTTTACCCAAGTTGCAGACTTGATCATGTAGGACCTTCAGGACCACATACGTGGACAGCACCATGAACATAGTCAAGTAAAAAAATAAATAAATAAAGTTGCCAACCAGGGTAGAAATAGTTTCAGGTTTGATATTTGCTGCATATTCACCTAGACTGCTTTAGTGTACTTTTGTGTAGGCTACTGTACATACAGTACGGAAATATGTTTTATGTAAAAGTTACAGTAATTCACCAAAGGGATTTTTTTCATGTTCCAAAGGTTGTAGTATGGTCCTACTGACCAGACTGACTTACTACATGTGAAATTTTGACAATACCTCCCTTACTGTACGTTCAGTATACAAATATTAATTAAAAAAATTACAGTAATTCCCCTAAAGTATTTTTTCATGTTCCAAAGGCTGTAGTGCTTTCCTAGTGACCACACTGACTTACTACAGGTGGAATTTTGACAATACCTCCTTTACTGTACGTACAATAAACAATTAAGTTTAAGAAAAAATTATAGCAATTCCCCTAAAGTATTTTTCCGGTTCCAAAGACTGTAGTGCTTTCCTAGTGACCACACTGACTTACTACAGGTGGAATTTTGACAATACCTCCTTTACTGTACGTACAATAAACAATTAAGTTTAAGAAAAAATTATAGCAATTCCCCTAAAGTATTTTTCCGGTTCCAAAGGCTGTAGTGCTTTCCTAGTGATCAGACTGACTTACTACAGGTGGAATTTTGACAATACCTCCCTTATTGTACGTATAATAAACAAATACGTTTAAGAAAAAATTATAGTAATTCCCCTAAAGTATTTTTTCCTGTTCCAAAGGCTGTAGTGCTTTCCTAGTGACCACACTGACTTACTACAGGTGGAATTTTGACAATACCTCCCTTATTGTACGTACAATAAACAAATAAGTTTAAGAAAAAATTACAGCAATTCACCCAAAGTATTTTTTCATGTTCCAAAGGCTGTAGTGCTTTCCTAGTGATCAGACTGACTTACTACAGGTGGAATTTTGACAATACCTCCCTTATTGTACGTACAATAAACAAATAAGTTTAAGAAAAAATTACAGTAATTCCCCTAAAGTATTTTTTCCTGTTCCAAAGGCTGTAGTGCTTTCCTAGTGACCACACTGACTTACTACAGGTGGAATTTTGACAATACCTCCTTTACTGTACGTCCAATAAACAAATAAGTTCAAGAAAAAATTACAGTAATTCAAGTAAAGTATTTTTTCCTATTCCAAAGGCTGTAGTGCTTTCCTAGTGACCACACTGACTTACTACAGGTAAAATTTTGACAATACCTCCCTTACTGTACGTTCAGTATACAAATATTAATTTTAAAAGAATTACAGTAATTCACCTATAGTGTTTTTTATATATTCCAAAGGTTGTAGTACTTTCATAGTGATCAGACTGACTTACTACATGTTAAATACTGCCAATACCTTACTGTAAGTATAGTACAAACATATTATTATTAAAAAGTTACTGTAATTTCTCCTTTTTTCTTGTTCCAAAGGTTATAGTATGTTCCCAGTGATCACTCTACTCAATTAACTTTGATAAATGTATTAGGTAAAAGTATGTATTAGAATTGCTGTTCCTTGTACAACACAATTCTTTCACTGATTAAAAAAAGCAGATATTTTAGGTTAATCATATTTTCAACGTTATAAATAAGCAACACCCTTATTGTAATTATTCAAGTTAAGTTTTTGTTATGAAGTCCTGAAGAAGTGGATTCTGGAACACACTGCTGCTTCAATGTATATCTAATGAGTGATTATAATCAAGGTATTAATCAATAGTTTTCCTTCTAAATATCAAATGAGTTGAATGACTTCTCTCTGCTTATGAGATTTTACTTTGTTATAGAAATTATCAGTGTGATTATCGAAAATGTTATTTCATGTATCCTTTAAATGTCTGTATTTGATATCTGAGGTGTAACGTAAGTGTCTGGCCCATGCCAGGAATGCAGGAATAGTAAAAACAGCAGAAATTGAAGAAAAAAGAGCTGGTTTAGAAGTATAGGTGAAAATGAACTCAAAATGAAACAGAAGTTCAGATGAGAATGAACATATAATGAACAAGACATACATTAATCCAAGAGGAAGAAAGATTAGTACAACGTTGAATATTAAAGGAATCGACATGACACAACATTACACACAATTTTTTTAAATCATCCCACGCGGGGCTCGATCCCATTATTTCTGGGTCAGATACCTGTCACTCATATCATTGCGCCACTGGGAAGTTGCATTTTTGGCAAGATGAAGAAGGTCCAATAGTTCAAGTGAGAAGCAATTCAAAATGAATAATTTTTGTATAAATTCGCTGCATGTTGTATTTATCGAGTTCGTTCACATATAGACATCATGTCTGGAACAGAAGCAACTTTTCCACTACTTAAAGCCACAATACCTCTTGCTGTCTGGGAATGTGCCACACAGGATTCAAATCCACAACCGGAATGGTTCAGGGCTCATGGCACGTGGTTTAGCAGCTTGCGCCACTCAGTTGACGCTGTCTTACCAAGCTGCCGAGGAGAGGCTTAAGTGTAAGAATGAGCACACAAAGGCATGTTAACCAGATTAGTTAAGTTAGCAAGCTAAGTTAGCTTAATGCTAATGTAGTTTATGGTTAGCCTGATAGCTGAAGAGCCACATTAGAAAGAATGGCATCAGGTTAGCATGCTAACCAGTTAGCATGCTAAGCTAATTACCATAAGGCAACAAATACAGGTAAAATTTGGAGAAAAGTATATCAGGAACGGTAGCAAAAATCTAAAATCTGTTCAGTCACTTCTGTGTGGCTCGGTCCAAAGATCATCTGAGCCAATTTTTATTAAAATTGAACAAAATTTGAATGAGGAGTAGCACAAAAAACTGAACACTGTACTTTTCAAAATGGCCACTACTGTAATGGGCAGAGTCTTAATGTAAGATATTGATTGTGATCACCATAATGAGTGGAATCAGGTGTACTAAGTTTCATTTTACATCTATTTACATTCACATCTAGATCAAAGGGTTCAAAAGCTATAATCCTTTTAATGTTGAATTTTTGAACTGGTGGTGGCGCTATAGAGTTGGTCCTACAGACAAAAAAATTGGTCCAATTACTATTCATTACAATCACTACAAGTGTGGAAGGTCACGACGTGCCTAAATTCAGGGTCCGAATGTCAGCCGCATAATTGATGGAGATATGCTTCAGTCTATCTATGTGTAGAAAATGTGTGATTATTTATTAGCCAATCAGAATCATTCAACCTGAAGCAATGACAAAGCTTAGACCTTGGTGAAGGGTATAATTGCTGTGATTTTTGTAAATGTACGGGGAAGCGGCCTACTTTTGATCACTGGAGTAATCACTCCTTGTGATTCTTGAAGCTGACTTCTGCCTGATGAAACTGCAAACTATCTTCAGTAAAATTTCCTTTAATTTATTATAATTCTGACTCTTGTCTTAAATTGACTGCACTTCTAACGCCTGGTCTTAATAAATCCTATCTGGTCCTTGGGTCTTTAACTGTAAGTCCCAAAATACAGATATACAGTGGTAATCCATATTGCAACAAGGACAATAAAGCAGAAGTTTCAGCAGATATTCTTTAATGATGTTCCACTGTTTAAGGTACACAGTGAGCACAACCATTGGGCATCTTTTCCAGGTAGCTTGTCTGGTGATAGTCCAATGCAGCATACATTGGGTACCATCTTTGGCACTGTTCACATTGGTAAACATGACAAGGATTAATTATGTAACAAACCACTAACAGTTATAGTTATGTGTGTTAACCAATTACATAATGCAATGAATAAATATTAAATAACATGTTCAATTGCTTAAATATTTTTGTTTACCCAAAGTAGTCCTGACTGAAAACATTTGAAAAAGTTGTATTCAAACACACATTTGTTTTACTTAAACTTTTACGTCACTTCACTAAACGAAAATATAGCAAAGTAAAAAGTACTTGACAAAACAATCAGTTAAAGGGTTTATGATAATATAAGAACAACTTAAACCAAGAGAGGATCAACAACAGCAACATTTTGAAGAGGTGAAATTGAAATATTACTCTAACCACAAGGAATTAATTACAACTTTTATGTATAATCCCAGTGGTATTCCATGAACAATTAGAAAGATAATAGAAATAAAACAGTGCACTGTACAGTATCTTGAATGCCTCCATGATCTTGCTGTTCATTATCTGTCAGATTTGCTGCACCAATGCGTACAGGTTCAGTCACTACTGTTAATAATAATGTAGCCCCTATTAATGTACTACAACCATAAACAAAACAAAAAAAATTACAGTATTATATTATTATGTAAAACAGTATTAGTTATAGTCAAAATTCCACCTGTAGTAAGTCAGTCTGGTCACTAGGAAAGCACTACACCCTTTGGAACACGAAAAAATACTTAGGGTGAATTACAGTAATTAAAAAAAAACCATATTTGTCAACTGTACGTACAGTAAGGGACTTTTTGTCAAAATCTCGCCTGTAGTAAGTCAGTGTGGTCACTAGGAACATGATGCAACCTTCGGATAGTAAAAAATCCCTTTGGTGAATTAATGTAATTTTATTCAAAAAATATTTATGTACATTATGTACAGTGAGGCAGGTTTCCTAAATACAATCATTATAATGCACTTTTTATTGTTGCTAAAGTACAATCAATAGCATTAGAACACATAATGTGAGAGAGATTTGCTGGTACATCTGTACTTTGCAAAAATGTAGTTGTTTGTTTGCACACAATGGAAAAAAAATAAAACTTTTTAGACGGTCCCTAATCTTCTTTAAGACACACATTGAATGTTCAGTGAACATGTATGCCATTAGAACAATATTTGCCCATTTTGATCGATTGTGGAGTGTTGTAGTTCACCATCTTTGTCCTAAAGATCATGTAGCTGCTTTTATTTTGCAAAAATGTGCTTTATTGCGCTTGTTATTGAGACAGTTTTTAAGCAAAAAAGTGCGAATGTGCGAATATAAAACCAACTTTAACTAAGTATTTAACCCTTAGGTATCTTGTACCATCTGCAATTTTTGTGCCCGGATACATTCTTCTCCTGATGTCAGATGCTGGTGCTACTCCCCATTTTGTTAATTGTTCTACAATTTCTGAGTCATTGATGTAAGCAGGCAAATGTATAAATGAAACCACACATTCTCTTACTTGTAGTTGTCTTATTCCACACCATTTTCCTTTTATCGTCAGTCCTTCATCCAAGTTCCCGCACTCATCTTTGTCGGTCAATGTTATTTCATATTCCTTCCCCTGCCTCGGTCTCACCGCCAGAATCTTTCCTTCTCCGATCCTTTGATTCACTGCTTTAATAATGTCTTCCACTCTTGCATCTCTCAAATCCGCCATATCCACAATCACCGTCGCCTCTCTAGAATAAATCTTTGTATAATCCATTCGTCCGTGTCCAGCTCGTTGTCTTTTTTCCACTCCATTATCCGTTAGCCTTCGTCCTTCTCCTGCCGTGTCCATATCCTTGCCTTTTAATCCGTCCATTGCCCAAATCAAAATAACAATACTCCCCAGACAGCAAACTGCTGCTGGGAAGTGTATAAACTCAGCAAAACAAAACTCAAGAAAAAAAAAAAAAAAATCACTAAAAACAGAGCACATGGAAGAGCCTCTCTCTCCCTACTGCCAACTCACTTCCTGGATCGTACCACTACCGGGCGTTCTCAAAGTGGTATGGCCGTAAGCGAAATCTGCTGCCAAAAACTGGCTTTTTGAAGAAAATCAGAGACAATTTTAGGCATTTTTTTTTTCTTTTCTTTTTTTAACCAAAAATGCTTACAGCACCTGGTATTCCCAGGCGGTCTCCCATCCAAGTACTAACCAGGCCCGACTCTGCTTAGCTTCCGAGATCAGACGAGATCGGGCGTTCTCTTTTTTTTTTTTTTTATTGAAAAATTTGTATCATACAATATACAAAAACATTTTTTTCCATATAAAAATTACTTCCTTAAAAAAATACATTCTTTTTAAAACAAAAAAAACATAAATCTCCCACAATACAGAAAATATTTTCATTATAATAAAAATAAAAAAACCTTATTAAACAAATACATTATTCCTTTCTTGGCATTACCACATTAAAATCATTAAAAACTGAGTAAATCTCAGGCGTACAGACCTTATAAAAGCCATCCATTTTCTGTTCCTGTTTAAAATAGTAGTACAAACATTCCATATATTTTTCCAATCGTCTTTTAAACACCAGCCATACATCCAATACTTTTTTTTCTTGTTTTGCAACTACTCTTCTTTCCCAGATTGCACTTTTCATCAGCATTACAAACAGATTGATCATCTTTTCATTTTTATTGTTTTTCTCACACCCTAACATTATAATCTTATTAATTTCTGTATCTTCTTTCTCCTCTTCTAATTTCCCAATAATACTCTTACATTTTTCATTAAAATCCTTCAAAGCTTTACAGTATAAAAACAAATGTAAAAAACCTTCATTTTCCTCACAGAGATGCGCGGTTGGCGGTTACAGCCGCGGACTCCGCGGATAAACCGCGGATGACGTGACGAAAAATAATATTTTAATTAAATTCGGGCGGGTGGCGGGCGGTTGAACCAATCAAATGAAAAATATATGTATTCACAAATCAACGGATGGCGGGCGGGTGCGGTTTTGAAAATTGGTCAAAAACGTTGGTGCGGCTGGATGGCGGACGGATGATGATTTTTGTGATGCGGTTGCGGATGAAATAATAGCCCATCCACGCATCTCTACCTCACAGCATACTTGCATGTCGCACTTTGCTCTATCCCAATTTTTTTTAACAGTGCGTCAGTAAATATCACTCTGTGTCTGATAAAATACTCAAAATTTCCCAATTTTATTTCAATAATCTTCCCTTTCATGTTATTCCAAATAGTTTCTTCTTTTAAACCTTCAAATGTATTTTGCCAAAACTCATTTATAATTGGTTTCTTAAAAACTGAATCTCTAAAAAATCCGTAAAACATTTTCACTGTGCATTCTTTAAAAATCCAAATCTTTTCTCCCAGCATTACATTTACATCCTTTTCATCTTTTCCCTCTTCCATAGTTTCAATTTTTGTTATCCATTGCTTAGGTATTACATGTTTTATAATTTCATACTTGTTTTTTATTTCTTGTCTACTGATCTCCTCTTTTGCTTCCTCCATGACATCTACAATGTACTGCATCGGTAAAAAAACCTTCTTTGTATTCATATAAAACATCTCTCACTTTAACTATTCCAACTATCAACCATTTTTTTAAATAAATCTCCTTCCCTTGGTTTAAAATGCCAGTGTTTAGGAATAAAGGCTGATTTAAAATGCTTTCTCTTCCATGCAAATTATACCGTACATTTACAAAAAAATTCCCCCAAGCACTTAAAACCTCTCTATAAAACTTTGGCAAACCCTCCGTCATCCACTCTTTTGTTCTCATCCATAAAATATTGTCCCCCAGATTAAAATTCCCACATTTGTTTAAAAAATACTCCATTGTTGTTTTCCATTCTGCTTTATTCCTTTCATCCAGATACTTTTTAACCAATTTGACTCTTAGACTATTCTTCCTTTGCTCCACATCCATTAATCCCAAACCTCCTTTATCTACCACCCCTATTAAAGTATTGTATGCAATTCTAGCTGGTTTCCCTTCCCATAAAAAGTCTAAAAAACATCTTTTCAACCTTTTTTCCACCCACACTGGCATAGATGTCACATATAAAAAATACCACAATTTTGATGACATTAAAACATTCAGGATTAAGACCTTCCCCTTTAGATTAAGTGTCCTCAGTTTCCAAAAGTTCATTCTTCTTTCAATGCTTCCCACTATTTCTTCCCACATGTTTTCTCTCACTTTTTCTTCGTCTTTCCCTATTAAAATCCCTAAAATCTTCATTTCTTGAACTTCCTTAAATTTAAAATTCTCTGTTAAGTTCACCATCTTTCCAAATCTCATGTAAAAAATTAAAGGCTGTTAAAATTAAAATTAAAATTAAAATTAAAATTTAAAATTAAAATTAAAATTAAAATTTTTTCTTCATTCACTTTTCCTCCCGACCCCTTACAAAACCTCTGTACTATTTCCATAATTTTTTTAACACTTCCTTCTCCTCTCACAATAATTGTTGTGTCATCAGCATATTGAAAGATTTTATTATCCTTTATGATTTCTTCAATCTCTATTGCTTTTATCCTCTGTTCTTGTTTTATTGCTAGTCCAAGCGGTTCTGCCACCAACGAGTACAAAAGGGCCGATAAAGGACAACCTTGTCTTATTGATCGAGTTATTCTAAAACATTTAGTTAAAAAGCCATTACATTTTATTCTTGTCACCGCTCCCTTATATAAAATACGAACCCATTTAATAAAATTCTCCCCAAACCCAAACCTTTTTAAAACGTCAAAAAGATACTTATGTTCTACCCTGTCAAATGCTTTTTCGAAATCTAAACTAATTATGTAACCCTCTTTCTTTTTATCTCGCATGTACCTTATCGTGTCTTTTATACTCATTATTGTATCCGCAATGTCTTTTCCTTTTACTCCATATACCTGGTTTGTTGTGATTATCATTGGCATTATCTCTTTCAGTCTATTTGCTAAAATTTTTGCTAAAATCTTTAAGTCAGTATTAAGCATTGTGATAGGTCTATAGTTTTTTAGTTCTGTTTTTTCCCCCTTCTTCTTATATATTAGCTTCATCAATCCCATCCCCATTCTTAACATCATTTCACCTTTTTCAAAAATCTCTTTATAAACATCCATTAAAACATTTGTTATTATATCTTTAAAAGTTACATAAAACTCACTTCCTAAACCATCAATTCCTGGGCTTTTCCTTTTGTTCAATTCATTTATAGCTCTTTCTATTTCTTCTTTACTTATACTTCTATCACACTCTTCCTTCTCTTCTTCGCCTACTTGTGTTTTTATTAATTCCATTAGTTCCATTTTTTCTTCCTCCTTTACTCCTTCTGCACTAAAAAGCTTTTCAAAATATTCTCTTGTTTCGTTTAAAATTTCCCCACTTGTTTCTATTATTTCACCATTTCCCTTTTTTATTCCTTTTATCATTTCTGATCTTCCTTTTTTCTTTCCAAATCAAAGAAAATTTTTGTACATTTTTCCCCTTCTACCAAATATTTTGCTTTACTCCTCAACATTGCTCCTTTATATTTATTCTCTTCAATCTCTTTCAGTTCTTCCTGTATTTCTTTTATTTTTTGTACATCTTGCACTTCATGTATTTGCTTCTCCAACCTTTCTCTTATTTTTTTTTCTTCATTTCTTTTACATTAATGTTTTAATGTACAATATTTTATAGTGATTTTTTTCACTAAAAATTTTACATTCTCCCACCAAATTCTTTTGTCTTCTACATACATCCATCTTTCTTTTTCTTCTTCAATCATCTTTTTTATTGTTAAAACATAATGTTCATCTTTTAAAATGTTTGTATTTAAAACTCATACACCCAGCCCTCTTTTTCCTGTATCCCAATCCAACTGTACAAAAAACGGCTTGTGGTCACTCAAACTTGTTTCTTCATACCTTAACTTCTCTATAAAACCTTCTATATTCCTTGTACATAAAACCATATCTATTCTTATTTGACACATAAAATTCCCTACAATTTGTCTTCTAGAAAATTCCCTTTTCTTTTCATTCCTTTCCCTCCACACATCTATCATATTGTTCTCCTCCATCAATGACTTTAACTCTTTCCTTCCCGTGTCACTTTTAAAAACCATACCATCTGCCATATCTTGTTTGCTAAAAACTGTTAAAATCCCCCAGCATAATATCTTTATAATTCCTTAAAAATCTCTTGACCATGTTAAAATATTCTCTTTTTTCCTTTTCTTCATTTGGTGCATGTATGTTAACAAATAAAATGTTCTTCTCTTCAAAGGTTATTTCCACCGCCATACATTTTCCCACTTTGTCTTTATATATTTCTTTACCATTTATACCACTATTTTCTCTTATTAAGATCGCCACCCCTCTGCCATATCTTTCATCCCCATTATTATACAAGAATTCTCCTTTCCATCTTTTTCTCATTTCATTTATACACCCCTCTCTCCAGTTTGTTTCTTGTAGCAAAATTATATCCTCTTGTTGACACATTTCTTTTACTTTATCAAATTTGTTGACATTTAAAAGACCTCTCGCATTAAAAGTAACAATCCTCAGAACCATGAGGCAGAGAAAAACATACAAATAACTGTACATTTATCATTCCATCTCCCCAAAGTCCTTTAGCAGTTCATACCTATTCACATTTCTTAATGTGTCTTCTTTAACTGTTTTTTTCCTTGCAACCCCCAAACATGGTTTTACCTTAATTGATCTCCTTCTTTTCATTAGTTTCACTGTTTGTTCCTCTTTTTCCTCTTCTCTGTCACTCTCAGCAGTCTTTTGATCATTTACAATTTTTGTCTGTTCACTTCCATCCATAGAAATTCCAAAGAATTCCGGCATGTCTGTTTGCATTTCTACTTGATCCTCTTGTTGTTCTTGTTCTTCCTGTAAGTTACATTCCTCTCTCTGTTCTCCTTCATCCTTTTCTGTTGTTACCTCTACTTGTGTGATCGTTGTTCCTTCCTCCTGTTCCTTTTCGCTGTCTCCCACATGCACCTGCCCATTTACTCCTTCTTCTTCCTCGTCCTCGTTTCTCATCCAGCATTCACATTTGTTGAGCACTTCCTTGCAATCCGGGCACTTCACTGCTCTGCAGTCCCTCGCAAAATGTCCCCTCTCGCTGCACTTGTAGCACTTGTAATCCGGGCAGTCTTTCACAATGTGGTCCGGGCTCATGCACAATCTGCAGGTCTTACAGTTTTTTTCAGTCGCTAACAAGTGTTTGTCCAGCCAGTTGTCACATTTTCAAAACTCTAAACACAATTAGCACAGCATCGGTCTTTTGTGGCCATACCATTCACACATTTCTTGTCGTTTTCACACAATATGCAGTCAGTGAACGCATTTCCACAATGCTTACATTTTCTTAACAGACAAGCTATACCTCCCAACAAAATTATGGATTGTTTTTGTAGTATTTACAAATGTTAACACACAACATTCCACAATAGCAAAAACAATATTCCAAACCTTAGATACAGTATGGACTGCATTTATTTATTTACCATTTACATGAAACTTTTACCATTTTTGAAAATTTCATGATTTTAGCAAAATGTGATTTTGATTGCTAGCAAAATGTGTTGCTTTTGAACAATGTCATGAAGAAACAAGCTTTTCGAGTCCATATGCATCTTCCTGGAGCAATGATGCTGAAAATTCAGCTTTTCATCACAGGAATAAATGACATTTTACACAATTTATTACATGACATACATATTTTTAAACAGAAATCAGTTATTTCAAATTGTACTACGTAATATTTTACAATATGAAAGTTTATAAAAACCTCTGCTTCTGCAATGATATCAGTTCAAAAACAATATATCAGTGAGAGAGTCAAGGAGCTACAACGACAATATGTCCAGGTATAGTGTACTGTATATTCAATGTCCAGTTCTATAAGCTTTGCACTTTGCAAGTAGGTAACCTACACAGTACAGTATAGTATACAGTAATGACATGATTTACATAGACTTTGTTTTGAGAGTTATGGAATTGGAGGCCAACCAGGCCCCTCATGAATTCATATACATAGATGAGGCAGGATTCAATCTGGCCAAAAGGCGTTGACCTGGACGAAATGTAATGTGGAGGTGGAGGTTTATGACCATCAGCCACATGACCAGATGTCCCTCCTTGAAGCCATGGATGCTGGCTCCAAGGGTGGATCCGACATACCAGGCAGTTTTATCCCAGGTGCATCGCCTTGGATGATATCAGATGTGATCTTGATGAAAACATGTGGCCTAACCCTGAAGATCGCAGAGATTAGATACAGTAATTTTGTGGGGGGTTTTTGTTCACTGTAAGCAATACTGTAAAACTTTTTCTGTTCTATCAAACCGTATTTCTACTGTACCTCCTGTAGTAAACAGTAAAGGAATAAAAACTGATTTGCTTTTTACTGGAATGCTTATGAATGTGAACAGTACTGTACATGTGGACATACAGTTCCCAACCAAGAATTTAGTGTAAAACGGTGAATTGCACGTTTTGCATGCAAATACCTGTAAAATAAAAGTCATAAAACATACATAAAACAACATAAAAGTCTATGCAGTTTTAGTAATGTCAACAATAGCCAGAATTTTGAAACCTGGTGTACTTTGATTGAGTGCATGCACCTTGTGAAGTGAAAACAAGTGTTATTCTTTGACAGAATAATTTTCATTTTGAGTCAGATTTCCAGTGTTTAGGTAAAGTTAGTGTGTGCAGAGAAACATGTGTTCTGTTTTGAAATGAAGAGTTAGTATATATTTAACAAAATGTGTTTTTGAGAAGAAAATGAACCATTTGGTCAATTGTGTTTTGTAGGTGTGAGTCTGTGTTAAGAGTTTAGAAAAAGTATCTGAAGTATGGGTAAGCGCTTGTTAGCGATTGAAAAAAACTGTAACCTGATGACTATGCATCACCCGAAAATACTGTGGTCCTTCTGCCGTCTCAAGCTTAGTGCTATACGGGAGTGAGATCACTTCTCTGGGGAACCTGGTTTTTACAAATCTCGTTCCATCCTCGATACTTGTGCCCGGATAGACTCGCCTTTTTATCTTAGAGACGGGGAAAACCCCCCATCCTTCCAGTTTTTTTAAAACGTCCTCATCGTCCATATAAACAGGCAGGTGCATGAATGAAACCACATAGTCTCTGTTTTGCAGTTTTTGTACCTCACAGTTTTCCCCTTTGATGATTAGTCCATCCATCAGCTCCTCCGTGTCTTCTTCTTTCTCCAACGTCACCTCATATTTATGTGTAGTAGTCATAGCTGCCTCGTTAATTTTGGTACAACCCTAGTACAAATGAATGGTAATCACCTAATTAGATACAGGTGCGCCATAGGTGCGTGAGTGTGTGTATAAGGAAGCTATTGCGTTGTCGGAGTACGTTGACTGCTGCAAACTTGGACGCTGTTCTTTCGAGTTGTTCCCTCATGGGGATCTTCGAGCTGAGCCACGCAGTATTTGGGTATGTTACCATGAAGAAATAAATATTTAATGTGGGGCGAGTATGCATTCTGTTGTTTTTAGTATGCATCCTGGGCTGTTTATCTATCGTGGTCTGACATTGGAAGGGCCGATTTGTTGATAATCAGGTGGGTAAATGATTTGATTTAAGCGGTGGATATCCGCAAAAGGATTTGTTTATATCGTGTTCCCCTCTGTTGTAGCTAAAGAGGCCAAGAGCCGGTAAGATGTCCGTGTGATGACAGCTGATTGGGACTGTGACCGGGCTTCCCCTTCCTTCCTGTTTGGTCTTTGCCTTCGTTGTCTTGAATAGACTACTGTCGTTGCGCGTTGCCGCGACGTTCCGTCTTGCCTCAACTCAACTACGCCTGTTTGACCAGCCCACCTCAAGTGAACTTGACATCGGGAGATTGTGAGACCCGAGTATTAATCCGTGTGGCCGTTTGGCCACCTCCGCACTGTTTCAACTGGAAGATTGTGTCTGTGGGGTTTGTATGGTTGTGTGGATGAATTCAAAGTTGCTGTGAGTTGTTTGAGTGCGTTTGCTTATTGTTGGAAGTGTGTGCGAGCATGTATATGTACGAGTGTGCGAGCGTGAGAAATAAGTATTAATGGTTGTGAGTTTGCGTGATCTTAAATGCATCGTGTGTGTGTATTGTTAATGGACAAGGTGTAATGTGATTTGCATTTGTTATTTTTTTGCTTTGTATTTTGTTGATCAACTTGTATTTTTCTTTTCTCGTTTATTGGTTTGATTTGACAATTTAGATTATTGTTCTTTTTTTCTTGTTTATTGATTTGTGATAATTTGACATTGATTTTGTTAATTTTGTTGGACCGGCTGAGAAGGAGTGCTGACCACTCTAGGTCCAAGTTAATGGGTACCCTTGTTCACTGAGTGATTTGAGTCTTTTGAATTCCCTGTCACTTGAATGCACGTGTGCTTGTGGTGAAGTGAGTACATTACTGTACGTTTGAAGTGCTTGTAGTGAAATGGAATTGGGTAGGTTTGTTATTTCTCCTTGCCATCTGACATATTATTTTTGATTTTTGTTATTTTCCTTTAGTTTTGATTCTGAAGCCACATTAACCCCTGGAGTATTGAAGTGTGTGTGTGTGTATGTCGAGCTTTTAGTCTAGTTATTATAATAAAGTATTATTGTTATTTTCTATATTCACGTCTCTGCTGTGTCTTTGTGGGAACGAACCTGTGTGTCCTTATTGGACCATTATTTCCCTGGGTGAAATTCCCAGGGTGGCGTAGTCGGTGTTGTAATTATAATTGAGTCCAGAATAACGAAACCCACCCCTTCGGTGCTACATTCGCATTTGTTTAGGTCGAACCGCCAAGATTTTCCCATCTCCAATTTTCTCTGTCACCGCTTTGATAATATCCTCCGCCCTAGCGTCACTCACATCTGTTAAGTCCACTATAACTGTTGCTTCTTTTGCATAAAATCTTTTCACTTTTTCTTTCCTTACTTCTTTATCCTTTCCATGTCCAGCTCGTCGTCTTTGATCCAGTCCAGTTTCATTTCCAGTTGGTGTTCCTTCTGCCATTGCTGTGGTCATTGCCGTTAATCCATCCATTTTAAATAAAAGAACAAAAACACGCTTAAACTCCCCCCAAACAGCGTAAGCTGCTGGGAGGAAAACTAAAAAAAACCAAAAAAAAAACCAAAGCAAATAGACTATTATTTTCAAAAAAAACAAAACTAAATTAAACGGAAAATTGGTGAGCCTGTCTCACCTACTGCACACAACAAACTGCCACGTCACTTCCTGTGAGCTCTCTAGCCCCCTCAAAGTGGTATGGCCGTGAGCGAAATCTGCTGCCAAAAACGGGCTTTTTGAAGAAAATCAGAGACAATTTTAGGCATTTTGAACAAACTCGTGGATGGGAATAGATCTTTTTTTTTTTTTACCAAAAATGCTTACAGCACCTGGTATTCCCAGGCGGTCTCCCATCCAAGTACTAACCAGGCCCGACTCTGCTTAACTTCAGAGATCAGACGAGATCGGGCGTTCTCAAAGTGGTATGGCCGTAAGCGAAATCTGCTGCCAAAAACTGGCTTTTTGAAGAAAATCAGAGACAATTTTAGGCATTTTGAGCAAACTCTTAGACTCTTGTTTTTTTAAACCAAAAATGCTTACAGCACCTGGTATTCCCAGGCGGTCTCCCATCCAAGTACTAACCAGGCCCGACTCTGTTTAGCTTCCAAGATCAGACGAGATCGGGTGTTCTCAAAGTGGTATGGCCTTAAGCGAAATCTGCTGCCAAAAACGGGCTTTTTGAAGAAAATCAGAGACAATTTTAGGCATTTTGAACAAACTCTTAGATGGGAATAGACGCTTTTTTTTTTCTTTTTTTTTTTTTTTTTTACCAAAAATGCTTACAGCACCTGGTATTCCCACGCGGTCTCCCATCCAAGTACTAACCAGGCCCGACTCTGCTTAGCTTCCGAGATCAGACGAGATCGGGCGTTCTCAAAGTGGTATGGCCGTAAGCGAAATCTGCTGCCAAAAATGGGCTTTTTGAAGAAAATCAGAGACAATTTTAGGCATTTTGAACAAACTCTTACCCCTGGTTTCACAGACAGGGCTTAAGACTAGTCCTAGACTAAAATCTAAGTCTGAGCTGTTTCCACTGAAATAAACTTGCACTGACTGATCTTAAAAATATATCAGTGCCTTTTTAGTTTTAAGATGCACATCGGTAATGTTTTTTTCTAAGCATGTTTATAAAAATTACTTAAATGTCCTAATTGATCTATGGTCTAATCCTGGCTTAGTCTAAGCCCTGTCTGTGAAACCGGGCCTTAGACTCTTGTTTTGTTTTGTTTTTGTTTTTTTAAACCAAAAATGCTTACAGCACCTGGTATTCCCAGGCGGTCTCCCATCCAAGTACTAACCAGGCCCGACTCTGCTTAGCTTCCGAGATCAGACGAGATCGGGCGTTCTCTTTTTTTTTTTTTTTTTTTTATCAAAAGTAACAAAAATATTTTTCACATCACATAATATAATTCAACACAATAAATAAAGTATTTCCCACACTAAACACCTCACGACAAATAAACATCACATCATTCTATCAAAGATTAAAATAAAAATAGCAACAAACTTAAACACATAATTACATTCATAAATTTATATTCAACATCTATCAGTATACTCTTGTTTTCTACTTTTCTCTTTTTAGAATTTTACGATTAACCCTCCTTTATCTTCCACACATATAAGCCTACATCCTTTAATAAATGCCTTTTCAAAAGCATCTTTGCTCAGATATTTCCACATTAAATGAACATTCCTTCTCACCACAGATTTAAACATCACAGAAACATCCACATTTCTTCCTTCAAAATATGCCAAATTCCTCCTTGCCCATATTGCATACCTTGCATGACTTAGAATAAAGTTCAATAGGTTAACTCCCAGATCTTTACAATTTGTGCTTACACCAAATAAAAACAATTTTTTCCATTCATTTCCTGTTACATCTTTTCCCCAATCATCCTTGATCAATTTTTTCATTTTCTCATGGAACACATCAAGCTCTTTGCATTCAAAAAATATATGCATCAGAGTTTCAGGATCCGTCTTACATACATCACATTCCCTATTTACGTTTTTATTCATTTGATGTATCACCACCTTCGTATATATCCTATTATGTCTGAGTTTAAAATCTAAATTCTCACAATCCAGCCCATTATATTTCACACTTAAGTTTGTCCATATTTTCTTTACATTAAATTCTGGGAACAGCTTTGGCCATACATTTTCTGAAGCAGGCAATTTAATTTCCTTTTCCACCAATATTTTGTATATTTCTTTCATTGTTATATCAGACACATATTTCTTCTTTTCATTTTTCATAATATATAAATCTGGAATTCCCCAGTCCCCAATTTTAGTAACCTCCCTCTCTATCATCTCCACCCAACTCCTGGGCAGACTAATTTTTATGTTTTCGCACACACAATCCACTTTTGATTTTTCAATCTCGTCATCCCATCCCACAATACAATCATAAATAGCTCTATTTGGCAAAAAACCTTTTACATATTCGTATACCAGGTCCTTGATCTGTCTTACTCCCGCCTGCATATACAATCTGTTATAGAACATTTTCCCTTTCATCCGTATCTTTGAATTCAGAAATATTGGCTGGTTATATACTTGATTAATGTTTTCACACTCATATCCTACATTCAATAGAAACTCAGCCCATGCACTCATCATATCCTACATTCAATAGAAACTCAGCCCATGCACTCAATACTTCTTGATAAAATAATGGAATTTTTTCAACCATTTGCTTCTTCAATGCCATGAACAACCCTTCTTCTCCACATCCACTACTTTTGTCCAAAAAATCCCTAAAAAAACCTTTCCATCCACAATCAACTTTATCATATAAATACTTCTTTATTGTTTTCACTCTTATTGCCTTTCTTTTTACACCTAACTCAATCAGCTTCAAACCTCCTACTTTATAATCTGCTATTAATGTTTTTGTTGATATTTTCACCCCTTTCCCTCCCCACAAAAAGTGATTCACCACATCCTTCATCTCATTCAATACCCAGTCTGGTAGATCAACTGCACCAATAACATAATTACATTTGGAAAGCAACAAAGAATTCACAACAACTACCTTACCTCTCAATCTTAATTCTCTCAATCTCCAAAACTGCAATACTTGTTTTATTTTATTCAAAATTCCAGCCCACGTAGCATCCCTAGCTTCTTTTGCATTTACCCCTATATTCACTCCTAAAATCACCATATGTTCTGTTGTAACTTTAAAAGGAATATCACACCCTCCTATATCCACTCCTCCTACACTCATTATTTCGGACTTTTCAATATTTATTTTTCCATACGTTTCCATGTGTTTCATTATTTTATTTATACTCCCAATATCTCTTACTGTGAATGTTGTGTCATCCGCATACTGATGGATTACACTCAACCCTCCATATGGAATTGGAATTCCTCTGATCTCCTTATCTCCTTTTATCAATGTTGCCAGAGGTTCCACTGATCTTGTCACAGGTCGGGGTGGAGCGCCAGCGGGCCGCCCACCCCTTCACTTGCGTGCCGCCCCTGAGGAGCCGGCCGTGGACACAAAGGAAATGGCGGACACAGCATTCAAAATAAATATTCTTTATTAAATAATAAAAACAACATAAAGGCATTATCCGGCTCTAGCATCAGCAGGCTCTTCCCGTATCAGCAGGCCCTTCCAGCGTTAGCCGGTTCTTCACTAGCCTCAGGCTCTTCCAGCATTAACAGGCTCTTCCAGCATCAGCAGGCTCTTCCAGCATTAGCAGGCCCTTCCGGCATTAGCCGGTTCTTCACTAGCCTCAGGCTCTTCCAGCATTAACGGGCTCTTCCAGCATCAGCAGGCTCTTCCAGCATTAGCAGGCCCTTCCGGCATTAGCCGGTTCTTCACTAGCCTCAGGCTCCTCCAGCATTAACGGGCTCTTCCAGCATCAGCAGGCTCTTCCAGCATTAGCAGGCCCTTCCGGCATTAGCCGGTTCTTCACTAGCCTCAGGCTCCTCCAGCATTAACGGGCTCTTCCAGCATCAGCAGGCTCTTCCAGCATTAGCAGGCCCTTCCGGCATTAGCCGGTTCTTCACTAGCCTCAAGCTCTTCCAGCATTAACGGGCTCTTTCAGCATCAACAGGTCTCTCCAGCATCAGCCGGCTCCTCCCGGCATTAGCCGGTTCTTCAAGTGTTAGCAAGCTCTTCAAGCATTAGCAGGCTCTTCACTGGACTCAGACAGAGGGAGGAATAAACACGTGTAACTCACAGCATTAGCAGGCTCTTCACTGGACTCAGACAGAGAGAGGAATAGACACGTGTAACTCACAGCATTAGCAGGCTCTTCAAGCATTAGCAGGCTCTTCACTGGACTCAGACAGAGAGAGGAATAGACACGTGTAACTCACAGCATTAGCAGGCTCTTCACTGGACTCAGACAGAGGGAGGAATAGACACGTGTAACTCACAGCATTAGCAGGCTCTTCACTGGACTCAGACAGAGGGAGGAATAGACACGTGTAACTCACAGCATTAGCAGGCTCTTCACTGGACTCAGACAGAGGGAGGAATGGACACGTGTAACTCACAGCATTAGCAGGCTCTTCACTGGACTCAGACAGAGGGAGGAATGGACACGTGTAACTCACAGCATTAGCAGGCTCTTCACTGGACTCAGACAGAGAGAGGAATAGACACGTGTAACTCACAGCATTAGCAGGCTCTTCACTGGACTCAGACAGAGGGAGGAATGGACAGCTGTGATTGCGAGTGAACAGCAGAAATAATTCCCACACTCACATTTCCACCACACACTGTAAGGTTTCACTCGTGCTCATTTCCACAATAAAACTGCAATTCAACAGACTCAGTGTACCAAGGCTTCCGCCCGCAATCCAGCCGAAGTTTTCTCTGGCTCTCTCATCTGTCTCTCTCATCTGTCTCTCTCGTCCTCTCTCTCCCGCGGCCTCCCGCCGCGACCGCGGCCACGGCCGCTCACGTGCTGCCCCCTCGCCTTTTCTCCCCCGTCGTCTCTCTCTCTCCTTATATCCCATCCTAATAACAACGTGTCTCATAGTGCACAGCTGGCGGCAATTTCGGCTAATTATCCTGAGTGCGGAAGATTTGCGCTCGCCCGGAACTAAGCCGGTGTTCTCGTATTTTGGGTGCGGCGGGAAGCAAATCCCGGCGGACATTAGTTCCGCCTTGACTCAACCTAGAATTTTTTGTCACCCCGTGACATACCCCCCCACCAATCCGCTCCAGTCCCTGGAGCGGGACGCCGAAGAAAAGGAAAAAAAAGGAGAGGAAAACAAAAAAAAGGAACAAAGCAAAAATAAACAAAAAAAAGGAAAAAAAAACTGGTCGCCATACCTTCGGCCCACGGTTGCTCAACTCAGGGCGGCATCCTGCCGACTACGCCACTTGTCACAGGTCGGGGTGGAGCGCCAGCGGGCCGCCCACCCCTTCACTTGCGTGCCGCCCCTGAGGAGCCGGCCGTGGACACAAAGGAAATGGCGGACACAGCATTCAAAATAAATATTCTTTATTAAATAATAAAAACAACATAAAGGCATTATCCGGCTCTAGCATCAGCAGGCTCTTCCCGTATCAGCAGGCCCTTCCAGCGTTAGCCGGTTCTTCACTAGCCTCAGGCTCTTCCAGCATTAACAGGCTCTTCCAGCATCAGCAGGCTCTTCCAGCATTAGCAGGCCCTTCCGGCATTAGCCGGTTCTTCACTAGCCTCAGGCTCTTCCAGCATTAACGGGCTCTTCCAGCATCAGCAGGCTCTTCCAGCATTAGCAGGCCCTTCCGGCATTAGCCGGTTCTTCACTAGCCTCAGGCTCCTCCAGCATTAACGGGCTCTTCCAGCATCAGCAGGCTCTTCCAGCATTAGCAGGCCCTTCCGGCATTAGCCGGTTCTTCACTAGCCTCAGGCTCCTCCAGCATTAACGGGCTCTTCCAGCATCAGCAGGCTCTTCCAGCATTAGCAGGCCCTTCCGGCATTAGCCGGTTCTTCACTAGCCTCAGGCTCTTCCAGCATTAACGGGCTCTTTCAGCATCAACAGGTCTCTCCAGCATCAGCCGGCTCCTCCCGGCATTAGCCGGTTCTTCAAGCGTTAGCAAGCTCTTCAAGCATTAGCAGGCTCTTCACTGGACTCAGACAGAGGGAGGAATAAACACGTGTAACTCACAGCATTAGCAGGCTCTTCACTGGACTCAGACAGAGAGAGGAATAGACACGTGTAACTCACAGCATTAGCAGGCTCTTCAAGCATTAGCAGGCTCTTCACTGGACTCAGACAGAGAGAGGAATAGACACGTGTAACTCACAGCATTAGCAGGCTCTTCACTGGACTCAGACAGAGGGAGGAATAGACACGTGTAACTCACAGCATTAGCAGGCTCTTCACTGGACTCAGACAGAGGGAGGAATAGACACGTGTAACTCACAGCATTAGCAGGCTCTTCACTGGACTCAGACAGAGGGAGGAATGGACACGTGTAACTCACAGCATTAGCAGGCTCTTCACTGGACTCAGACAGAGAGAGGAATAGACACGTGTAACTCACAGCATTAGCAGGCTCTTCACTGGACTCAGACAGAGGGAGGAATGGACAGCTGTGATTGCGAGTGAACAGCAGAAATAATTCCCACACTCACATTTCCACCACACACTGTAAGGTTTCACTCGTGCTCATTTCCACAATAAAACTGCAATTCAACAGACTCAGTGTACCAAGGCTTCCGCCCGCAATCCAGCCGAAGTTTTCTCTGGCTCTCTCATCTGTCTCTCTCATCTGTCTCTCTCCCGCGGCCTCCCGCCGCGACCGCGGCCACGGCCGCTCACGTGCTGCCCCCTCGCCTTTCCTCCCCCGTCGTCTCTCTCTCTCCTTATATCCCATCCTAATAACAACGTGTCTCATAGTGCACAGCTGGCGGCAATTTCGGCTAATTATCCTGAGTGCGGAAGATTTGCGCTCGCCCGGAACTAAGCCGGTGTTCTCGTATTTTGGGTGCGGCGGGAAGCAAATCCCGGCGGACATTAGTTCCGCCTTGACTCAACCTAGAATTTTTCGTCACCCCGTGACATACCCCCCCACCAATCCGCTCCAGGACGCCGAAGAAAAGGAAAAAAAAGGAGAGGAAAACAAAAAAAAGGAACAAAGCAAAAATAAACAAAAAAAAGGAAAAAAAAACTGGTCGCCATACCTTCGGCCCACGGTTGCTCAACTCAGGGCGGCATCCTGCCGACTACGCCACTTGTCACAGGTCGGGGTGGAGCGCCAGCGGGCCGCCCACCCCTTCACTTGCGTGCCGCCCCTGAGGAGCCGGCCGTGGACACAAAGGAAATGGCGGACACAGCATTCAAAATAAATATTCTTTATTAAATAATAAAAACAACATAAAGGCATTATCCGGCTCTAGCATCAGCAGGCTCTTCCCGTATCAGCAGGCCCTTCCAGCGTTAGCCGGTTCTTCACTAGCCTCAGGCTCTTCCAGCATTAACAGGCTCTTCCAGCATCAGCAGGCTCTTCCAGCATTAGCAGGCCCTTCCGGCATTAGCCAGTTCTTCACTAGCCTCAGGCTCTTCCAGCATTAACGGGCTCTTCCAGCATCAGCAGGCTCTTCCAGCATTAGCAGGCCCTTCCGGCATTAGCCGGTTCTTCACTAGCCTCAGGCTCCTCCAGCATTAACGGGCTCTTCCAGCATCAGCAGGCTCTTCCAGCATTAGCAGGCCCTTCCGGCATTAGCCGGTTCTTCACTAGCCTCAGGCTCCTCCAGCATTAACGGGCTCTTCCAGCATCAGCAGGCTCTTCCAGCATTAGCAGGCCCTTCCGGCATTAGCCGGTTCTTCACTAGCCTCAGGCTCTTCCAGCATTAACGGGCTCTTTCAGCATCAACAGGTCTCTCCAGCATCAGCCGGCTCCTCCCGGCATTAGCCGGTTCTTCAAGCGTTAGCAAGCTCTTCAAGCATTAGCAGGCTCTTCACTGGACTCAGACAGAGGGAGGAATAAACACGTGTAACTCACAGCATTAGCAGGCTCTTCACTGGACTCAGACAGAGAGAGGAATAGACACGTGTAACTCACAGCATTAGCAGGCTCTTCAAGCATTAGCAGGCTCTTCACTGGACTCAGACAGAGAGAGGAATAGACACGTGTAACTCACAGCATTAGCAGGCTCTTCACTGGACTCAGACAGAGGGAGGAATAGACACGTGTAACTCACAGCATTAGCAGGCTCTTCACTGGACTCAGACAGAGGGAGGAATAGACACGTGTAACTCACAGCATTAGCAGGCTCTTCACTGGACTCAGACAGAGGGAGGAATGGACACGTGTAACTCACAGCATTAGCAGGCTCTTCACTGGACTCAGACAGAGAGAGGAATAGACACGTGTAACTCACAGCATTAGCAGGCTCTTCACTGGACTCAGACAGAGGGAGGAATGGACAGCTGTGATTGCGAGTGAACAGCAGAAATAATTCCCACACTCACATTTCCACCACACACTGTAAGGTTTCACTCGTGCTCATTTCCACAATAAAACTGCAATTCAACAGACTCAGTGTACCAAGGCTTCCGCCCGCAATCCAGCCGAAGTTTTCTCTGGCTCTCTCATCTGTCTCTCTCATCTGTCTCTCTCGTCCTCTCTCTCCCGCGGCCTCCCGCCGCGACCGCGGCCACGGCCGCTCACGTGCTGCCCCCTCGCCTTTTCTCCCCCGTCGTCTCTCTCTCTCCTTATATCCCATCCTAATAACAACGTGTCTCATAGTGCACAGCTGGCGGCAATTTCGGCTAATTATCCTGAGTGCGGAAGATTTGCGCTCGCCCGGAACTAAGCCGGTGTTCTCGTATTTTGGGTGCGGCGGGAAGCAAATCCCGGCGGACATTAGTTCCGCCTTGACTCAACCTAGAATTTTTCGTCACCCCGTGACAATAGAATACAACAAAGCAGACAGGGGGCATCCCTGCCTTACTGACCTTTCCAATGGAAATGGATCTGTTAGAGCTCCATTAACCTTTACACAACTGTTTGCATTATTATATAACAAATTTATCCACTTTAGAATCCTCTCTCCAAAACCAAACCTTCTCATTGTTTGTTCCACAAAACTGTGCTCTACTCTGTCAAACGCTTTATTTAAATCCATACATAAAACTATCCCCCCTTCCCCATCCTTATTCAGACTATCCACTACATCTCTTATTGTACAAATTGTGTATGCAATGTCTCTTCCCGGTATACTGTATGTTTGATTCGGCGATATTATATTGCCTACTACTTCTTTTATCCTGTTGGCTAAAACTTTTGTCAGAATCTTATAATCTGTGTTTAAAAGACTTAAAGGTCTGTAATTTTTCAAACTATATGGACTACCTTTGTTTTTGTACAGAACAGTATTTACTCCTAAACCCATTGAATCTGGTACCTCCCCTCTCTCTTCCATACTTCTATAAAGCCTCAGCATTATTGGCGCTAAAATCTTGATAAAAGTCTTATAAAACTCATGTGTTAAACCATCTGATCCTGGGCTCTTGTTCGACTTTGTTTGTTTAATTGCCACTTCTATTTCCTCAATACTTATGTCTCCATCACACATACTTCTGTCTTCTTCGGTCAACCTAGCATCTACAGTATTTAAAACTTCGTCTACACATTCTTGTTTTATGCCCTCCTTACTAAATAGTTTCTTATAAAACAACTCTACTTCTCCCCTTATCTCCACATAATCTGTTATCTTTTCACCTTCTTCATTTATCAGTTCTGTGATATGATTCTTCCTCTGTTTTTTTCTCTCTAAATTCAGAAAGAATTTTGTGCATCTTTCTCCATCCACTGCATACTGTACTCTACTTCTCACTATTGCACCCTCACACTTCTCCTTTTCGTACCCATCTATTTCTGTTTTTATCTGAAAGAAACGCTCTTTTCCATACTCAGGATTATTTTAAATTTTTTCTGCTTCCTTTTCCAAAGCACCTTTCAGAGCATCCATTTTACTCTTTCTCATAAAATTCCTTTGCTTTGAATATCTTATACTTCTTTTTTTAATGTTCCCTTTCATTCTTTCCCACCACTCACACACATTTTCCTTATACAAAGGGTTTTCCATTTCATATCTTATGCATCTACTTATATTTTCCCTGTATGCCTCTTCCTTCAACAGACATGCATTCAAACACCACAGTCCTCCTCCTCTTTCTTCCATATTTACACTCATCTTTACTGTCATGGCAGCATGGTCACTAAAACCTAAAAACTTGTATCTCACGTTTTTCACATAACTCAGCATTTCTCTTTTAATTAAACATAAATCAATTTGACTTTGTTTTAAACTTCCCAGCACCATTTGTCTTCTTGAAAACTCTCTTTTAAATGGATTCTCCTCTCTCCAGGCATCAACCATGTCCTCACTTTGCATCAGATCATTTAAATATTTTCTGGACACATCTGATCTATAATTTGCACTGCTTGACGCATCAAGTCTTGTACACCACACATTAAAATCCCCAAATACTATACATTTGCCTGTACATAGTGGTTTCATTTGCTTAAAGATGCCCACTCTTTCAGTTTCAACATTAGGTGCATATAAATTAATAAGTCTGAACAGTTCATTGCGCCACATAAATTCTATAACTAGCAATCTTCCTTTACCATCACTGTATATTTGTTTTACATTTTGCATTCTTCCACTTTTTATCAATAATGCCACACCACAGGCTCTTTGACTACCATGATTGACAAAAATATCTTCTTCCCAATGTTTTTTTATATTAGACATTATGTCTTCAGTCCAATGAGTCTCTTGCAGACATATTACATCTGTTTTTAGCATTCCAGTCAACTGCTCAAACTTATTTGTTTCACGGAGTCCATTACTGTTCAAACATGCAATGCTCATTGTGTCAAACATAGCCTGCATTACAATTATAAGAAAAAACAAAATCATTAGGAAAAAAATCTGACTTACTTTTTTGCACTGTTCTCCTCCGTTTCAATATTTTTCCGTTTCATCTGTTTGAAATTTCCTTCATTTGTATCCATTTCGTCACCCATATCTGTTGATGTAGTCTCTAGCACCATCTTCTCACCTCCTCCTCCAACTGATCCTTGCCCCTTCTTGCTGCCACCGTCCTGACCCACCCCATAGCCTTTGATTGACCCTCCATCGCCTTTTCCCACCATCTTCTCCGCTGAGATTTCCACATTACCAGCTCCTGTATTTGTCTCTTTGCTTGGGCACAATTTTTTTCCCCTCCTTCCCTTCCCTCTCTCCGTCACCCCTTGCTCCAGTACCACATCCTCTCGATGGTTCTCCTTCCCAGTGTCATCCTGTTCTGTTGTTGCTTCTCTTTCAAACCAAGTTTCCTCTATCACCTCTTTCTCTGCCACTGAAGCCTCCTCTTCCTCCTCCTTTTCCTCCTCTTCATTATCGTCATACAGATCCAAAGACCTTTCCTCATCCTCCGGAGTTTTACACACACATAATGCATCCCTCAAGGCACACACGCTGCAGTTTCCCTCATTGCATTCTCGCACATAATGTCCCTGCTTGCCACACTTGAAGCATTTAAAGCTTGGTCAGTCTCTCACAATATGACCAGGTTGAATACACAAACAGCACACCTTCACCTGTCTGTCATGGATAACCCGAAAATGCTCCGCTCCTCCAATCGTCTCGAACTTTGTCGAGTATGGCAATGATTTGACATTGTCCGTGAACCTGACTTTCAGGAATCTTGTTCCATCTGCGATGTCGGTCCCTGGCCACATTCTTCTTTTACAGTTTTTTTCAGTCGCTAACAAGTGTTTGTCCAGCCAGTTGTCACATTTTCAAAACTCTAAACACAATTAGCACAACATCGGGCTTTTGTGGCCATACCATTCACACATTTCTTGTCGTTTTCACACAATATGCAGTCAGTGAACACATTTCCACAATGCTTACATTTTCTTAACAGACAAGCTATACCTCCCAACAAAATTATGGACTGTTTTTGTAGTATTTACAAATGTTAACACACAACATCCCACAATAGCAAAAACAATATTCCAAACCTTAGATACAGTATGGACTGCATTTATTTATTTACCATTTAAATTAAACTTTTACCATTTTTGTAAATTTCATGATTTTAGCAAAATGTGATTTTGATTGCTATGTGTTGCTTTTGAACAATGTCATGAAGAAACAAGCTTTTCGAGTCCATATGCATCTTCCTGGAGTAATGATGCTGAAAATTCAGCTTTTCATCACAGGAATAAATTACATTTTCCACAATTTATTACATGACATACATATTTTTAAACAGAAATCAGTTATTTCAAATTGTACTACGTAATATTTTACAATATGAAAGTTTATAAAAACCTCTGCTTCTGCAATGATATCAGTTCAAAAACAGTATATCAGTGAGAGAGTCAAGGAGCTACAACGACAATATGTCCAGGTGTACTGTATATTCAATGTCCAGTTCTATAAGCTTTGCACTTTGCAAGTAGGTAACCTACACAGTAATAGGTTACAGTACAGTATAGTATACAGTAATGACATGATTTACATAGACTTTGTTTTGAGAGTTATGGAATTGGAGGCCAGGCCCCTCATGAATTCATATACATATAGATGAGGCAGGATTCAATCTGGCCAAAAGGCGTCGACCTGGACGAAATGTAATGTGAAGGTGGAAGGTTTATGACCATCAGCCACATGAGCAGATGTCCCTCCTTGAAGCCATGGATGCTGGCTCCAAGGGTGGATCCGACATACCAAGCAGTTTTATCCCAGGTGCATCGCCTTGGATGATATCAGATGTGATCTTGATGAAAACATGTGGCCTAACCCTAAAGATCGCAGAGATTAGATACAGTAATTTTGTGGGGGGTTTTGTCCCCCCCTTTTTGCTGTTGTTTTTTTGTTCAGAATGCTCTTATGTGTTTCATGGATATTTTGTTCACTGTAAGCAATACTGTAAAACCTTTTCTGTTCTATCAAACCGTGTTTATACTGTACCTCCTGTAGTAAACAGTAAAGGAATAAAAACTGATTTGCTTTTTACTGGAATGCTTATGAATGTGAACAGTACTGTACATGTGGACAGTTCCCAACCAAGAATTTAGTGTAAAACGGTGAATTGCACGTTTTGCATGCAAATACCTGTAAAACTGAAACATAAAAGTCTATGCAGTTTTAGTAATGTCAACAATAGCCAGTATTTTGAAACCTGGTGTACTTTGATTGACTGCATGTACATTGTGAAGTGAAAACAAGTGTTATTCTTTGACAGAGTAATTTCATTTTGAGTCAGATTTCCAGTGTTTTGGTAAAGTTAGTGTGTGCAGAGAAACATGTGTTCTGTTTTGAAATGAAGAGTTAGTATATATTTAACTAAATGTGTTTTTGAGAAGAAAATTAACCATTTGGCCAATTGTGCTTTGTAGGTGTGAGTCTGTGTTAAGAGTTTAGAAAAAGTATCTGAAGTATGGGTAAGCGCTTGTTAGCAATTGAAAAAAACTGTAAAATCCACACCCCTGGTCCCTTATCCTCCTTGTTAAACTCTACTTTCCACCTTATGATCTTGTGATCACTAAATCCAGTGTCACTATAAACAATATCATCTATAAAATAATCTATATCCCTTGTACTTAAAATAAAATCAATTCTCGTTTGATTCAAAAAGCTACCAACCAAACTCCTTCTAGTAAATTCTCTTTTGTTTTCATGTCTCTCCCTCCACACATCCGTCATGTTTCTTTCTTCCATTAAAGATACCAACTTTTTTCTTCCCATGTCTGTTCTAAAAACCATTCCTTCTGCCATATCTCTTTTACTAAACACAGTGTTAAAATCTCCTACTATTATTACTGACTTCCATTTATCTATTATTCCTCTAATGTTTTCAAAAAACTCCCTTTTTTCCTTCTCTTCTGTTGGCGCATGAACATTCATTAAAATAAACTCTTTACCCCCATGACTTATTTCAACAGCATTACATTTTCCTTTTCCATCATTATATATTTCTTTCACTTTGCAATCAACATCATTTCTTATTAAAATCGCCACTCCACTTCCTAACTTTACATCTCCATTACTATAAAATATTTCACCATTCCACATCTTTTTAACATTTTCAATTACCTCCTTTTTCCAGTTTGTTTCCTGAAGTACAATAATGTCTTCTTTCTTGCATAGTTCTAGAGTATTTTTCAGTTTGTTCATATTCATTAACCCTCTTGCATTCCAGCATACAAAATTTAAAACCATACTGTACAAAAATAAATAATTAAAAACAGTCATTCTTGATTATCTTCTCCGTCTTCCCCTCTCAACACCTCAAATTTATACTCTGAATGCTTAGGTCTTTTCCTTTTTGCCATTTCCAAATTAGGTATTACCTTCTGTTGTTTTCTCCGTGGCAATATTCCCAGTCCTCTGTCCTTTTGGTTCTTTATTCCTTCCTCTCCTGCCAGTTCTACTACAGTCAGTTCTTCTCCCCTTGATAGTGTTTCTTCCGCTGATTTCTCTTCCTCCATTCTTTCCTCCTGATCTTCTACTTCCTGTTGCTCCTCTTTTTCTTGTTCTTTACTAGTCCCATGTCCCTCTCCTCCAGTTATCTCGTACTGTTCTTCCTCTTCGTTTGTTTCTTGGGTTTCTGTAGTGTCGTTATGCATCTGCCCGTTCATTTGTTGCTCCTCCTGTTCCTCGTTGTTCGGCATCCAGCATTCACATTTGTTTAGCGTTTTAAAACAGTCTGGACACTTCACTGCATTGCATTCCCGTGCAAAATGCCCATGCTCCTCACATTTGCGACACTTAAAGTCTGGACAGTCTTTCAGGATATGCTCCGGGCTCATACACAACCGTCAGGTTTTGACCTGCTTATTGTGTATCACCCGAAAATGCTGAGTTCCTTCTGCTGTCTAAAACCGCGTACTATATGGGAGTGACGCCACCTCTCTTGGGAATTTAGCTTTGATGAACCTTGTTCCATCTTCAATATCCGTGCCTGGATAACATCTCCTCTTCACACTTGAGACAGGGATAACTCCCCACCCCTCCAGTTTTGTTATGATGTCGTCGTCATTCAGATAAACGGGTATATGCATAAACGACACCACATACTCCCACATACTTGAAGAAAATCAGAGACAATTTTAGCCATTTTGAACAAACTCTTGGATGGGAATAGACTCTTTTTTTTTTTAACCAAAAATGCTTACAGCACCTGGTATTCCCAGGCGGTCTCCCATCCAAGTACTAACCAGGCCCGACTCTGCTTAGCTTCCGAGATCAGACGAGATCGGGCGTTCTCAAAGTGGTATGGCCGTAAGCGAAAGCTGCTGCCAAAAACGGGCTTTTTGAAGAAAATCAGAGACAATTTTAGGCATTTTGAACAAACTCTTGGATGGGAATAGACTCTTTTTTTTTTTGGACGTTGGACGGTTGGCGGTTGGGCGTAGGCTGGATGCCGGCTTGTGCGGTCAGCAAGAATGCTCGCTTAGCAGCTGGCAGGTGAAACTCTCAGAACTGAAACTCTCTTTGTTTGGACCCAGCACTGAAAAAAAAAGGCATGAACTTATTGACCTGACCTACCAAGCTTTTTATTAAAAAACAAGCTCTCTAATTTAATAACGTAACACCTTTTATACAGACACTTCATATTTAAATAGTATTAGATGATTTTTTTGGCTGCACTGGCTCCTTGTGAAGCGATGGCCTAAAATGATGCATGAGGCCGTTCCTGAAAATGGGAAGGCTGTTTGCAGCGAGCTGCAGTCGCGCTGATCGGGGGGGACTACCTGTCTCTGCAGCTCCTCGTTAGTATAGTGGACAGTATCTCCGCCTGTCACGCGGAAGACCGGGGTTCGATTCCCCGACGGGGAGACCTAGTCCTTTACTGCTGCCCAAAGACCCATACAAAAGTTTTGCTAAAGCCACGAGTTACAGAAGGAGTTGGCCATACAAAAGGCAATGCGTTGGCCGGGAATCGAACCCGGGTCAACTGCTTGGAAGGCAGCTATGCTCACCACTATACCACCAACGCAGGCGGTTGGACGTAGGCTGGATGCCGGCTTGTGCGGTCAGCAAGAATGCTCGCAACACATTAGCAGCTGGCAGGTGAAACTCTCAGAACTGAAACTCTCTTTGTTTGGACCCGGCACTGAAAAAAAAAAGCATGAACTTATTGACCTGACCTACCAAGCTTTTTATTAAAAAACAAGCTCTCTAATTTAATAACGTAACACCTTTTATACAGACACTTCATATTTAAATAGCATTAGATGATTTTTTTTGTCTGCACTGGCTCCTTGTGAAGCGATGGCCTAAAATGACGCAAGAGGCCGTTCCTGAAAATGGGAAGGCTGTTTGCAGCGAGCTGCAGTCGCGCTGATCGGGGGGGACTACCTGTCTTTGCAGCTCCTCGTTAGTATAGTGGACAGTATCTCCGCCAGTCACGCGGAAGACCGGGGTTCGATTCCCTGACGGGGAGACCTAGTCCTTCACTGCTGCCCAAAGACCCATACAAAAGTTTTGCTACAGCCACGAGTTACAGAAGGAGTTGGCCATACAAAAGGCAATGCGTTGGCCGGGAATCGAACCCGGGTCAACTGCTTGGAAGGCAGCTATGTTTTTTTTTTTTTTTTTTACCAAAACTGCTTACAGCAACTGGTATTCCCAGGCGGTCTCCCATCCAAGTACTAACCAGGCCCGACTCTGCTTAGCTTCCGAGATCAGACGAGATCGGGCGTTCTCAAACTGGTATGGCCGTAAGCGAAATCTGCTGCCAAAAACGGGCTTTTTGAAGAAAATCAGAGACAATTTTAGGCATTTTGAACAAACTCTTAGACTCTTGTTTTTTTTTAAACCAAAAATGCTTACAGCACCTGGTATTCCCAAGCAAATTCCCCTCCAAGTACCTAAGCGATCGTCAGCCGTCCAATGGTTGAGCAATGCTGAGCAGCGATCAGCCAATGGTTGAGCAATGCTGAGCAGAGCTCAGCGCTCAACAGACCAATCATTGAGCAAAGATCGGAAAACGTCATCTAGCTGTGTGAGCGTGTGAGCTGTTTTATAAAAATACTGGCGGCCATATAATTTATTGTGGTCGGCGTTATTGATGACCGATTGGACTGTATTTTTACTCTCAGGTACGTTTGGTATAATTATGTGCTAAGTAATGAAAGAAACTCGATATATTTTTGGATAATTTGCCTGATATTCAATGATAATTTTTTTTATCATATATGAATATCTCGTTAGCGCCGTACTGACACTAATTTTCTGCCACCAATTGGCTAGGCTAGCACTGCTTGTTTACATTAAAATAGCTGAAATGCGTTTAAAATGCGACCAGACTATTTATTTTACATGTTGAGACCTTGAAGAATGTACTACTACTGTGTGGACTCGCCGGCGCGTTTTGCTGGATTTTCTTCACATAGTAGCACAATAAACTTAAATTACTCCCGTCATTATGGTCACGCAAGAAAACAGAAATATGAAAAAAGAATCTGTGATATGTCTACTTTTGTATGTGTCCACTTACAATCAAATCAAAATATTGTGCTTTTGTAAAATAAAGAAAATAAACAGGGTGTGCGTTCTGCCTCTCCGTCTCAGTGAACTTTTTTTTCTTGAGCACGTCTATAAACTGACACAAAACTCAGCGAATACTGAATGAATGAGCTACCAATCGCCGCTGTAATGACCTGACGATGCCTGGAAATACTTCAAAAACGTGATCAGACACTCTAGCTCACTTCTTAAGACCATAGAGATGGTGTTACAACAGTGTGGAGTTGAAATTCGATGTGTAAATATGCTTTAGAAGTGTAAACATGACAACCGCGATTTGCATTCTAAAAACAAAGTGATGAATGAATGGGCTGTTTTTGGTTACTACTTTTACGAGGGCTGCAGGGTCTCTAAAAATTTATTTAAGCCCTCATCTGCTTTTAGTTTTACTCATTTATTCATGTTTTACTGTACCAGATGAAACATGGAGAAGCCTAGACATCGATGCGACGTGTGCGACAAGACTGAAAAGACTTGAAAAAAGACTTTCACTGAAAAGTCCAACCTGACGAGGCATCTGAAGATCCATGCCATCGCCAGGGAGACCTTTGACTGTGATGTCTGCAGGAAGAGCTTGACCACCAAATCATTGCTGGTCAGCCATCAACAGCAACACCAGTACCCCAACATCGTTTTGTACCGGCAAGGAGAGGCCAGGCTGCAGTGTACAGAGGCAGCAAAGTCTGTGGCAGAGGCCCCCAGCACCATTGTTGACCCTACATGGCTGGATCCCAAGACAGCAGAGGCGGCTGCCAAGAGGTCCGGGGGTGAGCTGTGGAAAGGTCAGCTGGTCATCGTGTTCGGGAAGTACACCGGTCAGACCTTCAGGTGGCTTTTAGAAAACGATGTCGGCTGGCTGGTGTGGTTGCTGTTCCAGTACTGCCAGCAGGGAGAGCAGAACGAGCTGCTGAAGTGGCAGAAGGAGCGACTGCTCGAGTACGCCAGAGAGTTCCCTCCTGTCACATGGAACCTTGACAGGAGGTTGAAGGTAAGATAAACTCAGTTACCTTTTAGACCTGAGTAATTGATGTTAAGCAGTAACCAGTATTAGTAAAAGTATTATTTTATGAGATTATTCTATGGTTGTGTTTTATTTTCTGCAGAAAGCGCAATCGAAGACAGACCGGGCTCCTCCGACCATCCCCAACCTCTCTCAGCAGGACCTCAACTACGCCAGCGATGCAGAGTTATTGGCTGCTGCAGGTATAGTAGTATTATGCTGAAATGGCTTTGTAGTATGCTGTGGAGCTGCTAGGACTTGTGTTTGTGCCACGTGAAATTCATCAGTATGTATCGAGCAGTGCAGCTGATACATTTTTGTGGTGTTCTCCTCTTCAGAGAGTGTCCTGGACAGGTCTGAGGCGTCGGTCAGCACGCAGCTGACCACCTGGGGAGACCTCGCCAGCTCTGTGTGCCAGGACGACAGGCCCGGACCCTCGTCCCTCCGAGAGACCTCGGAACCCGGTGGCGTCGTGCTGGAGGGCTGGCAGAAGTTCTGGGAGCAGCCGCCTGAATCTGCCCAAGCCCTTGGTATAGCCCCCGCGAACATCAAGTGGTTGAAGACCAACGAGACCTACGGGCTGTTCGAGAGGGCGTCCAAGTACAAGAATGTCAGGGGAGAGATGGCCGAGAGGAAGCTCTTTAAGGAGAAGATGGACTTCAATCCGCCCCCACCTCCTATGGCCGTCAAGGGAGCTGTGCCCAATATGCTCTCCTTCTTCACCTCCCCTGCCTTCTTCTGGCGCCCGGTCGGCGTGATGAAGGCATTGATCCGCTGCCCCAACACCAACTGCCCTGCACCACCAGAGTACTACCTGGAAAAGAGAGGGTACGGCAGCTACGCCAGGCAAGTGTGCGGCATGAACTTCCATTACACCCTGCTGACCGAGAGGTTGATGTGCAAACACTGTCTCAAGCTGAGGGAGGAGCCGAGCCAGGCACACGCGGACGACAGTGACGACGACGAGGAGGACGGCGCCCACCGTGCCCAGCAGCAGTACACATGGCTGGCGTACAGTCCGAAAATTCTGATGAACCTCGCCCCGGCCGTCAGAAGCATGTTCCCTGCCATAATCTGCGGCAAGCGTGCTGTTGACGGGAGTGTGGTCACCCTGATGAGCGACCGACTCAACGCTGTCTCAATGAACAAGGTGCAGAGGCTGCTGCAGCAGGGCCATGACGAGTGGTACGTGGAGCGTCGGGACCTGTACCAGACTCTCCTGTACGATGCCCACACGTCGGCGGCTGGATCGTCTTCGTCTCAGCGAGGCATCCTGACGTTTGCCAGAGCAGCCGGCACTTACACCCCTCCCATCGCCCCGTCTCCCCTTCCTTCTGCTCGGGTCCTGAGGCGTGCGCAACTGATCCTGGAGATGGAGAAGATGCCCGTGTACAGGGACCAAATCCTCAGTACGACTGGGGAAATCTTGTGTATCGACGGCACGAGGAAAGTATGTACAGCATAAAGTACTTGTGATCATATGGAACAGACTGACTGTTGATAAACACCACGCAATGAATGTTCTGCTTTGTTTTTATAGATTCTCAAGAAGATCTACGGCGACGGCCAGGGCACCATGCAGTACGTCACCAGCGTGCTGAATGAGTGGGGTCAGTTCTTGACCACAGTGGTGGTGGCGTCCGAGTCTGAGGGGTGCTACGCACGCATGGCCAGAGGTCTGGTCGCCCGCTTTCGCCGTGCCAACGCTCCTGCTCCAAAGGTGGTGTACGCGGACAACAACTGCTGTCGGTGAGTTCAATAGCAGTTGAAACCTATGATGAAATGGATAATCCAACATGTTAACACACCTACACAAAATGTCATGATATCATTTTCAGTGACAGCGGTTCGTCGTTCTTGGAGAATCTGTTTGGTGACTGGGTGAAGAGGGGTACCGTCATCAGGCTGGACATCCGCCACTGGCTGCACCGCTGGGACGCCGTCGTGATCAAGCAGAGCCACGCCAAGTACGGGGCTTTCATGAGTGCCATGGCGGGTGCCGTGCTCGCCTACAACAAGGCGGACATGATGCTCCTGGTCCAGGCGGTCAGGAACGGTAACCCAGAGCTCTACGGCAGGTACTCTGATGAGGAGATGATGGCCTTCCTCAAGCCTCATCAGATCAGGTCGTATGTGAGGCGTATTACCCGTGGGGTTGTGGTAAGTGTGGCTTTCATATTCACATATGGATTCAACTGATCCAGATCTATTAAACACTCGATGCTGAGAATATATCCTATGTGTTACAGGAGACTGCTTTGGTGATAGAGTCCATCCTTGCTGAGTTCCGGGGACCAGCCGGCCTTGACATCGATGGCATTCACCTGTTCAAGTCGCCAGAGGCAGTCGACGCTCACTGGGCAATTGCGAGCAAGCACCTCAATTGCATGCAGGTGGGTTAATGTCTTTGCGGTCATCGTGCGTCAAAACCATTCAAACTTGTATATGGCAACATTTCAAAAGGACACCAGAATAAATAAGGACCTTACAATATGTTGTGTGTTACAGGATCCCCCTGGCATACCGCTGTATGTGTCTGTGAAGGTGGTGGTGATGAACGGCGTCCGACTGAACAAGCACAAGTGCCGGCGAGGCAGCAACTCTCTGGAGGGGTTGCACGCCCACCTGTTCAACACCGTCCCTTCACAGCGATGTGGGATTATGCCATTCCAAGTGAGTGATTAAAACATAATATATATAAAGCTTTATTGCAGACACATGTTCATAGCAGTATAATTTAAAAAGAAAAGTGTCAATGATAATTTCAATGATACATTTTATTTCACAGCTCCAGTCATCACTTGTAAACATTGTACACAATAACAGTCAAAATGGAAATGTGTTTCAGGTATACTTGGTGTCCTTTGCCGTGCAGTGGAACCACCGCATGGCATCGCTCCGTGTCGCTGGTGGTCATGGCCGGCAGACGTCGTGCTTGGACGTGCGGCAGATCCAGTGCGTCAACCAGCATGCCGAGGTTCTCTTCGGCAAGGAGCACGTCCTAGAGCCCAACTTTGCTGCACCGATGCCGGTCCCCGAAGCGTACGAGCACCCCGACGAGGAGGAGCTCCTTGGTGTCGAGTACGCCATGTGCCAGTCCACCAGCTTCACTGCCAGGGACTACTACGTGCAGAAAGGTACAGTACTTGAACACACACTTAAACAATGATGACAAACCTGGTAAAAAAAAAAAAACTATTGTTGTGTAGATATGTTTGTGATTAGTACAATTACATATTTGCAGTTGAGGAAGAGCAGTCGCAGGAGGAGGAGGAGGAGGAGGAGGAGTCGTCGGCTGAGCAGGGAGACGAAGAGATGGCGGACGAGGGTCTCGGCATGTCTTCTGATACAGAGGAGGACCCGATAGACAGAGTCTGTGGGAAGCACGTCGTCCTCACCCAGGCAGAACAGGCGGAAGAGGAGGACAGTCCTGCCCTGCAAGACGTGCTGATGAGCCATCGACATCTGCATCTGCCAGGTATAGAGGAAGTGGAGGCACTGGCCTTGCTCCTCCTAGAACTGGCCCACAACAGCGACCACCACCTAGTGCCGGCTGACCTCAGGCAGAAGATCGCCGCCGCCGCCAGCTCTCTCCACGACCACGACAAGACCACCGCCCGCTTCGTCAAGCGGTACGAGTCCAGGTGGGGCTACACCTTGTTCGGTCGGTGCCTTGGGGCGGACTCTCCCGAGACCAGAGCAGCCCAGAAGACCAAGTTTGGCTGCATGAGGTACGCTCAGGCGGCACAGGTGACCGAGGACAGTCGCCTGCTCTACCTCCTCCTCAAGATGCTGAAGAACCGAGCGCCGGCCAATCAGCTCACCTCCCCCAGCAAGGTCACGGCTTCTTTGAAGGGACAGTATAAGAGGATTGCAGACCGAGTCCGAGACGACCCCATCCTCGGCGGTCTCGCCATTCCACTGCCCAACTTGAACGCCAAGTCCATCTCGACCTTCGTTGCCAGGGAGGAGAAAAAGGCCAACTACGGGGCGACGGTACTGCCGAAGGTGACGCCTCACCTGAAAGTGCTGTCGGACGCACCGTTCCCGGAAGCTCCTGCGCTGCCAACATCCCTCCCACCGCCAGACCGGCCTCAGGTCCAGTACCAGCACGTTCATCACAAGGCTGGAAAAAGGCGTGGTGAGAAGCGGAGGTAAGTTGTCATAAGCACTTTGTTTCACCTGTTGGCTGTGGAAAGCAAATAGCACACACATCATATCAATACTCATTACATGTGTATTTTATATTTCCAGATTATTTGTTGACGAGCCAGAGCCTGTGCCTCCTGTGAACCAGCCTGTTCAGCCCATGGCGTCGTCCTCCTCCACTCGGCCAAAGCCTGCTGCGCCCACCCCCATTCTGCCAAGGCCTGCTGCATCCACCCACCTCCAGCCAAAGCCTGCTGCGCCCACCTATGGACCACCCCCTGTGTCGGCAGCACCCATACTGCTGGTTCTCCCCGCACAGCCACAGGCTCCCTCTGTCCTGTTTCGTGGGCCATCGTGCAGCCAGAGCTTTGTACCTCCTGCACCAACAGTCAAGGCATTCATGCCGAACAAGTCCTCGCGGCCATGTGGGGCTTGCCACGTGCCTAATTGTGGTGGACAGCGGAAGAGGTACACACCTTCCAAGGACAAAGTGGCTGGAAGCACCCAGAAGATATTTTTCTACTGTCCATCCACTAGGAAATCCACCACCTCTGGGTTTGATAATGTGGTGTACAGCAGCTTTGAACACTTTAAAAGTGTGGTGGATGCGGAGTTGGAAAAGAGGAGAACTGTGTAAATAACTGTGTAAATAACTTACCTGTGTGATGCCACTTCTCCTGTGCCATATGTAGGAGAGAGAAAGGGGCTTGTTTGTTTGTTTGTGTTTGTGTGTGTGTGTTTGTTTGTTTGTGTTTCAAAGTGCTTCAGCAAGTACAATCTATTTATATAGTTCAAAAAAATGCACTTTACAGTTTTACTTAAGAATGTTCTTGTCTTTGTTTTTTATTATTATTTATGTTGCTGTTAAAATGCACTTTGTAGTATATTTTATATAAACATGTTCTGGCCTATGTTCAATATCAAGGCCAATCTAAACTCAATCATTTTAACCTTAATCAGTTCTGATCTAACACAATCAGTTTGCATACCCTTTAGTGGTTGTTCATGTTCAGATAATCTGTGTTTTTGTCATGCGTGTTGTTTGTTTGTCTTTGTCAGCTTCATGTCTTTGTGATGTTTGTATGTCTTTGTCTGCTTCATGTTTAACAAAAGTTTGTCAAAGAAAACACAGACAAAAAATGTAACAGACAGGAATGGCTTGAGCCTTTATTTGTTGATTGGTGACCTGAGTCTTTGGATAATCCTGTTCTTTATTGGGCTTTGGCCTGTACAAACCAATTGTTAATTTTTATCTTAAGTACAAGTTTGTGTTTTTAATTGTTAAGTGTTTTTGATTATTATTAATGCTATTTATGTGTGTGTGTCCTTGTGATGTTTGTATGTCTGTCAGCTCCATGTTTAACTAAATGTTTGCAAATGGTAGTAAATGTTTGTCTCTCGTCTTGTCTCGTGTTCTCGCTCGTAGATCTGTACCTTGTCGTGGTGAGCGAGCTTTAAACCAAACAGATCTTGTTTACTTGTGTTTTCATGCATTGCCTTTTAAATGAAACAATCTGGGTGAAAAATAAAAGTTGTAAAAGTATTTCAAGTATTTTGGAGTCTCTGTATGCTTGGGTTTCAGAAGGGGTGGGATAGTGTAAAAAAAAACACATCAAAGCAATAGTCCTTGTTTCTTCTCCGCCACTACCAGAGGTGTGAATACACTGTGCGCTGGCTGTACCCCCTGGGTGGTCACAACAATGAGTTCTGTGAACGGCTCTGATGTCTTCCAGACAAAGTGAGAGTGCACTGATACATTGCACCCTTTCTTAATTCAGCCCAAAAATGTAACAATTGCACACTTTTCCACTTGACTATATGAATCTCATCAGTTACATGAACTCAAACTATGAAAATAATAAACAAAACATTCAGCAGACTAGTGGATTTCAATAAACTAGGCATTGTACAAGACAATTTCTGTAAATAACACTTCAGGACGTTGACCACCAGATTGCACCATCCGTTTTGATCATTTTCGATCGATCCCAGGGTTGAGGAATATGTACTTGGGGGGGTCATGAGCCATTCCCAGGCGGTTTCCCATCCAAGTACTAACCAGGCCCGACTCTGCTTAGCTTCCGAGATCAGACGAGATCGGGCGTTCTCAAAGTGGTATGGCCGTAAGCGAAATCTGCTTTTTGAAGAAAATCAGAGACAATTTTAGGCATTTTGAACAAACTCTTAGACTCTTGTTTTTTTTTGTGTTTTTTTTTTAAACCAAAAATGCTTACAGCACCTGGTATTCCCAGGCGGTCTCCCATCCAAGTACTAACCAGGCCCGACTCTGCTTGGCTTCCGAGATCAGACGAGATCGGGCATTCTTTTTTTTTCTTTTTTTTTCTGAAGAAACTCTGCTGCCAAGACTGGGCTTTTTGAAGAAACTCAGAGACAATTTTTGTAATTTTGAACAAACTCTTAGACTCCATTTTAAAATATGTGTACAAAGTATGCAAATAATCTTCAACCAAACCTTTGAAAAACAACCACATGTCCATTACAAAATTCCTATTTTTCGCCACATTTCTTCTTTTCCAGATTGCACTTTTTGCTATGACTAACAACAAATTAATAATTTTTTTATTCTCAGTTTCCTCATTCAGCCCCAACATAAAAATCCTGTTCCAACTAAAATCATCCTCTTTACCTCTTAATTCATTCACAATCTCTTTCATCACAATGAAAAATTCTTCCAGTTTTTCACAAAATAAAAACAAATGTAAAATACCTTCATCTTCTTTGTTACAAACTTTACATATCGCATCTTGTTCTCTCCCAATTTTGCATAACCGCATTCCCGTGAAAATCCCATTATGTCTTATAAAAAAGTCTAAACATTCTAAATCAGTGTCCATAAATTTCCATTTCATGTTTTTCCATATGTCCTTTTCTTCAATCTCCTTAAAATGCCTCAGCCAGAGTTGATTTGCTAAAGGCTTTTTAAAAACTGAATTACGAAAGTAATGATAAAACCATTTAACATTGCATGACTTAAAATCCACAAACTTTTCTTGCAATTTTAAGAACACCTCTATTTTATTCTCACTTATCTCCCCACTTTCAATAACATTCAACCAATCTTCCGGTATTGTATTTTTTACTTCTTCGTATTGTTTCTTTATGGTGTTCACATTATATTCCTCCTTTGCTTCCTCCAAGGCATCAGCAATCACTTGCACTGGTACAAATCCCTCCTTAAATTCATATAGAACATCTCTTATTTTTAAAATTCCCACCTCCACCCATTTCTTAAAATAAATTTCCTTTTCTTGTATTACAATGTTTTTGTTTAAAAACAGTGGTTGATTTAAAAAACTCTCTCTTCCATATGGTTTAAAATTCACTTCTGGTAAAAAAGAACCCCAAGCACTTAAAACTCCTTTATAAAAATCTGGTATTCCTTGTATCATCCACTTTTTTAACTTCATCCATAAAATGTTATCCCCCAAATTCAAATTCCCACATTTATTTAAATAAAATTCCATTATACTTTTCCAATACCCTTTATTTTCTTCATCCAAATACTTCTTAACCACTTTAATTCTCATACTGTTCATCTTTTGTTCCGGATCTACTAACCCCATCCCTCCTTCTTCTGCCAGTCCAATCAAAGTATTATAAGCGATTCTTGGGGGGTTTTTCTCCCATAAAAATTCTAAAATACATGTTTTCAGTCTTTGTCTAACCCATATAGGCATTGAATTTACATATAAAACATACCACATCTTAGACAACATCAACACATTTACAATTAAAATCTTTCCCTTTAAATTTAAAAATCAGTTTTTCCAGAATATTAACCTCCTCTCCATTCCTTCTACTAACTCTTCCCACATAATGTCTCTTATACTTTTTTCATTTTTCCCTAAAACCACTCCTAAAATCCTCATTTCTTGTACTTGGGTAAAGCTGAAGCATCCTGTTAAAACCGGTACCTTCCCAAATCTCATGTAAACTGTTTTTCCCTCATTTATTTTTGCTCCAGAACCTTGGCAGTACCATTCTACTTTTTCCATTGCATGTTTAACACTTTGTTCATTTTTTACTACTATTGTTGTATCGTCTGCATATTGAAATATTTTCTTTATTTCCTTCCCTTCATCCATCTCTATTCCTTTTATTTCATTTTCCTTTTTGATTATCAACCCTAAAGGTTCCGCTACCAGTGAATACAACTGAGCTGATAATGGGCACCCTTGTCTTATTGACCTTGAAATAGCAAAAGGTTCTGTTAAAAATCCATTGCATTTCACTTCTGTTAATGTATCCTTGTATAAAATTCTTATCCATTTAATAAAACTTTCCCCAAACCCAAATTTCTCTAAAACCGAAAATAAAAAACCATGTTCTACTCTGTCAAATGCTTTTTCGAAGTCTAAACTAATAACATAACCATTATTTTTTTCTCCATTTATATAACTTATTATATCTCTTATACTGCTTGTTGTTTCTGCGATGTCTCTTCCTTTTACTCCATATGCCTGATTTGTTTCTATAATGCTTGGTAGTACATTGTTTAATCTATTTGCTAAAACCTTTGCTAAAATCTTTAAATCTGTGTTTAACATGGTGATTGGTCTAAAAATTTTTAAAAGTGTTTTGTCCCCCTTTCTTTTGTATATTATCTTCATCATCCCTAAACCCATCTTCTGATTTAAACCTTCCTTCTTAAAAATCTACGTCTTTTAAAATCAGACTTATTTCCTCCTTAAAAACCTTATAAAATTAATTTCCTATCCCATCTATACCTGGGCTTTTCTTTGTTTTTAAAAGATCTATTGCCTCTTTTATTTCTTCATGTCCTATTCCCTTATCACAATCTGCTTTGTCCTTATTCTCTACTCTCATAGATATTTGCTGTAATAGCATATTTTTCTTCTCTTCATCTAAACCCTTGGTTTGAAAAAGTTCTTCATAATAATTTTTTACTTCCTTCAAAATTCCTTTTGTTTCTTTAACTAGTTCTCCATCTTTGCCTCTTATTTCTTTTATCCTTTCTGCTCGTCCTTTGCTTTTTTCTAAGTTAAAGAAAAATCTTGTACATTTCTCTCCTTCAACCATGTATTTTGCTTTACTTCTCAAACTTGCTCCTTTACATTTACTCTCCTCTATTTTCCTTAGATTTTCTTCCATAACTATTATGTTTTGTATATTTACTTCTCTCTTGTTTAACTCTTCTTTTAATGTTTTCCTTATATCTTTTTCTTTAGCTTTTTTAACTCTCTGAACCAATTTGCTGTATTTTATTGAGTATTTCTTTATTTCATATTTTACATTTTCCCACCATATTCTTTTATCTTCTAGGTACATCCCATCCTCTCTTTCTTCTTCTATTAATTTTTCTATCCCTAATTTATAGCTTTCACTCTTTAAAATCTCTGTATTTAAAATCCAAACTCCAGGTCCTTTATTCTCTTTTTTAAAATCCATCTTCATTAAAATCATCTTATGATCGCTCAAAGAGTTTTCTTTGTAAAATACATCCTCAATAAAATATTCTAAATTCCTTGTGCTTAAAACATAATCAATTCTTGTTTGGCATAAGAAATTCCTAACTAGTTGTTTTCTAGAAAATTCTCTCTTTTTTTCATTTCTCTCTCTCCACACATCAATTAAACTTTTTTCTCCCATCAGCATTTTAAGTTCTTTTCTCCCCATATCTGTTTTAAAAACCATTCCATCTGCCATATCTCTTTTATTAAAAACTGTATTAAAATCTCCCACCATCATTACGTTCTCCCAACTTTCCATTAGGTCCCTTAAAGCACTGAAATAGTTCTTCTTTTCCTTTTCTTCATTAGGTGCATGTACATTAATCAAAATAAATTCTCTATCTTCATATCTTATTTCAACAGCAATACATTTTCCTTTTCCATCATCATATATTTCTTTAACCTCAATATCCTTCCCTTTTCTTACTAAAATAGCAACTCCTCTTCCAATTCTTCCATCCCCATTATTAAAATATATTCCACCACCCCACCTCTTTTTTAAATCTTCCATAATTTCATCTTTCCAATTTGTTTCCTGTAATACAATAACATCTTCTTTACACAATTATTTTACTCTTTCAAATTTTTCCCTATTCAGTAGACCTCTTGCATTTAAAATCACCAAATTCAGAACCATAAATAAAATTACTAAGAGTTTAAAAGACATCATTTCACAATTCTTCTTCTTCTTCTTCTTCGATATATTTTAAAACCTCAAATCTGTTCATACATTCGATTTTTTCTTTTCTTATAAATCTTTTGGCATTTTCTAGATTGGGTGTTACCTTCTGCGTTCTTCTTCTTGTCACTCCACACAATTCCTTGTCCTTTCTTTTGCCCTCTTGTCCGTTTTCTTTTTCCTTTTCTTTTTCTTTTTCTCTGTCTTTTTTCAATCTTTTGCTCCTTTCATATCCCCTTCTGTTCCATTGTTCCGTTGTCTTTGTTGAGGTGTCCATTTGTGTCCGTCTCTCGTGTTCCATCTCCTCCTCCTCCTCCTCACCTCCAATCTCCTGTTCATTGTCTTCTTCAGGCTCTTCTTCGATCCCCTCTCCTTCCACTTCATCCTTCTGCTGTTCTTCTGACTCAGTTGATTCAATTGATTCATTTGTTTCATTAGTTTCATTCTGCATCTGCCTCCCCTCCTCTTGTTCCTGTAGTGTCTCCTCTTCTTCTCCTCCTCTTCTCCTCCTTCCATCCAACATTCACACTTATTTAAAACTTTAAAACAGTCCGGGCACTTGACAGCTTTGCAGTCCCTCGCGAAATGGCCCTGTTCCTCGCATTTGAAGCACGTAAAGTTCGGACAGTCTTTGATGATGTGCTCCGGACTCAAACACAGCCGACAGGTTTTAACCTGCCTGCTGTGAATAATCCTGAAGTACTGAGTTCCTTCCGCTGTCTCAAAACGTGCACTGTATGGTAACGAGGCCACTTTAGGGAATTTTACTTTGACAAAGCGCGTTCCATCTTCGATGTCTGTACCCGGGTAGACTCTCCTTTTGATTTGCGAGATGGGGACTACTCCCCAACCCTCCAGCTTGTCCACAATAATGGAATCATCTAGGTAGGCCAGCAGGTGCATTAATAAAACCACAAAAACTCTGTCCTTTAATTTCTTGACTTCACACATCTTTCCTTTAATTTCTAGTCTGTTTAATAGTTCATCACATGTTTCTTCTGTAGCTAAAGTCACTTCATATTCTTTATTCTGTTTAGGTCGTACTGCCAATATTTGATCAAGTCCCACCTGTTCTGTTAAAACTTTGATAACATCCTCTGCTTTTCCGTCCGGCACCTCTGCTAAATCCACTGTTATAGTTGCCTCCTTTGTATAAATCCGCATCCTTTCCGTTCTGTCTTTATCTTTTCTTTCTCGTAATCCTTTTTCCACGCCAGGGCCTCCTCTCCGACTTGATCCTCCTGCCATATCCATGTCTTTACCGTGTAATCCATCATTTTGTAGAAAATCAGTAAATAAGAAAACTCCCCAGACAGCCTAGGCTGCTGGGAAGTGTTTAAACCAAAAAAAAAAAAAACTCAAATAACAAACAAAAACTGTAATTAAACAAAGCAAAAATAAAAAGAGCAAAATGGTGAGCCTTCCTCACCCACTGCAGCCAAACACTTCCAGACACCAGCAACTCTCTAGCGCCCTCAAAGTGGAATGGCCGTAAGCGAAATCTGGGCTTTTTGAAGAAAATCAGAGACAATTTTAGCCATTTTGAACAAACTCTTAGACTCTTGTTTTTTTTTTTTTTTTCAAAAATGCTTACAGCACCTGGTATTCCCAGGCGGTCTCCCATCCAAGTACTAACCAGGCCCGACTCTGCTTAGCTTCCGAGATCAGACGAGATCGGGCGTTCTCAAAGTGGTATGGCCGTAAGCGAAAGCTGCTGCCAAAAACGGGCTTTTTGAAGAAAATCAGAGACAATTTTAGGCATTTTGAACAAACTCTTAGACTCTTGTTTTTTTTTTTTTTTTTTTTTTTAAACCAAAAATGCTTACAGCACCTGGTATTCCCAGGCGGTCTCCCATCCAAGTACTAACCAGGCCCGATCGGGCTTTTTGAAGAAATTCATCGATTTTTTTCAGATTTTCTGAAGAAACTCTGCTGCCAAGACGGGCTTTTTGAGGAAACTCAGAGACAATTTTAGGCATTTTGAACAAACTCTTAGACTCTTTTTATTTTTTTTTAAAAACAAAAATGCTTACAGCACCTGGTAATCCCAGGCGGTCTCCCATCCAAGTACTAACCAGGCCCGACTCTGCTTAACTTCCGAGATCAGACGAGATCGGGCGTTCTTTTTTTTTTTTATTTATTTTTTTTTTTATTATCAAAAGTATCAAAAATATAATTTTACAACATAATCTCAATCAAATCAAAACAGACACAACACTTGAATTACTTCCACAAAAACAAAAACCAAAAAAAACATAATTACACAATATACACACAAAATATACCATAACCATACTTTCCACCTTCAACATTTTTCTTTCCTTTTAGAATTTTACGCTTAACCCTTCTTTGTCATCTACCCTTATCAGCCTACATCCATTAATGAATGCCTTTTCAAAAGCGTCTTTGCTCAGATATTTCCACATTAAATAAACATTCTTTCTCACCACAGATTTGAACATCACAGTAACATCCACTTTTTTCTTTTCAAAGTATGCCAAATTTCTCCTCGCCCATATTGCATACCTTGCATGACTTAAAATAAAGTTACACAGGTTAACTCCCACATCTTTACAGTTTGTACTTTCACCAAATAAAAAAAAATTTTCCCACTCTTTCCCTGTTACATCTTTTCCCCAGTTTCCCTTGATCAAATTTTTTAATTTTTCATGAAATACATCCAGCTCTTTGCATTCAAAAAATATGTGCATTAGTGTTTCAGAATCAGTCTTACAAACATCACATTCTCTGTTCACATTTCTATTGATTTGATGAATCACCACCTTTGTGTATATCCTGTTATGTCTCAGTTTAAATCTAAATTCTCACAATCCAGCCCATTATACTTCACACTTAGGTTCTTCCAAATTACCTTCACATTAAGATCTGGAAACACTTTTGGCCATACACTTTCTGATGCAGGCAATTTGATTTCCTTTTCCACCAACATCTTGTATATCTCTTTCATGGTTACCACAGCCAAATGTTTTCTCTCATCATTTTTCACAATATACATGTCTGGAATTCCCCAATTTCCAACTTTCATCACCTCTTTCTCTATCCTTTCTACCCAACTCCTGGGCAGACTTGCTTTGATGTTTTCACATACACAGTCAACTTTTGATTTTTCAATATCCTCATCCCATCCCACAACACAATCATAAATAGCCCTATTTGATAGAAAACCCCTTACATATTCATATACTATATCCTTGACTTGTCTTATTCCCGCTTTCATATACAGTCTGTTATAAAACATTTTCCCTTTCATCCTTATCTTGGGATTCAAAAATATCGGCTGGTTGTGTATTTGATTAATATTTTCGCACTCATATCCTATATTAACCAAAAACTCAGCCCATGCACTAAAAACTTCTTGGTAAAATAGTGGTATCTTTTCAACCATTGGCTTCTTTAATGCTAGAAACACCCCTTCCTCTCCACATCCACCACTTTTGTCTAAAAAATCTCTCAAGAATCCCTTCCATCCACAATCTACTTTATCATACAAATACTTCTTTATCATTTTCACTCTTATTGATTTTCTTTTTACATCTATATCAATCAGCTTCAAGCCTCCCGCCGTATAATCCGCTATTAATGTTTTTGTTGATATTTTTACCCCTTTTCCTTCCCACAAAAAATTATTCACCACCTCCTTCATCTCATTCAGTACCCAGTCTGGTAAATCAACTGCGCCAATCACATAGTTACATTTGGAAATTACTAACGAATTTATAACTACTACCTTACCTCTCAATCTTAAGTCTCTTAACCTCCAAAACTGTAGCACTTGTTTCATTTTATTTAGAATTCCAGTCCACGTAGCATCCCTAGCTTCCTTTGCATTAACACCTATATTCACACCTAAAATTCTCATATGATCACTTGTAACTTTAAAAGGAATATCACACCCTCCTATATCCACTCCTCCTACACTCATTATTTCTGATTTATCAATGTTTATTTTTGCCCCTGATGCTTTCCCATAAGTTTCCATGTGTTTCATTATTTTATTTATACTCTCAATATCTCTAACTGTAAATGTTGTGTCGTCTGCATACTGGTGTATTAAACTCATCCTTCCATATGGAATTGGAATTCCTCTTATCTCCTTATCTTTTTTTATTAATGTTGCCAGAGGTTCAGCTGTTATTGAATACAGCAAAGCAGATAAGGGGCATCCCTGCCTTACTGACCTTTCCAAAGGAAAGGGATCTGTTAAAACACCATTTACCTTTACACAACTTTTTGCATTATTATATAAAAGACTTATCCACCTTAAAATCCTCTCCCCAAATCCAAATCTTCTCATCGTTTGTTCAATAAAACTGTGTTCTACCCTATCAAACGCTTTACTTAAATCTATACATAAAACTATCCCCCCTTCCCCATCCTTATCCAAACTATCTACTACATCTCTTATTGTACAAATTGTGTCTGTGATGTCCCTTCCCGGTATACTGTATGCTTGATTTTGTGATATTATATTCCCCACTACTTCTTTTATTCTATTGGTTAAAACTTTTGTTAAAATCTTATAATCTGTATTTAAAAGACTTAACGGTCTGTAATTTCCCAAACTAAGCGGGCTGCCTTTATTTTTGTACAGAATCGTGATCACTCCTAACCCCTTTGTCTCTGGCACCTCCCTTCTCTCCTCCATACTTTTAAATACCTTTAGCAGTATTGGCGCTAATGTCCCTATGAAGGTCTTGTAGAACTCATGCGTTAAATCATCCGAACCCGGGCTTTTATTCTTTTTTGTCTGATTTATTGCACTCTTTATTTCTTCAATATCTATATCTCTTTCACACATGTTCTTCTCATCCTCATTTAGCTTCACATTCACAGTACCCAATACTTCATCCACACACTCTTGTTTTACACCCTCTTTTTTGAATAATTCCTTATAAAAATTCTCCACTTCTTCTATTATCCCACTAGAGTCATTTATTTTTTCACCTTTCCCATTTTCCAACTCTACAATATGCTTTCTCCTCTGCTTTTTATTTTCTAGATTGAGGAAAAATTTTGTGCTTCTTTCTCCTTCTAAAGCATACTGAGCTCTGCTCCTTATAATTGCTCCCTTGCTTTTTTCTTTTTCATACTCCTCTAATTCCGTTTTTAGCCTCACAAAGCCCTCTTCACCATGCTCAGGATTACTTTCAATTTTTTCCGCTTCTTCTTTTAAAGCATTTTCCAGCGCTTCTGCTTTACTCCTCCTCATAAAATTCCTTTGTTTTGAATACCTAATACTTCTTTTTTTTATTTTCCCTTTCATTCCCTCCCACCATTCACATATATTTTCCTCAAATAGAGGATTCTGGATTTCATAATTTATACACTTTAAAATACTTTTCTTGTATGGCTCTTCATTTAACAAATTAGCATTTAAACACCACACTCCCCCTCCCCTCTCCTCTCTAGTTACACCCACCTTGATTGTCATCACTGCATGATCACTAACATCAACAAACCTATATTTTACATTTCTGACATATTTCAACACTTCCCTTTTCGTTAAACATAAATCTATACGACTCTGTTTAAGGCTACCCATCACCATTTGTCTTCTCGAGAATTCTCTCTTATGTGGATTGTCTTCCCTCCACACATCAACAAAATCTTCATTCCGCATCCACTCTGTTAAAATCTTTCTTGACCCATCAGATTTAAAATTGGCACTACACGAGGCATCCAATCTCGTGCACCACACATTAAAATCCCCCACCACTATGCACCTCCCCTTACATATTTTCTTCATTTCGTTGAAGACTTCTTTTCTATCAGCCTCTATATTTGGTGCATAAATGTTTATGAGTCTAAACGGTTCATTGCAAAACATAAATTCAAGCCCTAACATTCTCCCGCTTCCGTCTCCACCCCACAGGCTTTAACATTTCCGTGACTCACAAAAATGTCCCCCTCCCATCTCTTTTTTATATCACCCATTATGTCTGCTGTCCAGTGTGTCTCTTGTAAACATAACACTTCGGCTTTTGACAGTCTTTTCACTCTCTCAAATTTGTTTAGGTCTCTTAGCCCATTAATGTTTAGACACGCAATGTTCATAACACCCCACATCAGGATTATCACATTTTTAAAAATATTTATACTCATTCAGATTAAGTCAAGCTCTTACTTTCCTCCTTATGCTCCTCCGCTCTTTTCTTCTTTCTTTTTCTCTGCACACTTTTCCCCTCACTCGTGTCCATGTCTTCCTCCACATTTGTCACAGGATTCTCTGGTATTTCCTTCTCCTTTCCTCCCCCTTCGTCCTTCTTCATACTTTTCTCCTCCCAATGTTTGCCTCCCTGGCTTTTGGCTCCTCCTTCGTCGCCATTTTTTCCCTCCTTCCCGTCCCCATCTTCACTTTCCAGGTCTCTTGGACCCATCTCTTTGCCTGGTGTACTCTCTTTCTTCTTTCTCTCTCTCATCCGTTGCCTTGAGCCCGCATCCTCTTGGCTGCTCTCGCTCTCAATGTCCTCTCTTTTT